>NC_072420.2:7399487-8026154 GCF_028858775.2 Pan troglodytes | reverse complement strand
AATTAAAAGGAGTAATCAAACATCACTCAAAGCTTTTAGCACAGTTTTTGAGAACAGTGTCAGAAGGAGAAGACAACTTTGTTCCTAAAAGTTATATTGTAAAATAAATGTAGCTTATAAATTTTTGAAAGTGAAATCTCAGGATTCATGGTATCTTTACTTCTACTTGCCAAATTATTAAAATGGTGTTATATTTCCTGAGATATTTTAAAGCCTCTATTGTAGAACAGAAATAGTAGAAAATGGAACTAATGTTTATTAACAGTTACTATGGAAGAGGGAATAGAAATGTGTTGCTCTTGAACAGGTTTATTCTACTTTGGCACTATTGACATTTTGGGCTAGCTAATTCCTTGTCACTGGCAGTATGTCCTGTGTGTAGGATGTTAAGCAGCATTCCTGGCCTCCACCCACTAGATATAGTAGCACACCCGCGCCCCACCCCTCCTCCCTGCCCCCATGACAACCAAAAATGTCTTTAGACATTGCCAGATGTCCCTTGGGCAGCAAAAATTGCTCCCTCTCCCCAGTTAAGAGCCATTGTTCTAGAGTACAGAATCAGTCCCAATAAATAAATGTTATTGGCATGTTTAGAACAGTGCCTAGCACATAGCTGGTACTCAAATATTTGTTGAATAAATGAGTAGTCAGATTTTCATTGTGAATTAAAAACAGAACAAAACTTGATGACTGAACTTTGAAGTTGCTTTTGCAAAAGAAATAGGATATCCATTGAACATCTGTTTTAGATCTGATTTCCCAATCTGGATTATTAAAATGAGGAGGCTATTTTTCCCCAGTATATAAATGATTCTAATACTTTTTGCTGTAAAACTTTTGGAGTCTCTCTGCTAAATTATGTTCCAGTTTCTTAGCTTGGGATTCAAGTCATAAATATACTAGGTCTGTCTTACCTTTCAATGCTTTTATTTGTTCCCTTTTGAACATGGCTGAATTTTACCTTTCTGTCTACCTGCCCACCATTCTTGCTACCCCTCCTTCCTTTTTCCACTCTCATCTTTTTCCCATTTTCCAGTCTGTAAATCCTACCTATCCTTTTATTTTTTAAATTACAATATCTCATTCTGTTACTTAGGGAGGAGTGTGGTGGCACAATCATAGTTGACTGCAGCTTCGAATTTCTGTGCCCAAATGACCCTCCCATCTCAGCCTCCCAAGTAGCTGGGAATAAAGGTGCACAATACTGTGCCCGGCTAGTTTTTTTTGTTTTTTTTTTTTTTTTTTTTTTTTTTTTTTGAGACAGAGTTTCACTCTTGTTGCCCAGGCTGGAGTGCAATGGTGTGATCTCGGCTCACTGCAACCTCTGCCTCCCGGGTTCAAGCGATTCTCCTGTCTCCGCCTCTCGAGTAGCTGGGATTATAGTCGCATGCCCCCATGCTCAGCTAATTTTTGTGTTTTTAGTAGAGGTGGGGTTTCATCATAATGGTCAGGTTGGCCTTGAACTCCTGACCTCAGGTGATCTGCCTGCCTCGGTCTCCCAAAGTGCTGGGATTATAGGTGTGAGCCACTGTGCCCAGCTTAGTATTTTTTTTTTTTGAGATGGAGTCTCGCTCTGTTGCCCAGCCTGGAGTGAAGTGTTGTAGTGGTGTGATCTCAGCTCACTGCAACTTCTGCCTCCTGGGTTCAAGTGATTCTCCTGCCTCAGCCTCCCAAGTAGCTGGGACTACAGGTGCACGCTGCCACCCCTGGCTAAGTTTTTATATTTTAGTAGCGATGGGGTTTCACCTTGTTACCCAGCTGGTCTCGAATTCCTGAGCTCAGGCAATCTGCCTGCCTCGGCCTCCCAAAGTGCTAGGATTACAGGTGTGAGCCACCATGCCCAGCCATTCCTGGCTAGTTTTTGTAGATACTGGGGTCTCGCTGTGTTGCCTAGGCTGGTCTCAAACCCATGGGCTCAAGTGATCCACCCATTACAGCGTCCCAAAGTGCTGGGATTACAGGCATGGGCCACTGTGCCCTGCCCTGTCCTCCTTTTTGAAGTCTCTCTCTCTCTGTCTTTACTTTTATACTTATTTTTTCTCTCTTGTCATGTCTTTGCCCTTGTCTTTTTTGGAGTCTTACTCTGTCACACAGGCTGGATTGCAGTGGCACAGTTCTAGCTCACTGCAGTCTTGAACTCCTGGGGTCAAGTGATCCTCTAGCTCAAGTGATCTTTCTACTTCAGCCTCTGAGTAGCTGGGACTCTATGTGTGCACCACCACACCTGGCTCCTTTGCCCATTTCTGTTTGTTTTTTGGAGACAGAGTCTTACTCTTGTCACCTAGGCTGGAGTGCAGTGGCATGATCTCGGCTCACTGCAACCTCCACTTTCTGGGTTCAGGCGATTGTCCTGCCTCAGCCTCCTGAGTAGCTGAGACTACAGGCGTGCACCACCATGCCTGGCTAATTTTTGTGTTTTTAGTAGAGACGGGATTTTGCCATGTTGGCCAGGCTGGTCTTGAACTCCTGACCTCAGGTGATCCACCCGCCTTGGCCTCCGAATGTGCTGGGATTATAGATAGGAGCCACCATGGCAGGCCTCCTTTGCCCATTTTGAAATTGAGTTGTTTTCTTTTATTTTTATTAACAGGTCCCCCCAACTCCACACACACACTGTCTTGCTTGTTGCCCCAGGCTGGAGTGCAGTGGCACAATCTTGGCTCACTGCAACCTCCGCCTCCTGGGTTCAAGCAATTCTTCTTCCTCAGCCTCCTGAGTAGCTGGGATTACAGGGGCCTGCCACCATGCCTGGCTTATTTTTGTATATTTAGTAGAGATGAGGTTTCACCATGTTGACCAGGCTGGTCTTGAACTCCAGACCTGTGATCTTCCTGCCTTGGACTCCCACAGTGCTGGCAATACAGGCATGAGCCACTGGACCCTGGCCGTAACTACGTATTTTTTACATCTGCACAGTGTTTTGTAAAAAGTGATTCAACTGAAAGAATGAAAAGTTGGGGGCAGAATTTGCTTTTAAGAAAAAAATTTTAAAAAGGGCATTGAAAAAAGTTTCAGTGGTGTTGGGAGGGCGTTGGAACAAGGAGTGAATGGAAGATGAGGGAGTGGAGGGAAGCCATGTATGGACTCTTTCTACAGACCAGGCTGTTGAAGGAGAGAGGGCTAACAGGAAATCAAGTGCAGGGGGAAGTTTTTTGAAGATGGGAGAAAGAGGACAACTTTTATATATTTCATTTCATTTGATTCCTTATAAATTTGTAAGGAAGATAGAGCTTGTATTATGTCAGTGAAGTTGAAAATAGAGTACAGAAAAATTAAGATACAGCACCCCCAAAACCGAGAACTTCTGACATAATACACTGTTGGAAATATTTATTTCAGAGTGAAGAAAATATTGGAAGTTAGGCTTGTTAATTGGTCTGCATGGTTCATAATTACTCTTTCTTATTAACTGTTTAAGGAACATGAGACCAGGAAGTTAAATACCCGGGTATATGCAGATGTATATCTAGAATTGGTACCAAAGTAAATACAGGCATATCTTGGAGATACTGTAGGTTCCATTATAGACTACCACAATAAAGTGAATATCACCATAAAGCAAGGCACACAAATATTTTGGTTTACCAGTGCATGTAAATATTATGTTTATATTCTACTGCAGTCTATTAAATGTTCAATAGCATTATATTTAAAAAAACCAATGTGCATACTTTAATTTAAAAATACTTTATTGCTAAAAAATGCTACTGATCATCTGAGCTTTCAGTAAATTGTAAGATTTTTTGCTGATAGAGGATGTTGGTGGCTGCTGACTGATCCCAGCAGTGATTGTTGAAGGTTGGGGTGCCTCTGGCAGTTTCTTACAATAAGACAACAATGAAGTTTGCTACATTGATTGCCTCTTTCTTTCATGAAATATTTCTCTGTAGCACTTGATGCTGTTTGATAGCATTTTTTACCCAAAAGTAGAACTTTTTTTCAAAATTAGAGTCAGCTCAAACCCTGCCACTGCTTTAACAACTAAGGTTATATAGTATTCTAAATCCTTTGTTGTCATTCAATAATTTCACAGTCTTTTCACCAGGAGTAGTTTCCATCTTTAAGAAACCACTTTCTTGGGTCATCTGTAAGGAACAACTCCTAATCTGTGCAAGTTTTATCATGAGATTGCAGCAATTCAGTCACATCTTCAGGCTCCACTTCTAATTCTCTTGCTGTTTCCACTACATCTGCAGTGACTTCCTCCACTTGAGTCTTGAACTTCTCAAAGTCATCCATGAGAGTTGGAATCAACTTCTTCCAAACACCTGTTCATGTTGATATTTTGACTTCCTCTCATGAATTATGAATGTTCTTAATGACATCTACAGTGGTGAAGCCTTTCCAGAAGGTTTTCAGTTTATTTTGCCCAAATCTACTACAGGAATCACTTTTTTTTTGAGACGGAGTCTCGCTTTGTCGGCCTGGCTGGAGTGCAGAGGTGCGATCTTGGTTTGCTGCAACCTCTGCCTCCCGGTTCAAGCGATTCTCCTGACTCAGCCCCCTGAGTACCTGGGACTACAGGTGCGTGCCACCACGCCTGGCTAATTTTTGTATTTTTAGTAGAGATGGGGTTTTACCATGTTGGCCAGGGTGTTCTCGAACTCCCGGCTTCAAGTGATCCTCCTGCCTTGGCGTCCCAGAGTGCTGGGATTACAGGCATGAGCCGCCGTGCCTCGCTGAAATGTATTTCTTAAACAGTAAGACTTAAAAATTGAAATTACTCATTGATGCATGGGCTGCAGGATAGATGCTGTATTGTACTGGCAGGCATGAAAGTAACATTCTTCTTTCTGAACATATCCATCAAAGCCCTCGAATGACCTGGTCCATTGTTAGTGAGTGCTAATATTTTGAAATGAATGTTTTTTCCTTAGCAGTAGGTCTTGACAGTGGACTGAAAATATTCAGTAAGCCAACCTCTAAACAGATGTGCTGTCATCCAGGAGACTGTTGTTCCATATGTAGACAGCAATCAGATTTGATATAGCATAATTCTTAAGAGCTCTAGGACTTTTTGAGTGGCAAATGAGCATTACCTTCAATGTCAAGTTACCAGCTGCATTAGCCCCTAAGAAGAGAGTCAGTTATTATTTATTTATTTATTTATTTATTTATTTATTTATTTATTTTTAAAAGAGACAAGAGTCTCGCCTTGTTGTCCAGGCTGGCCTTGAACTCCTGGGCTCAAGTGATTCTCTTACCTTGGCCTCTCAAAGTGCTGGAATAACAGGTGTGGCCCCAGCCTGACCTTTGAATCAAGGCATTGATTTTCCCTCTCTAGCTGTGAAAGTCCTAGATGGTATCTTCTTCTAATGGAAGGCTCTTTTGTCTACCTAAAACACCTTGTTTAGTATAGCCACCTCCAGCAATGATCTTAGATAGATATTCTGGATAACTTGCTACTGCTTCCGTGTCAGCACTTGCTGCTTCACTTTCCACCTTTCTGTTATGACAAGAGCATTTTTCCTCATGAGCCAACCTCTACTTGCTTCCAGTTTTTCTTCTGCAGTTTTCTCACCTCTCTCAGCCTTTATAGAACTGAAGAAGGTTAGAGCCTTGCTATGGATTAGGCTTTTTGCTTAAGGGAATGTTGTGGCTGGTTTGATCTTCCATATGGACCACTAAAACTTTCTTCATATTAGCAATAAGATTGTTTCATGTGCACTGACATAGTGCTTTTAATTTTATTCAAGAATTTTTCGTTTACATTCATAATTGGCTGAGTGGTACAAGAGGCCTAGCTTTAGGCCTTTCTCACTTTTTGATATTCCTTCCCCACTAAGATTAATCATTTGTAGCTTTTCAGTTAAAATGAGAGGCACGTGACTTTTCCTTTTCCTGAATTGTTTGGGCATTATATATGACTTCTGTTGCACTACAGTGTCAGAGTTGGTTGCTGCAGAGAGCACATATATTTCAAATTGCTGCTCTGCATGCTATGAATCACAATGACATAGTTACTGTTTGTCAGTATGTGTGTGTGTGTGTGTGTGTGCGCCACACATATTGCCCTGGCATCTTATTTATTTCTCTCATTACCAGTGCATACCTACCTATCATGTTAAAGCAAGAAAAGGAGAAAAGTGGACTTTATATGTAACACTTTAGAGGCATAGTGGAATGTATATTATTATTAACAAATTAGATAGCAAAGCATTATATTTGTTATGCTAGAAGACTATGGCTGTGCTAAAAGAATATAATATATGTCAACATTGCCAGACTGGGCACGTCTCACAATATTCCCAACCAACAGGAATAAAACTAAAAGGTCAGAAAAAAATAGTAAATTAAAACAAAATTTTATCACAGCAGAATTTCTTCTCAGAAACAAAAAATGGAAATTAGGCTATAATTAAAGTAAGTTTTTCAATGGCTTATTTGTTAGCCAAGCAAGGAAAACCATTACCAACAGTAGTTAATTAAATTATGTTTTATTACGGTAACCAAACTTGTGTCCATAGAAAATAAACTTTAAAAAAGACTATTAGCCTTTCAGTGAGAGTAATTGCTCTAAAAGTTAAGGACATTGGGAGTAATATCAAGTCATTTTGGAAAGAAGGGTGAATGATTTTTCATGGTTTTCTTAGGCTTTTGATGGATGAATAGGTGTTACCAGTACTGTTCAGTTGTTACATATTCCAGAAGTCAGTGCTGAGTTTGAAGTGATTGAAGAATTAGTGTTTATGCATAGTCTATGTGAAACAACTACAAGAGAAAATATTTTCAGAAAAGTTGAGCAAACACTAACTTAGTACAACCTGAAGTGGAATCCGCTAAGATGCGTTACAGTTGATAGTGGCAAAAATAACTGTGGAGCAGAAAGACTTGAGTTGGACAAATTTACAAAGCTTGTTAAATGTCAGGTGTTTAAAGCCTGATTATTTATTGTATTATTTATTAGCAGGTACTTTGCAGAAAATATTTAAATCTGTCATGTTTTAGTGAACTATTATATAATAGTATCAGCAGTGATTTTGACTTGCATTTGTGGACTTCATCATCAAATCCTATGAATTTTTGTTAGATATAGAGGCAGAATACACTGAATTGCTATTCTATATAACAATTTAATGACTTGGCAGTGGTAAAGTTTTATTTCAGATTTTTGCACTGAGGAATGAGATTGAAATTTTTCTGAATAATATTGCCCTCAACTGTTAAGTCAAATGCTTAATAGCTTTGAAAGTTGGCTTTTCCTATAGATTTCATAATATTTTGTAACAAATTCACCTAAAATTACAAGGCAGAACAGTGATTATAAGTGAACCTTATACTGTGGTAAGGTCACTTTTACAAGAATAATGAATCATGAAAATCAAGAGAAAGAACAAATAGTAGGAAAATGTCTTCCAATTCCTTTTGGCCCTTCATATTTCCACCTAAACTCATAAGCTTTTAAAAAGATAATTATTTTTATTTATACTTAAAAAGATAATATAGGATAATATTTTTGTAAAAGAGTTCTTGAGATACAGCACTGAATGTAAAGGAAAATATTGGAGCATTCAACTACATTTGAGAAATAACTTCTGTTTATTAAAAGATACTGTAAGAATGAAAGCACAAGCCCTAATGAATATTCCTGTTTGATACTAAACCAAAGCTTGAGAAGTGGTAGTTTCTCAAGTTTTTCAAGTGGTTTGGTGCAATCTGAAGACTGCAATCCCATCAATGAACTTTATATCTTTACCCTTTAAAATTATAATTTATGGGCTGGGTGCGGTGGTTCACGCCTGTAATCCCAGCACTTTGGGAAGCTGAAGTGGGTGGATCACGAGGTCAGGAGCTCAAGACCAGCCTGGCCAAGATTGTGAAACCCCGTCTCTACTAAAAATACAAAAATTAGCCAGGTATCGTAGCAGGCACCTGCAATCCCACCTATGGGGGAGGCCGAGGCAGAGAATCACTTGAACCCAGGAGGTGGAGGTTGCAGTGAGCCGAGATTGTGCCACTGCACTCCAGCGTGGGTGACAGAGTGAGACTCCATCTCAGACAAAAAAAAAAATTTATATGTATATGTATGTATGTATGTATATATATATATATATATATATATATATATATATATATATATATATATAAAATTTATTAGACTACCTTGCAATTTCAGGGGATCTTTTACCCATATATGGTTTTATAAGATTACTAAGTGGTCTTTGGAAAATATTGGTTCACTGAGTGATCCAGATATTCCAACTATTGATACGGTTGTTCTTGTTTGTTTGTTTTGTTTTGTTTGTTTGAGACAGAATCTCACTCTGTTGCCCAGGCTGGAATGCAGCAGTGTGATCTCAGCTCACTTCCGTCTCCTGGGTTCAGGTGATGCTCATGCCTCAGCCTCCTGAGTAGCTGGGACTATAGGCATGCACCACCAGGCCCAGCTAATTTTCATATTTTTAGTAGAGATGGGGTTTCACTATGTTGGCTAGGCTGGTCTTGAACTCCTGACCTCCAGTGATCCCAAAGCACTGGGATTACAAGTGTGAGCCAGCTTACCTAGTCCTACACATTTTTAATAAATAACAAAATTCACATTTGTTATAATCGACTGATCTCATCAGAAAAGTCTTTAAGTATTGGAATTAGTTGAGCTTACATTGTTGGTTGTAAGTTTTTCAAATCTTCTTATTGTCCACTCATGTTCTAAGTTGCTTTCCTTGAAGTGACAGGCTCACTTTATTCATTTTTGAAGAAATATGTCAGATAATCAAGTTTTAATAATTGTGGTTTCTTAGTTGTTCTTACATGTAAAAACAGTGTTCCATGAAAAAAGCAGTTATTTCAGTTTATAAATCACATGATCACAAATTCTTTCCTCAAGAAAAACTATGGTGTAACAATTATTTTATGCTTTATTTCTCATTTTGTCACATAGATAATTAAAAGATGTGTATTCATGGATCAAGACGTAAAACATTAAGATTTTTGCTGCTTCATCAGTGATATTCTCAATGATACTCTACATTATTTTTACTGTAGTTGTAGTGCCAGTTGAGAATGTGATAACTTCTAATACAGCTTGGTGCCAGCTGCCTTCAGTTTTGGAAATGCATCAACAGTTTTACCCACCATAGCTTTTGCATCATGTAACAATTTTTGCTTCGATTGTTAAACATTTTGGAAACTCAAGGAACAGTAAAGTCTGTTTTATTGCCCATATTTTTACTATTTGTTTGTTCTTTCTCCCTTCAGGATGTTCTGAGAATCCTTCTTTTTATCATTCTCCTTTCTGGTTCAATAACTTTTCTCACTATTCTTTTGGTGTAGTTTTGTCTCATGACTAATTTTTAGTTCTCATTCATCTCACAATTTCTTGATTTCCCTTTCATTACTAATGGATGTTTTTGCTGGGTATAGAATTCTTTGTTGTCAGTTCTTTTAGGACTTGCAAAAATGTTATGCTGCTTTGTTCTGGCCTCCATGGTTTCAGGTGAGAAATCTGCTGTCATTTGAGTTGTTTTTCATCTGTAGATAAGGTGTCATTTCTCTTATTTATCTCAAGGTTTTTAAGTTTAGTCATTAGTTTTCAGAAGTTTATGATATATATTAGCATTGATTTATTTGTGTGTATCCTCTTAGGATTTATTCAATTTGTTGAATCTGTGGGTCTTCGAATAGTTGTTCAGCTGCATCATGTTCCTTTTCTGAGATTCCAGTAACAGGAATGTTGCATCATTTATTATAGTCCCACAAATGTCTTTAATGCCTTTTTTAAAATATATATTTGTTTATTTATTGTCAGAGTTTTGCTCTTTTGCCCAGGCTGGAGTGAAGTGGTATGATCTCAGCTCACTGCAGCCTCTGCCCCTGGGTCTAAGTGATTCTCCTGCCTCAGCCTCCTGAGTAGCTGGAATTATAGGTGTGTGCCACCATGCCCAGTTAATTTTTGTGTTTTTATTAGAGACAGGGTTTTGCCATGTTGGCCAGGCTGGTCTTGAACTCCTCACCTGAGGTGATCCACCCATCTCGGCCTCCCAAAGTGCTAGGATTACAGGCCTGAGCGACTGCACCTGGCCACTTTTTTTTTTAATCAGTTCGTTTTCTTCTCTAGGTTGGGTAATCTCTCCCATTTTGTTGTTCAGCTTAGTTTGTATTTTATTATTGCTAGCATATTTTTTAATTTTCAACTTGGTATTTGTTTCTTTCTTGATTTCTTTGCGCAACTTTGTATTGTTTCCTTTGTTTCAAAATTATGTTTGTAATTGCTTTTTTTTTTTTTTTAGAGGCAGACTCTTGCTCTGTTGCCCAGGCCGGAATGCAGTAAAATGATCTCAGCTCACTGCAACCTCTGCTTCCTGGGTTCAAGTGATTCTCATGCCTCAGCCTCCCGAGTAGCTGGAATCACAGGCATGAACCACCTTGCCTGGCTAATTTTTGTATTTTTAGTACAGATGGGGTTTCACGATGTTGGCCAGGCTGGTCTCGAACTCCTGACCTCAAGTGATCCAACCACCTCTGCCTCCCAAAGTGCTGGGATTACAGGCGTGAGCCACTGTGTCTGGCTGTAATTGCTTGTTGAAGCAGTTTTATAATATATAGTTTAAAATCTTTGATAGATAATTATGACATCTATGAATTTTCATTGTTTCCACCTTTTGACTATATTTTCAAATTCCTGTTCAGATTTTCCTGGTTCTTAGTATGGTATGACATGTTATATTTGGTTGAATTCTTTGTATGTTAAGTGTTGTGTTATGAAGCTCTGCATTTTATTTAAATCCCCCCTTTTAGTAGGATTTATCTGAAACTTTGCTTTTGGGGTGGAGGTGGGGCACAGCCTTATTACTACTCCCAGGTGTATGTGAAGATTCCAGTTTCATAGTAGGCCTTTGTTGACTCACTGATGGAGACGTACACCTAGTAAATGCTGAGTAGGAATGAAAACTCTGGACTTGCATTATACCTTTGTGAATACCACCCTGGCTCAAAACGTTCCTGATTTTCACTTGGCCTCCACTGACACTGGGATGGAGGGGTTGTTATCACTGGGCAGTGCTTTGAGTTTGGATTCTCCAGTAGGCCTCTCCTGTCATATCTCTGTAGAGGGAGGGATAGGGATATGTCCTTATCATTGGGTGGGTTTTGAAATCAGGCTCCCCACTTTTTTTCCACCCACACTCTAGAGGGAGGAAGCCGTGTTACTGCTCAGTGGGTATGAGTGTCCTGTGTCCCCACTTGGCCTGCTGTGGTATCATGTTGTCTGTAGGTAGGAGTGGGGAATGGCTGACTACGTCCTCTTTTTAAGTCTTTGCAAAAGATATATGGCTTGGGGTTTTATTTGTACCCTTTGGCTTAAACTGGTTGGTTGTTGTCTGTGAGGTTTTTTTTCTTGGTAGCCTGCCGCTTCCCTGTTTTTTTGACAAGAGACCGCAGAATTTTCTTGGAGTTTTATGTATGCGTGTGCCTGTTGGTGTTTCTGAGTTGTCTGCTTCTCTAGCAACTTTTCTTTTATATATGAGTCAGAAAGGAAACCTAGGGAATTCATCCTCTTGTGTTTCTTGGCACCTGAAGCCCTAATTGGTCTGCCCTCTCTCTACATTTTGTTGTCTTCCTTTGTTTGTCTTATGTATCATGGCCAAGTGTTTTTAAAGCTGTATTTAGTGGAAAGAACAGGGAAAAGTACATTTTCTGCATTTTGTCTGGAAGTGGAAGTCTGCATTCATTTTTGCCTTTTTTTCCCTGAATATAGAGTTCTGGGATGATTATGTTTTTCTTCATCAAGCATTTAAAAGATGTTGCATTGTTTCCTGTCTTCCATGATTTCTAATGAGAAGTCAGGTGTGGTGTCAGTAGTATCATTATTCCCATGTATATAATAATGTTTTGATATTCTCTGGCTGCTTTCAGGATTTTCTCTTTATCTTTGGTTTTCAGCAGTCTGACTATGATGTGCCTAGGTGTGGTTTTCTTTGTATTCATCCTGCTCGGGGGTTGCTGAGCTTCTTGAAAGTGTAAGTTGATATTTTTCACCAAATTTGTGAAAAGCTTGACTTTTATTTCTTATTCTTTTTCTGTCTCATTTCTCTCTCCTCTTCCTCTGTAACTCTAATTACATGAATGTTAGTATATTTGATATTTTGTAGATTACTGAGGGTCTGTTCATTTTCTTCCCAGTGTTTTTACTTTTAGTTCCTCAGAATAGATACACTATTCATGTATTTTCAAGGAGATGGACCAATTTTCTACCAATCTCTTGTTAAGCCCATCCACTAAAATTTTCATTGAAATTAGTATACTTATTAGTTGTAGAATTTTCTTTTCTTTTCTTTTCTTTTGAGACAGGGTCTCTGTCGCCCAGGCTGGAGTGCAATGGTGCGATCTCGGCTCACAGCCACCTCCACCTCCCAGGTTCAAGCGATTCTCGTGCCTCAGCCTCTCAAGTAGTCAGGACTATAAGGTGCCCACCACCACACCCAGCTAATTTTTGTATTTTTAGTAGAGGTGGGGGTTTGCCATGTTGGCTAGGCTGCTCTCAAAATCCTGGCCTTAGGTGGTCCACCTTCCTTGGCCTTCCAGAGTGCTGGGATTACAGGCAGGAGCCATCACGCCCAGACTGAAACTCTATTTAAATATAGATTTTAGCCAATGATATTCCGCTTTTTTTCCAAGGGTAAAATGTCCTCCCATTCCAGCCAGTTTTTGGTTAATTACAGGTAACTTCAATTAGTTAGCTTTTACATATTCTTCAGATTTGAGACATTTTAGGAAAGTTATTCTGATATTAGTCCCTATGCTGTTACCCAATAAATAAATAAATTTATGCGTGAGTCATTTTTTTGTTAAGGTATATTTTGCATACACTATAATTCACCCTTTCTAAGGTGTGTATTGAATGTGATTTGGTAAATATGAACAGTCATGTAATTACCATCATAGTCAAGATACAGAATAGACCCTTTACCCATAAATTCACTCATGACCTTTTGAAGTTACTGCCTACCTCCCACTCCAGCTCCTGGCAATCACCGATCTGTTGCTTTCCTATAGTTTTGACTTTTCTAGACTAATATATGAGTGGAACCGTACAGTATAGAATCTTTTCCGTCTGCCTTTTTTTACTTAGCGTAATGGTTTTGAGATTGGTCCATTCACTAGCTTACAGTTAAGTTTCGTTCAATTTTTGGCCAGTATATAAAGCTGCTGTGAGCATTTATGTAACATGCTTTGTTGTAGATGTATCTTTTCATGTTTCTTGGGTAAATACCTAGGACTGGAATTTCTGACTTGTTGGAAATAATATTCTTAACTTTGGAAAACAGTTTCACAGTTTCTTAAAAAGTGTCTGTATACTTTTCCATTTCTAGAGATCTGAGAGTTTCATTTGCTGTACCTTGTTGCCAGCACAGGATATTGCCACTCTTTCTAAATTTTAGCCATCTGGTTGGCATTTAGTGACAATTTATTGTGGGTATGATTTTGCATTCTCTGATAATTAATTAGATTGAGCCTCTTTTTATGTCTTTATTTGCCATTTGTGTATCTTTGGTGACATGTCTGTTAAAGTATTTTGTCTCTACCAACATTTTTTTCTAGTTGATTTGCTTGTCATCTTCTTGAGTTGTAAGATTTTTTTTATATATTATTTACACAAGTCAGTTATTGGAGATGCATTTTATATTTTTGCCTAATGTGTGACTTGTTTTCATTTATTTAGCAATGTTTATTGAACAGCAGAGGGTTTCATTTTGATGACATTTGTCATTTGTTAATTTTTTGGAAGTTGAAAAAATTATGCTCTTTATGCTTTATTAAAAAATCTTTGCTTGCCACAGTGTTACTTGTAGGTTTAAAAAATCCATTTATGGTTAAATTACACATGATAAGAGAATACGAGATAAGATTCATGTTTCTTTGTTTTCCATATGAATTATTTGGCAGTTCCAGCATCATTCTAAAAGATTATTTATTGCTCTCTTGAATTATCTTGGCCCCTTGGTCAAAAACTAATTGAATACGGGAAAGTTTGCCTATTTCTGTATTTTCTGTTCTTCTGACTTATTTGTCTCTCCTTTTACCAAAACCAAACATAAAAAAGATTTTTTTCAAAATCATGAGTTCATATTTATGTTTTCAGTTTAATTCAATAGCACAATTACATATCTTTAAAACAATTTTATAACTGTAGCTAAGCTATAGTTGTATATTTTCTTTTAATATCATCTTTCCTATAACTGAAAAAGTCATTAAAAGAAGAAAAGATTATTTTTTTGTTTCAATTTCAAAGTAATCAAAACTAAGTGTACTAGTATTAAACAGTTAAAGCTAGTAGATCAATAGTGAAATTTAATGTTATTGCTTTTTGCTATCTTTTTTGAGTTTACTACTGATGTAAAAGATTTGAGTTATTTGCTGTGATTATATAAATACTCTTTTGATGCATAATTCAGCTGTTAACATCATGTTAATTTGTGGCATTAATAATTTTACTGATAGCCCTTCTGTGATTCTGATTTTTGGTAGTGGTTTTTACCTGGTAAGTAACGTTTTGTCAGCTGGCAGGTACTGGAAATCTGCTTTATCATTTCTTTTTTAAGAAAAGTGTAAAACACAAACAATTTGTTCACCAAAGTTATATTTCAAGGATTCCATTCAACCAGAATCTGGTTCACCTTATTGACTCAACTTGGGAGTATATGTACTAGATTTTTACATACATCTGTTTGGAGAAACTTCTTTTATCTGTGTAATGTTTGTAAGACCAGAAGTTCTTTTACTCTTCTTGAAATAAAACTTTTAAGAAGCTGAGTATTCTTCTGTTAGTTTCAAATATGGACTAAAATTACACCAAGGTTTTGGACTAAAGAGGAAGAAATAATCTGTTGTTATGTTCTTAAAAGACATGATTTAAGTGTATCCAACTAGATTCTTAGTGTGTCTGTGTTTACTCCTACTCAAATGAAAGCTTTTAAAATTTTTTCCACTTTTTGAAGTATTTAACTCTTCTGTAATATGCAGTGTTTTCTTAACTTTAAAGTTGTGTTAAGCAAATATGTTTAAATTAATATTTCAGTTTCAAAAACCCTAATTTGAAACAATAAATTTTATCATTGTATATACTATGAGCTTTTAAGAATAACCAAAAAAATGGGGGTGGATGTTTTATGTGGAAGTTATGTGTATCCCTTTTCTGCTTTTGGCTAAGGACAGATATCTTAGAATTAGCTTTATGGTGCATTCATCTATCTGATTATTTCAGTTAATATCATCTTAATATAATACAGGTTACTTGAGAAGAAAAACTCTTAACCCAGTATTGGAGAGATGCCAGGTAGGATACTAACCTTGATATAGGATTTCATGTGAGAAAGAAAAAGGAAAATATTTTCCATTAAAAGTTGAGTGTTTATCTAAAATTCTCTTAATGTTCTAAAAAAACTTAATTTTTCTAAAAATATGTTGAAGAATTATATATAAAATTCACTTTGCTATATATATAGAGCAAGTGAATAATAGGTACACATTTCTAGGAATACCCCAAATATTAGAACCTACATACTAAAATCACATGAGGAAACAAATAATAGCACCCCAGACATTCCATTCAAGCCTCCTGTTGGTTACGATTCCTAACTCCCCAGAGACATGCACTATCATCTAGTAACAACATAGGTGAGTCTTGCCTATGTTTGTACTTTGCATAATTGGCTTTGTACTTCGTATAATTGAGCTACTAAGTACTGTTTTCTGTCATCTTTCACGTATATATTTGTGAGATAAATCCAAATTGTTCCTTCAAGTTATTTATTTTTCTCATTGATATATAGTATTCTGTTGTTAAGAGTACTATAATTTATTTATTTTACCTTTGGTCATTTTGAGGACTTTCAATTTGAGGTCATTATGAATTGTGTTCTGTGAACATTGCAGTACATTTCTTTTGGTTGACACTGAGACTATTTTATGGATTCCCACCCCAAAGTGGCTACTTTCTTTTCTTACTTTTTTTTTTTATTTTTTTGAGACAAAGTCCAGCTCTGTCACCCAGGCTGGAGTGCAGTGGTGCAATCTTGGCTCACTGCAACCTCCACCTCCCAGGTTCAAGCAATTCTCCTGCCTCAGCCTCTCAAGTAGCTAGGATTACAGGCGTGCATCACCACACCTGGCTAATTTTTGTGTTTTTTTTGGTAGAAATGGGGTTTTGCCATGTTGGCCAGGTTGGTCTCGAACTCCTGGTCTCAAGTGATCCGCCTGCCTTGGCTTCCCAAAGTGCTGAGATTACATGTACGAGCCAACGTGCCTAGTTATATGTTATTTTCTTACAACCTAAATAAAAACCATTATGTAAACAAGACAAAATACTCAGTACATTTCCATAGTCGATGAATTTGTCTTTATTACTTGTATATAAATAACTATGAACTCCTTGAGTTCAGTTCCTTTTTCATTTCCTGACTCTATGGACTTGAACAAGGAAATTTAACCTCTCTGCTTCATTTGTAAAATGAAAAATAGTGATATCTACCTAAAGTGGTGGTGGTTAGATGGGAATAAAGTAATTTCTTTTTTTTTGTTTTTGAGATGGAGTCTCACTCTGTTGCCCAGGCTGGAGTGCAGTGGCACGATCTCAGCTCACTGCAACCTCTACCTCCTGGGTTCAACTGATTCTCCTGCCTCAGCCTTCCAAGTAGCTGAGATTACAGGCACCTGCCACCAGGCCCAGCTAATTTTTGTATTTTTAATAGAAACGGGGTCTCACCATGTTGGCCAGGGTGGTCTAAAACTCCTGACCTCAGTTGATCCACCCACCTCTGCCTTCCAAAGTGTTGGGATTACATGCGTGAGCCACTGTGCCTGGCATAGATGGGAATAAAGTAATTCTTATAAAGTACTTGGCTTAGCTGCTGGCAAATAATAATGCTTACTGATTATATGCAAGCATATTACCCATAGTTTATTGGCTAACTTTATGTCTTCCTTAAATTATGAAATTCTATAAATTATCCTTGTCTATTTTAAAATTATACTCATTTTTATAACTTACATGCTTTATTTGTATATATCCAGGATACTAGATATTTGTAATCCAAATTGGAAGTTATTTTTTGTCATTTGATTTTTTTTCCTGTAATGTGTGTTCTCACCACATAGACGTTTTTACATTTTTATGTAGTCAGATTTATTCATGTTTTTATTTATGGTTATGTTAAAGATTATAGCTATTAGGGACCTATTTCTTCAGGGTTTATAATTTATGTATGTTGTTACAAATAGAGAAATTACTTTTTCTTTGGCCCAGTAGGTGGAGGGCACTTTTGTGGACTCAGAAAGCTTGCCTCTCCTATTTAATTTTAGGAAAATTTCTGAGATTCTGCCTCCTCATTTCCAAGCCAGAGTTTAAAATATTTACATTTTTACTTCATAGTGTTAAGACATTGTGTAATGTAAGTATAATGTGTAAAAAAAAATCTTACAAATATAACAGTGATTTGGCAGAGACCAAAGCATGGAGTGCCTTGAAATGCTGCTGCTCTATTTGTTATCTATTATTATAAAGCAATTACCATAAACTTAATATCTTAAAACAGCACCCATTTACTTAGGTCAGAACTCAGGGCAGGCTCAACTGTGCTCTCTGTTTAAGGTCTCACAAGATTCAAATCAAGGTGTTACCTGGGTGGAGGATCCAGGGGTGAATCCTCTTCTGGTGCATTCAGGTGTGGGAGGAATTCAGTTCTATGCAGTTGTAGGGCTGAGCTCGCCATTTTCTTTTTCTTTTTCTTTTTCTTTTTTTTTTTTTTTTGAGACAGAGTCTTGCTCTGTCGCACAGGCTGGAGTGCAGTGGTGCAGTCTCGGCTCACTGCAACCTCTGCCTCCTGGGTTCAAGTGATTCTTGTGCCTCAGCCTCCCAAGTGGCCAGGATTACAGGTGTGTGCCACCATGCTGGCTAATTTATTTTTGTATTTTTAGTAGAAACGGGGTTTTACTGTGTTAGCCAGGGTGGTCTCGATCTCATGACCTCGTGATCCTCCTGCCTTGGCCTCCCAAAGTGCTGGGATTACAGGAATGAGCCACCACACCCTGCTGAGCTCACCATTTTCTTACTGCCTATTGGCTTGGGTCACTCGCAGTTCCTAGAGGCCACTCTTTGGTTTTTGCTCCCGGCTCTTTTTATCTTCAAAGATAGCAACAGTGTATTGAAATGTTCCCTTGCTATGAATTTCCCTTTTGCTACTAGCTGGAGAAAACTCTGCTTTCAAAGAGGTTATTTGATTAGATTAGGCAAATCTCCCTTTTGATTAATTCAAAGGCAGTTGATTGGTGGCTTTAATCACATCTGCAGAATTCCTTTGCCATATAATATATTAATGGCATTATCCTTGCCATGATATTTCATCATATTTACAGCCTCTGTATTAGGGTAGGAAATTTGGTGGGGTTGGTGGTATGCGGGCATTTTAGGATACTACCTACCACACGTTCTGTATTGAGGGGTTTGCGTGTGATTCAGAATATATTTGTATTCCTTTAGAAAGATTGCTGTGGCAGCAGGGAGGAGGATGTGGCAGAAAGGAAAGATACTGGCAGGAGAAAAATCACACTCTTAGCAGTCTCCATTTTGATTTTGTAATGTCCTTTGATGTTATTTTTTTAGCAGATGTTTCAATCAGAAATGTGTGTTTAATAGTATGCAAACTAGAATGATTAGCCTGGACCAGAACAAGAGTTATGAGTCAGTCATTGAACTGTTCATTACTTCAGGTCAATTCATATACAGAATAATTTCATAGATTAGGTTTTATTTCAGTCAGCTTTATTTCACTTTCTAAAGCGAACAGTTGTTTAAACCTCGGATCTCATTAACAGCATTTTAATAAACACAGTATTAGGGTGGGTTTACTTCCCTAGATTGCGAATCTCATGGATTTTATGTTGATTCTTATTGGCTTAATTTTTTAATCGGGCATTATTTATTGTAATTCTTTAGTCTTACAGTTTTGCGTGTTTGAAGCTATATTTTTTTCCTCTGAATACCACATTTGCCACGTCTCAGAGATTTTTTTGATGTTTCTTAATCACTTAAAAATAATACATGATTTTTCTTCTTAATTGAAACTCTGCCGTTATATAGAAAGGACTTTTAAATTTTGCCAGTGGATAGATTTGGGAGTTTATGCTTATATTGTGAATTTCTAATTTTTATTGTATTAGGTCTAGGGATGCATCTGCTTTTACTGGATATAACCTAGGAAATACCTGCTTTTTAAAATATGTGGACATTTCCTTATGACCATACATGTGAATTTTTTTTGAAAATTCTATGTACATTTGAATAGAATGTTTTCTCTATTTTTGGAATTCAGAGATCTGTGTGTATTTTATGTTTCTGTTTGAATCAAACCCGATCATTGCTATTATTTATTTCATATCTACTTAATATCCTGATTTGAGAGCTATGTTAAAGTCTAATCTATTCATGTTATTTCTACTCAGCTTTACTTTCTATATGTGACATATATTTATTAGGTGTATAAACTTTAATGACTATGGCTTCTTTTGGAATTTACACTGTAACATAAAACTTATGTTATTATGAATTGTTATCTTTGACTTGTTCACTGCTTTTTAAATTCTGTTTCTTTGCAATTATTGCTATACCTGCATTTTTTGGATAGCGTTTGTGTTTTTCCCCTCAAGTCTGTTTTTGAATTGTGTATGTCACTGTGCATTGCGCATATGTATGAATATATGTGTATATATATATATATATATATATATATATATATATATATATAGCCGCTCCTGTGTTGCTGTAAAGAAATACTTGTCGCTCGGTAATTGATAACAAAAAGAGGTTTAATTGACTCACGATTCTGCAGACAGTACAGGAAGTGTGGTGCTGGCATCTGCTTCTGGTGAGGGCTTCAAGAAGTTTGAAATCATTTAGCCGGGTGCGGTGGCAGGTGCCTGTAATCCCAGCTACTCAGGAGACTGAGGCAGGAGAATCGCTTGAACCTGGGGGGCGGAGGTTGCAGTGAGCCGAGATCGGGCCATTGCACTCCAGCCTGGGCAACAGAGTGAAACTCTGTCTCAAAAAATAATAATAATAATAAATAATAAATTTTAAAAAAAAGTTTGAAATAATGGTGGAAGGAGAAAGGGGAGCAGGCATCTCACATAGCAAGAACAGCAGCAAAGGAGATGGGTGGAGATGCCATACACTTCTGAACAACCAGATCTTGTGAGAACTCACTCGTTATCGCAAGGACAGCACCAAGCCATGAGGGATTTGCCCCCATGACCCAAACACCTCCCATAAGGCCCCACCTCCGACATCAGGGATTACATTTCAACATGAAATTTTGGCGGGGACAAATATCCAAAGTATTTCATTCATTTTATATTATATATGTGTACACACACACACATACATAAATTAAGTCTGTAGTATAATTACATGTAAAATATGTGTATGTGTTAAGTAGTATATTTTGCATATTTTGAAAGTTGCTGTCTTTTACTAGAGAATTTAACCTATTTACATTTGCTATCCATGGACTTGAATGTTAGCTTAACAGACATTAAAATTTTGGTTTTAAATAATTTTTTATAGACCTAGGAAAATAATGATTTTTTGGTCATTGGTATTTTTGAAGAATAGAGTTCTTCTCGATATACTTGTTTTTTTCTTTTTTCAAACAGAAATTTCCCCATTTTGTTTTTGATAACCCCTTGTAATTAGATGAGAGGCATGCATTATTGGCCAGAATACTGCAAAATGCTGATCCATCCTCAGGGTATCACAACTGGAAGCACACATTATTCCACTTTCCCTCATGAGAATCACCTGGTCAGGCTGTTGCCCAATTTCTATTCCCCCCTCCTTTGTATCTAATAAAGCAGTATATGAGGATACTTTAAGACCATGCAAATATCTTGCTTTTCCTCAGAATTTCCTTCTAGATTTGAAAAACTTACTCCCTAGGCCGGGTGTGGTGGCTCACACCTGTAATCCCAGCACTTTGGGAGGCTGAAGTGGGTGGATCAGTTGAGGTCAGGAGTTTGAGATCTGCCTGGCCAACATGGTGAAACCCTGTCTGTACTAAAAATACAAAAATTAGCCAGGCATGGTAGCGGGTGCCATGTTATCCCAGCTACTCAGGATGCTGAGACCGGAGAATCGCTTGAACCCAGGAGGCGAGGTTGCAGTGAGTTGGACTCATGCTACTACACTCCAGCCTGGGTGACAGAGATAGACTCTGTCTCAAAAAACAGCAACAACAACAACAACAACAGCAACAGCAACAACAAACTTACTGCCTGATGATGCCATTTTAACATGCTTTCTTTTGGTTGCAAATGATGCATTTCCAGCTCTAGCACTCCCACCACATTTACCAGTTAGCCCTCTGCTTTCTTTTGTAAGCAAGAACACTTCTTTCACATGTTAAGCTTACTTACTATTAATATTGACTCATGAACTCCTATTATCTTCAATCATTTACAACTCATTACCTAATTATTTTTTGGCTCAAATAGTCGCATACTTGCTGTCAGTTGCTCCTTCAAGCTGGCACTGGTGTTCTGCCCTCACCGCTTATTTGAACACTTCATAATTTTTGGTGTAACAAGATGTTACAAGCTCATCTTATACCTCCCATGCCCCAGTCCTGGAATAAGTCCATTGTTAAATAAGTAACCCAGATTCCTTTAGTGGGGAATGGGTGCTGGGTGTGTTCATTGCTACTGGAGGGTGTTTGCTTCTTCACCCTTTCAGCAGGTGGTGTCAGGAAATACATGCATGTATATACACTTACAGAAGTTTGTCCAACCCATGGCCCGCAGGCTACATGTGGTCCAGGATGGCTTTGAATGTGGCCCAACAGAAATTCGTAAAATTTCTTAAAACATTATGAGGTGTTTTTTTTTTGGGTGTGGGTGTGTGTGTCTGTGTGTGTGTGCGTGTAGCTCATCAGCTGTCATTAGTGTTAGTGTATCTTGTGTGTGGCCCAAGACGATTCTTCTTTCAATGTGGTCTAGGAAAGCCAAAAGATTGAACACCCCACCCCTACACGTTATGTATATACACATAAATATTCATATACATATACATAACTTAGAAATAATGAATTTATACCAGCACCTCCAGTTCTTATCCTTCTCCACTGAGTTCTTTGCCTTTTCATTCTTGCATGTCTGTTCTTCTACAATAAAAATTCTGGGTTGTAGAACAGCACATTTATTCAGTTGCTCAATCTAAAAAGCAAGTCTGCTTCAGTTTGCTCTCAGTAATAGATTTTATTCCCCTTTTTCTTAGAGATTTAATTTTTTAAATATAGAAGGTATTAGTATACTTTCAAAATTCAAAACTATATGAAATTTTGCTCAGAATTGTCACTGTCTCTTGTTTATTACTTATACCGCATTTCCCCCAGCCTCTTGGAAGTAACTAACTTCATTGTTTTCTGTTTTAAACCTCCTGTTATTTTTCGTCTAAGAATAAGAGGATATATTGCTCTTTCAGTGAAGGTAGCATGTTGTATATGTTCTTTTGAATGTTGCTTTTTTCATGTAATAAAATCTGGAAATCACTTCCAGGCAAGTTAGGCAAGTTCAAGAGATCTCATTCTCCTTTTAAACAGCTGCATAGCACTCCATTGTGTATCTGTGCTATCGGTTACTCAACCAGTGGCCTGTGCTTTGGTATTTCAGTAGTTTATGATATTTTGCATTATAAATGATTTTACACTCCCTGGCTTTGTGCATGTGTGTTTTTGAATTCTCAGGGACAAATCTGTAGGGTAAATTCCTAGGATTATTGCCTCAGGAGTGTACACATATGTAGCTTTGTTAGATACTCTCAAATTCCCTTTTTTGGGGCTTATGGTACTTTGCATTGCCACCAGAGATGTGTGAGAGAACTTTTCCTACGTCTTTGCTAACAGGATGACTTGTTCAGCTTTTGAATGTTTGTCTGTCTTCTGGGTGAAAAGTAGTGTATCAATGTAGTTTTAATTTTTGTTTATCCTAAGAGTGAAGTTGATCGTTTTTTCATGTGTTTAAGGGTCAGTTTTTATTTCTTCTTATGAATTGTCTGTTCATGTGTTTTGCCTGTTATTGAAGATTTTGGCATTTTTCCCTAAATTTAAGAGTTCTTTATAAGTGAGGGATGTAAGCCTTTATATGTGTTACATGATGCAGATACTTTCAGCTAGCTTATTTGTTCTTGTTTTTTTTTTTTTTTTTTTGCTTATTTGTGTGAGACAGTGTCTCACCCTGTGACCCCAGCCATAGTACAGTGGTATGGTCATAGTTCACTGTAGCCTTGACCTGGGCTCAAGCAATCTTCCTGCCTCAGCCTCCCGAGTTAGCTAGGAGTTATGTGTACCACGAATCCCAGCTAATTTTTTACTTTTGTAGAGACAGGGTCTCACCATGTTATCCAGGCTGTATTATGTGTCTTTTGACTTTGTTTTTATTATTTTTTTTGCCATGCAAAAGTTTCTTTTTTATGGAGTTAGATTTATTAATCTTTTGCTTCTGGATTTTTGAGTCATATTCAGAAAGCCTTTCCCTACACTGAGGGTATAGAGGACACAGATAGTCTTCTCATTGCTGGTAAGCAGTATGTTCATATTGTCTAATTTGTTTGAGTTAGAAGATAATGTCTTTATTCCAAAGACATTTTTGCAATTGCTGTATGTATATACATTACAGTAACTAAATCTTTTAGTTAAGAGATTCTGGAAAAGAATTGACAATGGATCTAAAGTAGGTTAGTTTCTCTTGAAAGTTTTTTTTTTTTTTTGGAGAAGGGAGGTCATGATTAAAAATATTTTGTACTATCAGATCTGTTATTTGGTAGTTTTCTTTTATCCTTACCTGTAGTCTTTCAATAAAGTGGGAAAGAAGATAAGATTTCAGTTTGGTATCAGAACATGTATAGGCCTGGGCAATATAGTGAGACCCTGTCTCTACAAAAATAAAAAAAGAATCTGCTCATGGTGACACATGCCTGCAGTCCCAGCAGTTTGGGAGGCTGAGGTGGGAGGACCACTTGAGCTCAGGAGGTTGAGGTTGCAGTGAGCCATGTTTGTGCTACTGCACTCCAGCTTGGGTCACAGAGTGAGATACTGTTTCAAAAAAAAACAAAAGAACATAGATAAATAGATAAATTTTAGACACTGATTGGTAAATGAGGCTAGCAGTGTCTTTTTACTATAACTTAAAAATTACCTTGATGAGATTGAGTTAAAGGTTTAACATACTGGTATCCTGATTTAAAATTTACCAGTGACTATGTTTCTGATATCTAAGTTTATAGATTTCCTGAGATTAGTCTTTCAATTTATAGACAATAATGAAGAGCAAGGATTATATCCAAAGAATATTTTGGCTAGGTTGGCAGCTATGGTTAAGCAAAATAAATGTTGGTGGTTAGCAAATCTTTTCTGTCTGTGCTTTTGAGTCTATAGTAACTTTGTTACATCTGGGTATCTACTATTAGAAAATGCCTACACATTCTAGATCAATCTTTACTTTTTAACTTAGGTACCTCACATAACGTGATTGATCCTCATTTTCTTAACTAAAAAATGAGTATGAGAACTTTTCCTGTGTAATTTTCAATCCATTTGGAAGTACTTAAATTGTAAAACATGTTTTCATTAGGTTTTCTGGTGTGTGGCTAATTCTAATCCATAAATCCTTGTATACTTTGGCTTTCGTTCACTTAATAATTGTCTGTTTTGATGAATACCTTCTGATTTAAGTTCTAGTGTAGCCAAATGTTTTATATATCTATAGTTAGAAAATTTAAAATTTGTTTGTACATTACCATAACAAATGTTCTGAATTTGGTAGTATCATCCCAACATACAGTGAATACCGAATTGGAAAAACAGATTTCTAATGAGGTTGATAGTGAAGAAATGAAAATGTCTTCTGAAGTGAAGAATATTTGTGGCGAAGATCAAATTGAAGATAAAATGGAAGTGACAGAAAACATTGAAGTCGTTACACACCAGATCACTGTGCAGCAAGACAACTGCAGTTGTTAAAGGAACATAAAACAGTGGTATCCAAAGAAGAATCAAGGCCTCCAAAATTAGTCATTGAATCTGTCACTCTTCCACTAGAAACCTTAGTGTCCCCACATGAGGAAAGCACTTCATTATGTCCTGAGGAACAGTTGGTTATAGGAAGGCTACAAGGAGAAAAGGAACATAAAGAAAATTCTGAACTTTCTACTGGATTGATGGACTCTGAAATGACTCCTATAATTGAGGGTTGTGTGAAAGATGTTTCATACCAAGGAGGCAAATCTATAAAGTTATCATCTGAGACAGAGTCATCATTTTCATCATCAGCAGACATAAGCAAGGCAGATGTGTCTTCCTCCCCAACACCTTCTTCAGACTTGCCTTCACATGACATGCTGCATAATTACCCTTCAACTCTTAGTTCCTCTGCTGGAAACATCATGCCAACAACTTACATCTCAGTCACTCCAAAAATTGGCATGGGTAAACCAGCTATTACTAAGAGAAAATTTGCTCCTGGCAGACCTCGGTCCAAACAGGTAGGGTGATTTTAATGATATTGACAGAAAAGATATTGGAACAATTCTATA
The DNA here is from genome assembly GCF_028858775.2 of Pan troglodytes. Classification (NCBI taxonomy): domain Eukaryota; kingdom Metazoa; phylum Chordata; class Mammalia; order Primates; family Hominidae; genus Pan; species Pan troglodytes. Next base: position 8,000,578 of record NC_072420.2, on the reverse strand, counting down.
AAATCAGAAGGTATATGTGTAGTTTTGGTGTAGATGGCAACTTTTTCTGTCTTCAGATAGAACTTCAGTGTAATGTTGATTATGTGTTTCAGGCATTATTTTTTAAATGCTGTTAATCAAGAATGCCATTTATTAAATTTGAAGGGATCTTATTTGGAATTTCAACTCAGTTGGGCCATAAAGATGCAACGTATTGATAATAGTTTCTAATAGAAAGAACTTTAAAAATTCTTTTAGTTCTGTGCTGCAGTAATTATAGAGCCTAAAATACAGTATAGTTTTTGGTACACGTAACTAACATCTATTATTTCCTTCTAATACATTTATTTATTGATATTATTCATTGTATATATTTTTAACTGGATAAACATCAACATTTATGACAGGAATTTTCCATGCTGGGGAATTTCTCATTTTGGTGTTTTTATTAATTGCTAACTCTTGTGGGATTTCTTTTTTCAAGTAGGACTTATTTCAATAGTTTCATGGAAAAAATCTTAGAATTGTACTATTGATTTTCAGTAAGTAAAGATAAATCTTCCTGTGTCTGCTTTACATCGTGTACATTCTACCCTTTAAGAATCAGTTCTATTTCTTTTTAAGTGAGATTTAACTAAAACTGCATGGCAAAATGAGGACACTATTAGTACGAATTATTTATTGTTTTACAAATTTGCTACTTTCTGAAGTGTTTTTTAAAATTGCAAGATAAATAGTGGAGAAGTGTTAATTCACAATAGTAATTTGGAGTTTTAAGTTTCAAGACTGAAATTACTTCAAGTTAAGTTTTAAGTTTCATGATTTAAATGGATTAAAGTTTGGCTTTTTATAGGAATAATATCATGATTTTAATCGTATAATTTTTAAACTGTAAGGCCAGGCTTTTAAGAAAATCATTTTTTAATGTGAAAATTAGTCTCCTCTATATCAAACCCAGATATATTTTATTCTCTAAAGACAAGGTACACGAAAGGGAAAGTAGTTGTCAGATGGGATTTAGCTGTTTCTGCATGGCAAAGACGTGTGCAGTAAAACTAGGCCACTCTTTATATATGCCTTTTTCTAAGTATTTTCCTTGACAGTTATTTCTGCTCTACCATGAAAAGTTTTTCTTCTCAAACCAGTTGTTCTCCTTTCCAGTAAGTTTTTTTTGTTTTGTTTTGAATAGTTATATAATAATTATGTCGTTCTGACTCTGAAAAGACTTTAGCAATGGAAATTTGAATCTCAAATTTACTTTTGGTTGATATATTTACATTCTTTAAAGATACTGCTTCATATGTATTCCTGTTAAATTTTATGTATCTCTCCTTCCTTGAAGACTTTTGTTTCAATTGAGAAACCAGGTTCAATACATTAGGACTCTCTTTCTGTAGATTCTATGTTCTGAAATATTGGAGAGGGGGGTGTATTTCCAGGCTTATTCCATCTTATATGAGCCATGTCCTAGTATTTTGCTGAGCTGTCTTTGAATTCCCAAATCCGATGATAATCTTTCTATTTTTCTGCCCCTCTTGTTACTACTACGTCATTTGCTGCTAATCTTGTAAGCATTTTGTAGGCTGTGTTTTCCCTCCCTCCAGCTTTTTAGTTTTCCAATTTTGGTTTTGGTTATCTAGCAAACAGCCTTCACTTGATGATGAACCTGCTAGTATAGTGCTGTTATTAGGGAGAGTATGAATTGAATAGTATAAGATAGATCTTCCCTTGGTGAGGCACTGGGACCATAACTTGCAGGAAATATTCTACAGTTAGCAGGAATGTGTATATACATGTATTAGAAATACTGAACTTCAGTATTCTGTTACATGAATTTCTTTGATATTAGGCATTTCTGTATTATACTTCTTTTTTTATTTACTGTTGCTTCTACATATTCTTCACACTGGGGACAGGCTGTAAAATAAGCTGCATTTTCCTGGCTGTGATTGTGATGTAAGCAAGATTCTTTGGTTTCCAGCTATTTTTTGTTAACGTCACTGACATTTTCATATTTTGTTGAACATTACCAATTCTTTGGTCTTTACCAGTACAATAAATACTAACCAAAGAAATGTAGATTTACCTTAAGTTCTGTTTCATGTTGGGCAAATTATTAAGTTGATTTTAATGATTTTCTATAATAGTATTATATGAGCTTTTCTAGGTATTCACTTCAAAATTAAACGAACATTTTAATAGGAAACATCTGAAATATCTAGTTTGTGATAGCTAGTGATTGGATTATCAGATGTTATCTGGAGGTACAAGCTAGCCAACCAGTAGAACGGTGAGCCAGTGCTGTCTAATAGAAATATGATGCAGACCATATGTGTAATTTTAAATTTTCCAGTAGTTACACTTAAAAAAAAAAGGTGAAATAAATTTTAATCTATTTTATTTAACCTGGTATATTCAAAACAATATTTCAGGATTTAGTATAAAAATGAACAAGATGCTTTATACTTAAAACATCAGTTCTGGCTAGCTGCATTAGAAATTCTCAGTGGTCACATATGATGGTGGCTGCCTTATTACACGATGCAAGACAAAACATTTTGAGAAATACAAAAACAGCAGTTCCAGAATTATTGGTGAAATTAAAATACCAAAAGAATTCAAGATTGACAAACCAAGACTGTGGTTGTGCTTTCACAATTTTTAAGGACTGAAGTAGAAATATTCTTTTTGTGTTGTTCATGGAACACATTTTAATGCAGATAATTGCTAAACCATTTTTTGCAGCAACAAATTATTCACATCTTCAAGTATATTCAGTTTTAAATATATAATCCAAATAACCCAATATTGGAGATTTTCTGAAGGCGAGATGTTAGGACACAGAAAATGGAATTTATATCTCAGGTATTGGACATCCATTATCAAATATCTAATCGTATAGAGTTATTTTTCTTTAAGGAGGTTAGTAATTAAAAGTTTAGTTTTTTGTATTTTTCCTTTCATATGGAATATTTCAGGTGCTATTTAGTGAGAAATATGATGCTTATTTTCTTTATGACATGTTTCAAATATATCTCAAATGTAAGATTTAGAACCTAACTGACTACAGGAATAGTAACACATTTTTCTGATGACTGTGAATAGAATAAGATTCCTTTTGTTTTTGTTTTTTTGCCTACTGTAGATGCAGGATTTCACAAAGATGAGAAAAAATTAGACATAAGGTAGGAGAAGTAACAGACAGCAAATTGGATATTGTTTCATACAAGTTGTCCTAATGACCTAGTTGTATTTTCTCATCTTTTATTGAAGTTATATATTCATAAATAATTTAGTATTTCATTTTTCAGCATTTAAAAATATTTTTTATTTTTTTATAGAGATGGGGGTCTTGCTGTGTAGACCAGGCTGGTTACAAAGTCCTGACCTCAAGCGATCCTCCAATCTCGGGTCTCCCAGAGTGCTGGGGTATATCATATATTATAAATAATATATATCATATGTTATATATAATATATATCATATATTGTATAATATATAGCATATATGATATAATAGTGTATATTATAATATATATCATGTCATATTATATACCATATATCATAAAATATACATCATACATTATATTATATATCATACATTATATATTTCATATATTATATTTATTATATATGGTATATATTACCTGTAATATATTATTTACATATCATGTAATATATAATTTATATATTACATAAAATATTATATATTATATTTAACATATATTATATATTATATATATTATATATTTAATATATAATATATGTTATATATTTAATATATAATACATATATTACATATAATATATATTATATACATGTCATAAAATATGTCTATTATAGTTCATTATCTAATATATATAATATATATTATATAATATATATTATATGTAATACAAATGATATATATGTAATATAGATTATGTCATATTATATATAATATATTATATATTATATGTAACATATATAATAAATATAATGTATATTATATATAATAGGACATAATATAAAACATATATTATATATTATGACATTATATATAATATATATTATATATTACTTATATATTATACATATATAATATATATTATATATATAATTTATATATATTATATATTGTTATATATTATATATATTATATATATAATTGTTATATATATATTATATATTATATATATAATTGTTATATATATATTATATATTATATATATATAATTGTTTTTAGACAGAGTCTTCTTCTGTTGCACAGGCTGGGGTGCAATGGCGCACTCTTGGCTCACTGCACCCTCTGCCTCACGGGTTCAAGCAATTGTCCTGCCTCAGCCTCCCAGGTAGCTGGGACTACACCACACTGGGACTACACCAGATGCCACCATGCCTGGCTAATTTTTTTTAGTTTTAGTAGAGACAGGATTTCACTGTATTGGCCAGGATGGTCTTGATCTCCTCACCTTGTGATCCGCTTGCCTTGTCCTCCCAAAGTGCTGCGATTAGAGGCCTGAGCCAAGATACATATTTTTTAAATGAAGAAAAATTCCAAAGGTACTCTGCTTGGTACAATAATCAAATATATAAATTGATCAATAAAACATAACCAAGAAATATATTGATAACTGCATATGGAAAATACAGGATAATTTTTTAAATAACATATTTGGAAAGCACTAACTAGTAATTTGAAGAGTTTGCATTGGACAGGCCAGTAAGAACATACCTTGAATGCAGCAACACAGGTTCCCCAGAAGGAAAATCAAAATCAGGGAAAATGAAACCACACAGGTTCAATCTGCTCTGACCTTTGAAAAACTAAGCACAGACAGTGGCACTTAGGACCAAGGGCAGGAGATCCCTAATCCCATCACCATGGCGATAGGGCATAAACATTCCAGGCTGAAGGCACAATCCACATTGTGAGGTCAAACTGCTGCCAGGCAGTCACGAGTGCTTTTACATGTACAGGAAGATCATGGAAGGCTCAGTGTGGTGTTCAAAAACTGAATCCCAAGCCCACACATTACTATGCAGTACTTCTTAAAATAAGTTATGAGATGGGAAATAGGGCACCCCCAAATATATGTATAAATATATGTGTGTGTATATCTACATAATTATATAAAATGTAATATATATAACAAATATAATATGTATAACATATATAATTTCCTTTTACATCCTGCATCCTTATACTTTATATAATATATTCCGTATAATATAAAATATGATATATGCAATATAATACATATAATTATTCTATATAACATAATATGTAAATATATATAGTTATAAAATTATATATAATTATATAAAATATAGTAATATATATAATATATAATATATGTATAACATATTATATAAAACATAATATTTTGTATATAATATAATATATAATGTATTATATATTACATATTATACATAATATATAATATATTAGATATAAATTATATAATATATAATGTATTATATGACATATATTAGATTAAATATATAATAGATTACATTATGAATAGTAATAATATAATATAATATAGAATGTTATGATACATAATACATAATATATTATATATTATATATCATATATAATATAATCATATAATAGAATACTGTATAATTATATATAATATGTAATATAATATATATCATATCAGATATAATCTATATCATATATTATATATCATATATAATATGTATATTATATATCATACATTATATATAATATATATCATATATGTTATATATCATACATTATGTTATATATCATAAAATATCAATTATATATCATATATTCCATATAATATGTATCATACATTATATAATATATAGCATATATTATATTATATATCATATATTATATAATACATAGCAATATATTATATAATATATATCATATAATATACCATATATCATATAATATACTTCATACATTATATTATATATATCATATATTATAGAAGTCATGTTATATGTATTATATATGGTATATATTACCTATAACATATTGTTTACATATATAATATATAATTTATATATTATCTAATATATTATATATTTTATTTAACATGTTATATATAATATATAATACGTTGTATATAATATATATTATATATTTCATATATTATATATTTAATGTATTATATATAATACATTATATACAATACATAATGTATAACATATAATCTACATGTCATAAAATATATATTATAGTTCATTATATAATGTACATAATATATCATATATAATATATAATATATATTATATATTACATATTATATAAATAATATATAATATGTAATATATGTCATATTATATGCATTATATATTATATATTATATGTAATGTATATAATACATATAATATATAATAAATAATGTCATAATATATATTATAATATATTTTATATATTATGACATATAATATATTATATATTACACATATAATATATAATATATATTACACATATATAATTGTTTTTAGACAGAGTCTTTTTCTGTTGCACAGGCTGGGGGGCAATGGCGCCATCTTGGCTCACTGCAAACTCTGCCTCACGGGTTCAACTGATTGTCCTGCCTCAGCCTCCCAGAGAGCTGGGACTAAACCACACTGGGACTACACCAGCTGCCACCATTCCTGGCTAATTTTTTTTAGTTTTCATAGAGACAGGATTTCATTGTATTGGCCAGTATGTTCTTTATCTCCTCATCTTGTGATCCTCTTGCCTTGGCCTCCCAAGTGGTGGGATTAGAGGCCTGAGCCAAGATACATATTTTTTAAACGAAGAAAAATTTCAAAGGTACTCTGCTTGGTACAATAATCAAATATATAAATTGAGCAATAAAACATAACCATGAAACATATTGATAACTGCATATGGAAAATACAGAGGATAATGTTTTAAATAACATATTTGGAAAGCACTAACTAGTAATTTGAAGAGTTTGCATTTGAGAGGCCTGTATGAACATACGTTGAATGCAGCAACACAGGTTTCCCATAAGAAAAATCAAAATCTGGGAAAATGAAACCACACAGGTTCAAATTGCTCTGAGCTTTGAAAAACTCAGCACAGACAGTGGCACTTAGGACCAAGGGCAGGAGATCCCTAATCGCACCACCATGGCCATAGGGCATAAACATTCCAGGGTGAAGGCACTATCCAGATTTTGAGGTCCAACTGCTGCCAGGCAGACAGTAGTGCTTTTACAAGTACAGGAAGGTCATTGAAGGCTCAGTGTTTTGTTTCAAAAACTGAATCCCAAGCCCACACATTACTATGCTGTACATTTTAAAATAAGTTACGAGATGGGAAACAGGGCACCCACAAATATACATATATATATACATATATGTGTGTACATGTATATATAATTATATGTAATGTAATACATATAACATATATAATAGGCATAACATATATAATTTGCTTTTACATCCTGAATCCTTACATTATATATAATATATTATGTATAATGTATAATAATGCGTAATTATGATATACAATATAATACATAAAATACATAATTATTATATATAATAGTATGTAATTATTTCTATAATTATATGATTATATATATTATATAATTATATATAATATATCACATAATATATAATATATCATGTATAATATGATATAATATATTATATGTGTATAACATATAATATATAATATAAAATAAATATAATATAAGATGTATTATATATTATATATAACATGTAATATACATAATATATGATATATTAGATATTAGATATTAGATATCACATATAACATATATCATAATATAATATATTATATATGACATATATTAGATTACATAAATTATAATATATTAGATTTAGTAATAATTTAATATATAATACATTATGATATGTTATTTATAGTATATTATGATATAATACTTATATATTAACATATATGTAATATATAATATAATCATAAAACAGAATATTATATAATTATATATAATTGATAACATATATGATATATCTTATATATAATACATACCATATATTATATTTCATATATTATATATGTATTATATATTATATGTATCATTATACATAATATATATCATATGTTATATATCATAAATTATCAATATTATATATCATGTTATATATAATATATATCATATTGTATAATATATAGCATGTTATATAATGTATATCATATATTATATAATATATAGCTTATATTATATAATATATAGCATAAATCATATATACCATATATCATAATATACATCATACATCTTATATATAACATGTTATATAATATATGTCATATATTTATTATATATGGTATATATAACCTATAGTACATTATTGACATATCATATATAATTTAAATATTAAATAATATGTTTTGACCTATAATATATATAATATATATTATACATTTTATATGATATATTTAATATATTATATATAATATATAATATACATAATATATAATATATAATATATCTTATATAGATGTCATAAAGTATAATATATTATAGTTTATTATATAATGTGCATCATATATTATATTATACATAATATATATTATATATATTATATATATTATTTATATTATAAAATATATAATATATATTACTTGTATAATATTTATAATATATATATTGATATTATATAAGATATATTATATATTATATATATTATATATTTTCAATAATATATATTTTTTATATTATACGTAATATAAATAATATATATCATATGTAATATATATTATGTCATATTATATAAATTATATGTTATATATTATATGTAATATATATAATACATAAAATATATGTTATATATAATATGACATAATATATGTATTATATATATTACAGTTATATATTATATATATTACATAGTACATATATAATATATTATAATATATATAATACATATATATAATTTAGAGTATATATATATGATTGTTTTTAGACAGAGTCTTGTTCTGTTGCACAGACTGGGGTGCAATGGCAGCAACTTGGCTCACTGCAACCTCTGCCTCTCGGGTTGATTGAATTCCATTCTATTCCATTCCATTCCATTCATTCCATTCCATTCCATTCATTCCATTGCATTCCATTCCATTCCGTTCTACTTGGGTTGATTCATTTCCATTCAATTCCACTCCATTCCATTCCATTCCATTCCATTCCCTTCCATTCCATTCCATTCCGTTCTTCTCGGGTTGATTCAAATGCATTCTATTCCATTCCATTCCTTTCCGTTCCGTTCCATTCCGCTGCATTCCGTTCTACTCGGGTTGATTCAATTCCGTTCTATGCCTTTCCATTCCGTTCCGTTCCATTCCATTCCGTTCCGTTCCATTCTACTGGGGTTGATTTAACTCCATTCTATTCCATTCCATTGCATTCCATTCCTTTCCGTTGCATTGCATTGCATTGCATTGCATTCCATTCCATTCCATTCCACTCCATTCTATTCGGGTTGATTCAATTCCATTCTATTTCATTCCATGCCATCCCATTCCATTCCTTTCTTCTCTGGGTGATTCAATACCGTTCTATTCCATTCCATTCCTTTCCGTTCCGTTCCATTCTGTTCTGTTCTGTTCCTTTCCGTTCCGTTGTACTCGGGTTGATTCAATTCCATTCTATTCCATTCCATTCCATTCCATTCCATTCCATTCCATTCCATTCTGCTCGGGTTGATTCGATTCCATTCTATTCCATTCCATTCTATTCCATTCCGTTCCGTTCCCTTCCATTCTACTCTGGTTGATTCCATTCCATTCCATTCCATTCCATTCCATTCCAATCTATTCCATTCCATTCCGTTCTACTCGGGTTGATTCACTTCCAGTCTATTCCATTCCTTTCCATTCCATTCCATTCCATTCCATTGCACTCCATTCCATTCATTCCATTCTATTTCATTCCATCTCATTCGAATACAATCCATTCCATTCCATTTAATTCCATTCCATTCCATTCCATTCCACTCCATTCCCTTCTACTCGGGCTGATTCGGTTCCGTTCTATTCCATTCCATTCCATTCCGTTGCGTTCCATTCCGTTCCATTCCGTTCTACTCTGGTTGATTCAATTCCATTCTATTCCTTTCCATTCCATTCCATTCCATTCCGTTTTACTCGGGTTGATTCAGTTCCATTCTATTCCATTCCATTCCATTCCATTCCATTCCACTCCACTCCATTCCACTTCACTGCACTCCACTCCACCCCCCTCCACTCCACTCCACCCGGGTTGTTTCAATTCCATTCTATTCCATTCCATTCCATTGCATTCCATTCCTTCTATCCCATTCAATTCCATTCCATTCCATTCCGTTCTACTAGGGTTGATTCAATTCCATTCTATTTCATTCCATTCCATTCCATCACATTCCATTCCAAACCATTCCGTTCCATTCTATTCTATTCCATTCCATTCTTTTCCATTGTACTCTGGTTGATTCAATTCCTTTTTATTCCATTCCACTCCATTCCATTCCATTCCATTGCATTCCATTCCACTCATTCCATTCTATTTCATTCCATCCCATTCGAATCCATTCCATTCCATTCCCTTCCATTCCATTCCATTCCATTCCACTCCATTCCCTTCTACTCGGTTTGATTCAGTTCCGTTCTATTCAATTCCATTCCATTCCTTTGCATTCCATTCCGTTCCATTCCGTTCTACTCTGGTTGATTCAATTCCTTTCTATTCCTTTCCATTCCATTTCATTCCATTCCATTCCATTCCATTCCGTTCTACTCGGGTTGATTCAGTTCCATTCTATTCCATTCCATTCCATTCCATTCCACTCCACTCCATTCCACTCCACTGCACTCCACTCCAACCCTCTCCACTCCACTCCACTCGGGTTGATTCATTTCCATTCTATTCCATTCCATTCCATTGCATTCCATTCCTTCTATCCCATTCGATTCCATTCCATTCCATTCCGTTCTACTAGGGTTGATTCAATTCCATTCTATTTCATTCCATTCCATTCCATCACATTCCATTCCAAACCATTCCATTCCATTCCATTGTATTCCATTCCATTCGTTTCCATTGTACTCTGGTTGATTCAATTCCTTTTTATTCCATTCCATTCCATTCCATTCCATTCCATTCCATTTCATTCCATTCTTCTCGGGTTGTTTCAATTCCATTCTATTCTTTTCCATTTCATTCCATTCCATTCCATTCCATTCCATTCTACTCGGGTTGATTCAATTCCATTCTATTCCATTCCAGTTCATTCCATTCCATTCCATTCCATTCCATTCCATTCCATTCCATTCCATTGCATTCCATTCCATTCCATTCCATTTCGTTCTACTCGGGTTGATTCAATTCCATTCTATTTCATTCCATTCCATTCCATTCCATTCCATTCCTTTCTGTTCCATTGCCTTCCTTTCCATTCCCTTCCGTTCTAGTCGGGTTGATTCAAATCCATTCTATTCCATTCCATTCCGTTCCGTTCCGTTCTGCTGCGTTCCATTCTAGTCGGGTTGATTCAATTCCGTTCTATTCCATTCCATTCCATTCCGTTCACATCCGTTCCGTTCTACTCGGGTTGATTTAATTCCATTCTATTCCATTCCATTCCCTTCCATTCTTTTCCATTCCATTCATTCCGTTCCATTCCATTCTGTTCCATTCCATTCAATTCTGTTTTACTCGGGTTGATTCCATTCCATTCCATTCCATTCCATTCCATTCCATTCTATTCCATTCCATTCCATTCTATTCCATTCCATTCCATTCTACTCGGGTTGATTCAATTCCATTCTATTCTATTCCATTGCATTCTATTCCATTCCTTTCCATTCTACTCGGGTTGATAGAATTCTATTCTATTACATTCCATTCTTTTCCATTCCATTCCATTCCATTCCATTCATTCCATTCCATCCCATTCCATTCGATTCCTTTCTACTCTGGTTGATTCCATTCCAGTCCATTCCATTCCGTTCCATTCCACTCGGGTTGATTCAATTCCATTCTTTTCCATTCCAATGCATTCCATTCCACTCCTTTACGTTCTACTTGGGTTGATTCAATTGCATTCTATTCCATTCCATTCCATTCTGTTCCATTCCATTCAATCCATTCCATTCCATTATATTCCATTCTGTTCTACTAGGGTTGATTCAATTCCATTCCATTCCATTATATTCCATTCCGTTCTACTAGGGTTGATTCAATACCATTCCATTCCATTCCATTGCTTTCCATTCTACTAGGGTTGATTGAATTCCATTCTATTCCATTCCATTCCATCCCATCCCATTACATTCCCAACCATTCCATTCCATTCCATTCCATTCCATTCCATTCCATTCCATTCCATTTCATTCTACATGGATTGATCAATTCCATTCTATTCCATTCCATTCCATTCCTTTCCATTCCATTCCATTCCTTTCCATTCCATTCCATTCCGTTCTACTCGGGTTGATTCAATTCCATTCTATTCTTTTACATTCCATTCCATTCCATTCCATTCTATTCCTTTCTACTGTGGTTGATTCAATTCCATTCTATTCCATTCCATTCCATTCCATTCCATTCCATTCCATTCCATTCCATTCTACTCGGGTTGATTCAATTCCATTCTATTCCATTCCATTCCATTTCAATCCATTCCATTCCATTCCGTTCAACTCGGGTTGATTCAATTCCATTCTATTCCATTCCAATCTATTTCGTTCCACTCCATTCCGTTCCGTTCCATTCTACTAGGTTTGATTCAATTCCATTCTATTCCATTCTGTTCCGTTCCATTCCATTCCATTCCATTCTGTTCCGTTCTACTCAGGTTGATTCAATTCCATTCTTTTCCAAATCATTCCATTCTGTTCCGTTCCGTTCCGTTCTACTCGGGTTGATCCAATTCCATTCTATTCCATTCCATTCCATTGCATTGCATTTCAGTCCATTCCATTCCATTCCGGTCAACTCAGGTTGACTCAATTCCATTCTATTCCATTCCATTCCATTGCATTCCATTCCATTCATTCCATTCCATTCCATTGCATTCCGTTCTAATCTGGGTGATTCCGTTGCGTTCCGTTCCGTTCCGTTCTGTTCTACTTGTGTTTATTCGCTTCCATTCTATTCCATTCCATTCCATGCCATTCTTTTCCATTCCATTCATTCCATTCCATTCCATGCCATTCCATTCCGTTGATTCTATTCCATTTTATTCCATTCCATTCCATTGCATTCCATTCAATTCTATTCCGTTCTACTCGGGTTGATTCAATTCCATTCTATTCCATTCCATTCCGTTTGATTCCATTCCGTTCTGTTCCATTCCGTTCAGTTTCTTACGGCTCGAGTTCATTCAATTCCATTCTATTCCATTCCATTCCATGCCATTCCTTTCCATTCCATTCCATTCCATTCCGTTCTACTCGGGTTGATTCAGTTCCATTCTATTCCATTCCATTCCATTCCTTTCCATTCCATTCCATTCCATTCATTCCATTCCTATCCATTACATTACATTCTGTTCTATTCGGGTTGATTCCATTCCATTCCATTCCATTCCAATCTATTCCATTCCATTCTGCCCGGGTTGATTCAATTCCAATCTATTCTATTCCATTCCATTCCATTCATTCCATTCCATTCCATTCATTCCATTCCATTCCATTCCATTCCATTCCATTCCATTCCATTCCACTCCATTCATTCCATTCCGTTTTTCTCGGGTTGATTTAATTCTATTCTATTCTATTCTATTCCATTCCATTTCATTCCATTCCGTTCCATTCCATTCCATTCCATTCCATTCCGTTTTGCTCTGGTTGATTCAATTAAATTCCATTCTTTTCCATTCCGTTCCATTCCTTTCCGTTCCATTCCTTTCCATGCCATTCTTTCCATTCATATCCATTCCACTACATTCCGTTCTAATCTGGTTGATTCCATTCCATTCCATTCCATTCCACACTGGTTGATTCAATTCCATTCTATTCGAATCCATTCCGTTCCATCCCGTTCCGTTCCGTTCCGCTCTACTCGGGTTGATTCCATTCCATTCCATTCTATTCCATTCCATTCCATTCGTTCCATTCCTTTCCATTTCATTCCATTCCTTTCCATTCCTTTCCATTCCATTCCGTTCTACTCAGGTTGATTCTATTCCATTCCATTCAATTCCATTGCATTCCATTCCATTCCGTTCCATTCTTCTCAGGTTGATTCCATTCCATTCTACTATATTCCATTCCATTCCTTTCCATTCCGTTCTACTCGGGTTCTTCCAATTCCATTCTATTCAATTCCATTCCAATCCATTCCATTCCGTTCTAATCGGGTTGATTCAATTCCATTCTATTCAAATCCATTCCGTTCCGTTCCGTTCTGTTCTACTCGGGTTGATTCAATTCCATTCTATTCCATTCCATTCCATTCCATTCCGTTCCTTTCTACTCAGGTTAATTCGATTGCATTATATTCCATTCCATTCCGCTCCATTCCATTCCATTCTGTTCTACTCGCGATGATTTAATTCCATTCTCTTCCATTCCGTTCCGTTCCATTCCATTCCATTCAATTCAGTTCCATTCATTCCATTCCATTCTATTCCATTCCATTCCATTCTACTCGGGTTGATTCAATTCCAATCTGTTCCATTCCATTCCATTCCATTCCATTCCATTCGGTTCTACTCGGGTTGATTCAACTCCATTCTATTCCATTCCATTCCATTCCATACTATTCCATTCATACCATTCCATTCCATTCCGTTCTACTCGGGTTGATTCAATTCCATTCCATTCCATTCATTAAATTCCATTCCACTCTGTTCCATTCCATTTCATTCCTTTCCATTCCGTTCCATTCCATTCCATTTCTTTCCATTCCATTCCGTTCTACTCAGGTTGATTCACTTCCATTCTATTCCATTCTATTCCATTCCGTTCCGTTCCATTCCGTTATGTTTGGTTTTTCTCGGGTTGATTTAATTCTATTGTATTCTATTCCATTCCATTCCATTCCGTTCTGCTCGGGTTGATTCAATTCCATTCCATTCTATTCTATTCCATTCCATTCCATTCCAGGCCATTCCATTCTACTCGGGCTGACTCAATTCCATTCTGTTCCATTCCATTCAGTTCCATTCCATTCCAGTGCAATCCATTCCATTCCATTCCGTTCTACTCGGGTTGATACAATTCCATTCTATTCCATTGCATTCCATTCCATTGCATTCCATTCCATTCCGTTCTACGTTGTTTGATTCTATTCCATTCTATTCCATTCCATTCAATTCCATTCCATTCCATTCCATTCCATGCCATTCCATTCCATTCCGTTCTACTCGTGTTGATTCAATTACTTTCTATTCTATACCATTCCATTCCTTTCCATCCCATTCCAATCCATTCCGTTCTACTCAGGTTGATTCAATTCCATTCTATTCCGTTCCATTCTGTTCCATTCCATTCCATTCCATTCCATTCCATTCCATTCCATTCCATTCCATTCCGTTCTACTTGGTTTGATTCAATTCCATTCTATTCCATTCCATTCCATTTCGTTCCGTTGCATTCCATTCCATTACACTCGGGTTTATTCAATTCCATTCTATTCCTTTCCATGCCGTTCCATTCCATTCCATTCCATTCCATTCCATTCCATTCATTCCGTTCCATTCCATTGCATTACATTCCGTTCTACTGGGGTTGATTCAATTCCATTCCATTCCATTCCATTCCATTCCATTCCATTCCATTCCATTCCATTCCATTCCGTTCTACTCTGGTTGATTCCATTCCATTCGATTCCATTCCATTCCATTCCATTCCTTTCCATTCCGTTTTACTCGGGTTGATTCAATTCCATTCTATTCCATTCCATTCCGTTCCATTCCTTTCCGTTCCTTTCCGTTCCATTCTACTCGGGTTGATTGAATTCCATTCTATTCCATTCCATTCCATTTCATTCCATTCCATTCTATTCATTTCATTCCATGCTATTCCATTCCATTCCGTTCTACTCGGGTTGATTCAATTCCATTCTATCCATTACTTTCCATTCCATTCCATTCCATTCCATTCCATTCTACTCGGGTTGATTGCATTCCATTCGATTCCATTCCATTCCATTCCATTTCATTCCATTCCATTCCATTCCATTCCATTCCATTGCAATCCATTCCGTTCTACTCTGGTTGATTGAATTCCATTCTATTCCATTCCATTCCATTCCATTGCATTTCATTCCGTTCTACTCAGGTTCATTTGATTCAATACTCTTCCATTCCATTCCGTTCTGTTCCATTCTGTTCCGTTCTGTTCTACTAGTGATGATTCAATTCCATTCTATTCCATTCCATTCCATTCCATTCCATTCATTCCATTCCATTCCATTCCATTCCATTCATTCCATTCCATTTCTTTCCGTTCTACTCGGGTTGATTCATTTGCATTCAATTCCATTCCATTGCATTCTATTCCATTCCTTTCTACTCTGGTTGATTCAATTCCTTTCTCTTCCGATCCATTCCTTTCCATTCCATTCCATTCCACTATACTCAGATTGATTCAAATCCATTCTATTCCAATCCATTCCCTTCCGTTAAGTTCCGTTACGTTCTACTCGGGTTAATTCAATTCCATTTCTTTTCATTCCATTCCATTCCATTCCATTCCATTTCTTTCCATTATATTCCATTACGCTCCACTCATGTTGATTGAATTCCATTTTATTCCAATACATTCCATTCTATTCATTCCACTACATTCCATTCCATTCCATTCCGTTCTACTTGGGTTTGATTCAATTCCTTTCTATTCCATTCCATTCCATTCCATTCCATTCCATTCCACTCGGGTTGATTCAATTCCATTCTATTCCATTCCATTGCATTCCATTCCATTCCATTCCCTTCCGTTCTACTTTGGTTGCTTCAGTTCCATTCTATTCCATTCCATTCCGTTGCATTCCTTTCCGTTCAGTTCCGTTGCGTTCTACTCGGGTTAATTCAATTCCATTCTATTCCATTCCATTCCATTCCATTCCATTCCATTCCATTCCATTTCATTTCATTCGATTCCTTTCCGTTCTTCTCGCTTTGATTCAATCCCATAGTATTCCATACCATTCCATTCCATTCATTCCATTCCATTCCATTCCATTCCGTTCTACACGGGTTGATTCCATTCCATTCTATTCCTTTCCATTCCATTCCATTCCATTCCATTCCGTTCCATTCTACTCGGGTTGATTCAATTCCATTCTATTCCATTCCATTCTATTCGATTCCGTTCCAGTCTCTTCCATTCCGGTCAGTTCCATACGGCTCGGGTTGATTGAATTCCATTCTGTTCCATTCAATTTCATGTCATTCCATTCCATTCCATTCCATGCCATTCCATTCCATTCCATTCCGTTGTACTCAGGTTGATTCAACTGCTTTCTACTCCATTCCATTCCGTTCCATTCCATTCCATTCCATTCCATTCCATTCCATTCCTTTCCATTCATTCCATTCCTATCCATTCCCTTCCATTCCGTTCTATTTGGGTTGATTCAATTCCATTCTATTCCAATTCATTCCGTTCCGTCCTGTTCTGGTCCATTCCATTGTACTCGGGATGATTCCATTGCATTCCATTCCATTCCATTCACTCCATTCCATTCCATTCCATTCCGTTCCGTTCCATTCCATTGCATTGCATTCCATTCCATTCCATTCCGTTCCTTTCTATTCCATTCCGTTCTACTCAGGTTGATTCAAATACATTCTATTCTATTCCATCCCATTCCATTCCATTCCATTCCATTTCATTCTATTCCACTCGGGTTGGTTCATTTCCATTCTATTCCATTCTATTCAATTCCACTGTATTCCATTCCATTCCATTCCTTTCCGTTCTACTCACGTGGATTCCATTCCATTCCACTCTATCCCATTCCATTCCATTCCATTGAATTCCATTCCTCTCCATTCTACTCGGGTTGAACCAATTCCATTCTATTGATTTCCATTCCAATCCATTCCATTCCATTCCCTTCCGTTTTATTCGTGTTGATTCAATTCTATTCCATTCCATTCCATTCCGTTCCGTTCCATTCCATTCTACTCAGGTTGATTCAATTCCATTCTACTCCATTTCATTCTATTCCATTCCATTCCATTCATTCCACTCCATTCAATTCCATTTCATTCCATTCCATTCCATTCCATTCCATTCCATTCCATTCCATTTCATTTCATTGCATTTCATTCCATTCCGTTCTACTCGTGTTGATTCAATTCCATTCTATTCTAGTCCATTCCATTGTATTCCATTGCATTCCATTTCATTCCATTCTACTCAGGTTGATTCAATTCCATTCTATTCCATTCCATTCCATTCCACTCCATTCCATTCCATTGCATTTCATTCCGTTCCGTTCTACTTGGTTTGATTCAATTCCATTCTAATCCATTCCATTCCATTTCGTTCCGTTCCGTTCCATTCCATTATACTCGGGTTGATTCAATTCCATTCTATTCCTTTCCGTTCCGTTCCATTCCATTCCATTCAATTTCATTCATTCCATTCCATTCCATTATATTACATTCCGTTCTACTCTTGTTGATTGAGTTCAATTCCATTCGATTCCATTCCATTCCATTCCATTTTATTCCATTCCTTTCTATTCTGGTTGATTCCTTTCCATTCTATTCCATTCCATTCCATTCCATTCCATTCCATTCCATTCCATTCCACTCGGGTTGATTCAATTCCATTCTATTCCTATCCATTCCGTTCCGTCCCGTTCCGTTCCGCTCAACTCGGCTTGATTCCATTCCATTCCATTCCATTCATTCCATTCCATTCCATTCCATTCCGTTCCATTGCATTGCTTTCCATTGCATTCCATTGCATTCCATTTCTTTCCATTCCATTCCGTTCAACTCGGCTTGATTCCATTCCATTCCATTCCATTCATTCCATTCCATTCCATTCCATTCCGTTCCATTGCATTGCTTTCCATTCCATTCCATTGCATTCCATTTCTTTCCATTCCATTCCGTTCTTCTCAGGTTGATTGAACTCCATTCTATTCCATTCCATTCCATTCCATTCCACTTCATTCCATCCATTCGGGTGGATTCAATTCCATTCTATTCCATTCTATTCAATTCCATTGCATTGCATTCCATTCCATTCCATTCCGTTCTTCTCGGGTTGATTGCATTCCATTCTACTCTATTCCATTGCATTTCATTCCATTCCATTCCATTCCATTACGTTCTACTTGGGTTCATCCAATTCCATTCTATTCAATTCCATTCCAATCCATTCCATTCCGTTTTACTCGGGTTGATTCAATTCCATTATATTCCAATCCATTCTGTTCCATTCCGTTCGTTTCTACTTGGGTTGATTCAATTCCATTCTATTCAATTCCATTCCATTCCATTCCATTCATTCCATTCCATTCTATTCCATTCCGTTCTACTCGGGTTGATTCCATTCCATTCTATTCCGTTCCTTTCCGTTCCATTCCACTCCATTCCGTTCTACTCTGGTTGATTCAATTCCAATCTATTCCATATCTTTCTGATCCATTCCATTCCATTCCATTCCTTTCCGTTCTACTCAGGTTAATTCGATTGCATTCTATTCCATTCCATTCCGTTCTGTTCCGTTCCATTCCATTCTACTCGCGATGATTCAATTCCCTTCTATTTCATTCCATTCCGTTCCATTCCATTCGATTCCATTCCATTCCATTCCGTTCTATTCCATTTCGTTCTACTCGGGTTGATTCAATTCCAATCTAATGCATTCCATTCCTCTCCGTTCCATTCCGTTCTACTCGGGTTGATTCAATTCCGTTCTATTCCATTCCTGTCCCTACTATTCCATTCATTCCATTCCATTCCATTCCATTCCACTCCATTCCGTTCTACTCGGGTTGATTCAATTCCATTCTTTCCATTCCATTCCATTCATTAAATTCCATTCCATTTTATTCCATTCCGTTCCATTCTATTTCATTCCTTTCCATTCCATTCCATTCCATTTCTTTCCATTCCATTCCATTCTACTCAGGTTGATTCACTTCTATTCTATTCCTTTCCATGCCATTCTGTTCTGTTCCATTCCGTTGCGTTCCATTTTCCTTGGGTTGATTTAATTCTATTCTATTCTATTCCATTCCATTCCTTTCCATTCCATTCCGTTCCATTCCATTCCATTCCATTCCGTTCTGCTCGGGTTGATTCAATTCCATTCCGTTCTACTCCATTCCATTCCATTCCTTTCCATTCCTTGCCATTCCATTCTATTCGTGTTGATTCAATTCCGTTGTATTCCATTCCATTCAATTCCATTCCATTCCATTGCATGCCATTCCATTCCGTTCTACTCGGGTTGATTCAATTCCATTCTATTCCATAGTATTCAATTCCATTCCATTCCATTCCATTCAATTCCATTCCATTCTACTCGTGTTGATTCAATTCCATTCTATTCTATTCCATTCCATTTCATTCCGTTCTACTCAGGGTTATTCAATTCCATTCTATTCCATTCCATTCAATTCCATTCAATTCCATTCTACTTGGTTTGATTCAATTCCATTCTATTCCATTCCATTCCTTTCCATTCCATTCCATTCCATTCCTTGCCGTTCCATTCTATTTGTGTTGATTCAATTCCATTCTTTTCCATTCCATTCAGTTCCATTCCATTCCATTGCATGCCATTCCATTCCGTTCTACTCGGGTTGATTCAATTCCATTCTATTCCATAGTATTCAATTCAATTCCATTCCATTCCATTCAATTCCATTCCGTTCTACTTGTGTTGATTCAATTCCATTCTATTCTACTCCATTCTATTTCATTCCGTTCTGCTCAGGGGTATTCAATTCCATTCTATTCCATTCCATTCCATTCCATTCCATTGCATTCCATTCCGTTCTACTCGTGTTGATTCAAGTTCATTCTATTCTATACCATTCTATTCCATTCCATTCCATTCCATTCCATTGCATTCCATTCCGTTCTACTCGTGTTGATTCAAGTTCATTCTATTCTATACCATTCTATTCCATTCCATTCCATTTCATTCTGTTCTTCTCAGGTTGATTCAATTCCATTCTATTCCATTCCATTTGGTTCCATTCCGTTCCATTTCATTACACTCGGGTTGATTCAATTCCATTCTATTCCATTCCATTCCGTTCCATTTCATTCCATTCCATTCCATTCCTTCCATTCCATTCCATTCCATTACGTTCCGTTCTACTCGGGTTGATTCAATTCCATTCCATTCCATTCTGTTCCTTTCCGTTCTACTCTTGTTGATTCCATTCCATTCGATTCCATTCCATTCCATTTCATTCCATTCCATTCCATTCCGTTCTACTCGGGTTGATGGAATTCCATTGTATTCCATTCCGTTCCATACCGTTCCATTCTGTTTCGTTCTACTAGGGTTGATTCCATTCCATTCTATTCCATTTCATTCTATTCATTCCATTCCATGCTATTCCATTCCATTCCGTTTTACTTGGATTGATTCAATTCCATTCTGTCCATTCCATTCCATTCCATTCAACTCGGGGTGATTCAATTCCATTCTATTCCATTCCATTCCATTCCATTCCATTCCAATCCATGCCATTCCAATCCATTCCATTCTACTCTGGTTGACTCAATTTCATTCTATTCCATTCCATTCCATTCATTAAATTCCATTCCATTCCATTCCATTCCATTTCATTCTTTCAATTCCATTCCATTCCTTTCAATTCCATTCCATTCCATTTCTTTCCATTCCATTCTGTTCCACTCAGGTTGATTCAGTTCCATTCTCTTCCATTCCATTCCTTTCAATTCCGTTCCATTCAGGTTGATTCAGTTCCATTCTCTTCCATTCCATTCCTTTCCATTCCGTTCCATTCCGTTATGTTCCGTTTTTCTTGGGTTGATTTAATTGTATTCTATTCTATTCCATTCCATTCCGTTCCATTCCCTTCCATTCCGTTCTTCTCGGGTTGATTCCATTCCATTCTACTCTACTCCATTCCATTCCATTCCATTCCATTTCATTCCATTGAATTCAGGTTGATTCAATTCCATTCTGTTCCATTCCATTCAATTCCATTGCATTCCATTCCATTCCGTTCTACTCGGGTTGATGGAATTCCATTGTATTCCATTCCGTTCCGTACCATTCCGTTCTGTTTCGTTCTACTCGGGTTGATTCAATTCCATTCTATTCCATTCCATTCCATTCCATTCTATTCATTCCATTCCATGCTATTCCATTCCATTCCGTTCTACTTGGATTGATTGAATTCCATTCCGTTCATTCCATTCCATTCCATTCCATTCCATTCTACTCGGGGTGATTCAATTCCATTCTATTCCGAGACTAGACAAGAGATACATCTCGTGGGTGATCAGTGCGAAGATATGTCACAAAGCCCCCTGTAGACAAATCACAGAAAATTGTTACATCACCTTGGTGATCAGTGGAGATATCTGTCACAATTCCCCTTTAGGCGCAGCTTAGACAAGCGTTACATCACATGAGTGATCAGTGCAGAGATATGTCACTATGCCCCCATAGGAAGATCCAAGTCGAGTCCATCACCTGGGTGATCAGTGCAGAAATATGCCACAATGCCACCAGTAGGCAGATACAGACAAGAGTTACATCACCGGCGTGATCACTGCAGAGACATGCCACAATGACCCTGTAGGCAGAACCTAGACAACTGTTCCGTCACCTGGATGATCAGTGCAGAGTTATGTCACAATGACCCCTTTTGGCAGAGCCTAGAAAAGGGTTACATCACCTGGGTGATCAGTGCAGAGATGTGTCACAAGCCCCTGTAGCCATAGCCCAGACAAGTGTTACATCAGCAGTGGGATCAGTGCAGTGACATGTCACAATGTCCCTGTAGCCATATCCTTGACAAAAGTGACATCACCTGGGTCATCAGTGTGGAGATATGTCACAATTTCTCCAGTAGGGAGAGCCTAGCCAAGAGTTACATAACCTGGGTGATCAGGGCAGAGATATGTCACAATGCCCCCTGTAAGCAGATCACAGACAAGAGATGCATCACCTCAGTGGTCAGTGCAGAGATATGTCTCAATGCCTCATGTCGGCCAAGCCTATACAAGAGATACATCATCTCGGTGATCAGTGCAGTGATATGTTATAATGCCCGTGTAGGCAGAGCCCAGACTAGAATTACATCACCTGGGTTATCAGTGCAGAGATATCTCACAATACCCCCTGTAAGCAGAGCCCAGACAAGAGTTTCATCACCTGGGTGATCAGTGCAGAGATATCTCACAATACCCCCTGTAAGCAGAGCCTAGACAAGAGTTACATCACCTGGGTGATCAGTGCAGAGATATGTCATAAATCCCACTGTAGGCAAAGACTAGACAAATTCTACATCACCTAAGTGATCAGTGCAGAGATATGTCCCAATGTCCCTCTAGGCAGAGCTTAGACAAGTGTCACAACTCCTGGGAAACAAGTGCAGAGATAAATCACAATGCCCCCATAGGCAGAGTCTAGACAAGGGTTACATAACCCGGGTGATCCGTGCAGAGTGATGTCACAGCGCCCTATGTAGGCAGAGACTAGAAAAGAGTTACATCACCTGGGTGATCAGTGCAGAGATATGTCCCAATGCCCAATGTAGGCAGAGCAGAGAGAAGAGTAGCATCACCTGGGTGATCAGTGCAGAGATATGTGACAATGTCCCGTGTATTCAGAGCATAGAGAAGAGTTGCATCACCTGGGTGATCAGTGCAGAGATATGTCACAATATCCCCTGTAGGCAAAGCCTAGTAAAGATTTACATCACCTTTGTCATCAGTTCAGGGATATGTGAAAACGCACCTGTAGGCAGAGCCTAGACAAGAGTTACACCACCTAGTTGATCAGTGCAGAGATATTTCACAATAACCCCTATAGGCATATACTAGACAAGAGTTGAATCACCTGGGCGATCAGTGCAGAGATATTTCACAATGTCCCCTTTGGGCAGAGGGTAGACAAGAGTTACATCACCTAGGTGATCAGTGCAGAGATTTGTCAATTCCCTGTACGGAGTGCTTACAAAAGTGTTACATCACCTACGTGATCAGTGCAGAGATATGTCACAAAGCTCCTGTACGCAGAACTTAGATGAGTTACGTCACCGGGGTGGTCAGTGCAAACGTATGTCACAAAGCCCCCTGTAGACAAAGCCTGGACAATAGTTACATCACTTCGGGGATCAGTGGCGAGATCTCTCACAATTCCCCTGTAGGCAGAGCTTATACAACAGTTACATCACCTGGGTGATCAGTGCAGGGATATGTCACAATGCCACCATAGGCAGATCCAAGAGAAGAGTCCGTCATCTGGGTGATCAGTCTGGAAATATGCCACAATGCCCCCTTAGGCAGAGCCTAGACCAAATACCCATCACCTGGATGATCAGTGCAGAGTTATGTCACAAAGTCCCTTTAGGCAGATTCTAGACAAGTGTTACATCACTTGGATGATCAGTGCAGAGATATGTCACAATGCCACCGTAGGCAGAGCCTAGACAAGAGTTACATGACCTATGTGATCAGTTCAGAGATACATCGCAATGCCCCTGTAGGCAGAGCCTTGGCAAGTGGTATATCACCTGGGTGATCATTGCAGGGATATGTCCCAAAGCACCCTGTAGGCAGATCCTAGAGAAGAGTTATATCACCTGGGTGATCAGTGCAGAGATATGTCAAAAGCCCCCTGTAGGCAAAGCCTAGACAAGGGTTATATCACCTGGGTGATCAGTGCAGTGATATGTCACAAAGCCGTGTAGCCAGAGCGTAGACTAAAGTTACAGCACCTGGGTGATCAGTGCAGAGATATGTCACAATGTCCCCAGTAGGCAGAGACCAGGCATGAGTTTGATCACCTCGGGATCAGTGCAGATATATTTCTCAATCCCCCTGTGGGCACAGTCTAGACAATAGTTACATCACCTTGTTTAACAGTGCAGAGATATGTCAAAATGCCCCTGTAGGCAGAGCCTACACAAGTGTTACGTCACTTAGGTGATCATTGCAGAGATACGTCACAATACCCCCTGTAAGCAGAGCCTAGACTAGAGTTACATCACCTCAGTGATCAGTGAAGAGATATCTCACAATGCCCCCATACGCAAATCCAAGACGAGAGTCCGTCACCTGAGTGATCAGCGCAGAAATATGTGACAATGCCCCCAGTAGGAAGAGCCTAGAGAAAAGTCCCATCACCTGGGTGATCAGTGCACAGGTATTTCACAATGCCCCTGCAGGCAGAGCGTAAGCAAGAGTTACATCACCTAGATGATCAGTGCAGAGATATGTCACAAGGCCGCTATAGTCAGAGCCTGGACAAGAGTTACATCACCTCGGTGATCGATGCAGTGATATGTCACTATGCCCCGTAGGCAGAACGTAGTCACGCATTACATCACCTGGGTGAGCAGTGCAGATATATGTTACAAAGCCCCCATAACAGAGCCTAGACAAGAGTCCCATCACCTGGGTGATCAGTGCAGAAATATGTCACTATGCCCCCATGGGCAGATCCAACACAAGTGTTACTTCACCTGGGTGATCAGTGTAGAGATATGTCACAATGCCCCCATAGGCAGAGCCTAGACAAAGTCCCATCACCTGGCTGATCAGTGCAGAGATATGTCACAAAGCCCCTGTAGGCAGAGCTTAGACAAGTGGTACATCACTTTATTGGTCAGTTCAGAGATGTGTCTTGCTGACTATTTGCTCCCGGAGCTCTGCAGGCACCCGGAAACATGCAGGGAATGGTGGAAGACCAGCATGGTGCCTTCGCTCTCCTTGCCAGTTTCCAAACCAGCCACACTGCAGAATCCCCATGTTGCAGCACACGGGAATCCATCATCAGGCCATCACGCCGGGGAGGCATCCTCTCTGGGGTCTCGCTCTGGTCTCCTACATGGATATGAACGAGAGCCACACGCCTCCGTGTGTGAGACTGTTGCGGCAACGGCGACACCCACAGGTACTGCCTCCTTCACGGAGAGAGGGCCTGGAACACTCCAGACTCCCACGGAGGTTCAGTTCCACACTCCCCTCCACACTCCCAGGCCGGTTTCTCCCTGCTGAAGATGCGTGGGAGCCCAGAGAGCCTCTTCCCGTTCCCACGGGAATCCTGGAGGGGTCCGGAGAGCCAGCCCCAGAAATGCGCCGCCCTCACCACTTCCCCCTCACCCCTTCCTCTTCGTCTCTCCGGCCCCATCTCCACCATCACCATGCCCTACCCCCCAACACCAGCACACCCCCGGCCACAGGCCTCCATGCCCTGGGACCATTCTGTGGTGGGGTGAGCTGTCCCAGGGCTCACCGCCATTCAGGAAGTGGTGGAGCCTGCCTGCCTGCAGGCCTTTATAAGAGCCGCTGGCTGGCTCTGCGGGCAGGCCTCCTGCTTGCTCCTTCTGCAGTGCACAGGCCGGCTGAGGTGCACGGTAGCCTCTGGCCTCTCTCTGCCCGTGTCCTTCCGTGAAATTCTGACCGGGGCTCCCAGTGATGGCCCTCCCGACACCTTCAGATGGCACCCTCCCCCAGGAAGCCCAGGGACGGGGATGGCGAAGGAGACTCTTTTGGACCCCGAGCCAAAGCGAGGCCCTGCGAGCCTCCTTTTAGTGGAACCCGTACCCGGGCATCACCACCAGAGAACGGCTAGCCCAGGCCATCAGCATTCCAGAGCCCTGGGTCCAGATTTGGTTTCAGAATGAGAGGTCACGCCAGCTGAGGCAGCACCAGTAGGTATCTCGGCCCTGGCCCAGGAGACGCGGCCCGCAAGAAGGCAGGCAAAAGCTGACCGCCGTCACCAGATCACAGACCGCCCTGCTCCTCCAAGCCTTTGAGAAGGATCGCTTTCCAGGCATTGTCGCTAGGGAAGAGCTGGCCAGAGAGACGGGCCTCCCGGAGTCCAGGATTCAGATCTCGTTTCAGAGTCAAAGCGACAGGCATCCAGGACAGGCTGGCAGGGCGCCTGCGTAGGCAGGCGGCCTGTGCAATGCGGACCCTGGCGGGTGTCACCCAGCTCCCTCGTGGGTTGCCTTTGCCCACACCGGCGTGTCGGGAACAGGGCTTCCCGCTCCCCACGTGCCCTGTGCACCTGGGGCTCTCCCACAGGGGGCTTTCGTGAGCCAGGGAACGAGGGCCATCCCCGTGCTCTAGCCCAGCCCCACCGCACCGGTAGAAGGGATATCCGCACCTGCCCCGGCACGCGGGGATTTTGCGTACACCACCCCGGCTCCTCCAGAAGGGGCGCTCTCCCACCCTCAGGCTCCTCGGTCGCCTCTGCACCCGGACAAAAGCCGGGAGGACCTGGACCCGCAGCACAACGAACTGCCGGGCCTTTGCGCAGTGGGACAGCCTGGGCCCGCACAAGCGGGGCCACAGGGCCAAGTTGTGTTCACGCCACTCGCGTCCCAAGCGAGTCCGTGGTGGAGTTAGGGCCGGGGTCCCAGGTCGCCAGGGCGGCGTGGGAACCCCAAGCTGGGGCAGCTCCACCTAGCCAGCCCGAGCCCACGGAGGCCTCCTTGCGGCAGGGGCAGATGCAAGGCCTTCCGGGGCCTTCCTAGGCGATCCAGGAGCAGGGGTGCTCCTCTGCACTCCCCTCCGGCCTGCTGCTGGATGAGCTCCTGGCGAGCCCGGAGTTTCTGCAGCAGGCACAACATTTCGTAGAAACGGAGGCCCCAGGGGAGCTGCAGGCCTTGGAAGAGGCCGCCTCGCTGGAAGCACCCCTAAGCGAGGAAGAATACGGGGCTCTGCTGGAGGAGATTTAGGACGCGGGGTTGGGACGGGGTCGGGTCGGGGCAGGGAGGTGTCCTCTCTTTCGCGGGGAACACCTGACTGGCTAAGAAGGTGCGTGTCTTCCGCCCGCCCTTTCCACAGGTCTGACCGGCCTAGGATTCCTGCCTTCTAGGTCTAGGCCCAGTGAGAGACTCCACAGAGCAGTGCAGAGATGTGTCACAAAGTCCCTGTAGGCAGAGCCTAGACAAGTGTTTCATCACTTGGTTGATCAGTTCAGAGATGTGTCACAATGTCCATGTAGGCAGATCTAAGAAGAGTGTCCATCACCTGGGTGATCAATGAAGAGATATGTACCAATGTCTCTTGTAGGCAGTGTCTAGACAGGAGTTGCATCACCTCAGAGGTCAGTGCATAGATATGTCACAGACTTCTGTAGGCGAAGCCCATACAAGGCTTACATCACCTAGGTGATCAGTGCAGAGATATGTCACAAAAATCCCTGTAGACAGAGCCTAGAAAAGAGTTACACCAACTGGGTTATAAGTGCAGATATTTGACACAACACTCCCATAAAAAGAGCCTAGACAAGACTTCCATCACCTGGGTGATCAGTGCAGAGATATGTCATAAATCCCCCTCTAGGCAAATTATAGAGAAGAGTCCCATTACCTGGGTGATCAGTGCAGAGACATTTCACAATGCCCCCTGGAGGCAGAGAGTGGACAAGAGTTACATAACCTAGGTGATCTGTGCAGAGCTATATCAAAACGCCCCAGTAGGCAGAGCCTAGATAACTGTTACATCACCTGGGTGACCAGTGCAGAGATACGTCACAATAACCCCTGTTGGTGGAGCCTAGACAAGAGTTACATCTCCTGGGTGACCAGTGCAGAGATACGTCAGAATACCATCTGTAGGCAGAGGCAAAACAAGAGATACATCTCCTGGGTGATAAGTGCAGAAATATGTCACAAAGCCCCTGTAGGCCGAGCCTAGACAAGAGTTACATCTCCTGGCTGATCAGTGCAAACATATGTCACAAAGTCCCCTGTAGACAAATCACAGAAAATTGTTACATCACCTGGGTGATCAGTGGAAATATCTGTCACAATTCCCCTTTAGGCGCAGCTTAAACAAGCGTTACATCACATGAGTGATCACTGCAGAGATATGTCACTATGCCCCCATAGGCAGATCCAAGACAAGAGTCTATCACCTGGGTGATGAGTGCAGAAATATACCACAATGCCGCCAGTAGGCAGATATAGACAAGAGTTATATCACCTGCGTGATCACTGCAGAGATATGTCACAATGCCCCTGTAGGCAGAGCCTAGACAAGAGTCCCATCATCTGGGTGATCAGTGCAGAGTTATGTCACAATGCCCCCTTTTGGCAGAGCCTAGAAAAGGGTTAAATCACCTGGGTGATCAGCGCAGAGATGTGTCACAACTCCCCTGTAGCCAGAGCCTAGACAAGAGTTACATCAGCTGTGTGATCAGTGCAGTGACATGTCACAATGTCCCTGTAGCCATATCCTTGATAATTGTGACATCACCTGGGTGATCAGTGAGGATATATGTCACAATGTCTCCAGTAGGCAGAGCCTAGACAAGAGTTACACCACCTGGGAGATCAGGGCAGAGATATGTCATAAATCCCACTGTAGGCAAAGCCTTGGAAGGTTTTACATCACCTCACCATTCAGTGCAGAGATATGTCCCAATTTCCCTCTAGGCAGAACTTAGAAGACAGTCACTTCTCCTGGGTGATCAGTGCAGAGATAACTCACAATGCCCCCATAGGCAGAGCCTAGACAAGAGTTACATAACCAGGGTGATCTTTGCAGAGTGATGTCACAACGCCCTCTGTAGGCAGAGACTAGAGTAGAGTCCCATCACCTGCATGATCAGTGCAGAGATATGTCACAATGTCCCCTGTAGGCAAAGCCTAGGCAAACGTTACATCACCTTTGTCATCAGTTCAGTTATATGTGAAAACGCCCCTGTACGCAGAGCCTAGACAAGAGTTACATCACCAAGTTGATCAGTGCAGAGATATTTCACAATACCCCCTGTTGGCAGATCCTAGACAAGAGTTGAATCACCTGGGTGATCAGTGCAGAGATATTTCACAATGCTCCCTTTGGGCAGAGGGTAAACAAGAGTTACATCACCTAGGTGATCAGTGCAGAGATTTGTCAAAATTCCTTGTAGGCAGTGCTTATAAAAGTGTTACATCACCTAAGTGATCAGTGCAGAGATATGTCACAAATCTCCTGTAGGCAGAACTTAGATGAGTTACATAACCTGGGTGATCAGTGCAAAGGTATGTCGCAAAGTCCTCTGTAGGCACAGCCTAGACAATAGATACATCACTTGGGTGATCAGTGGCGAGATCTCTCACAATTCCCCTGTAGGCGTAGCTTATACAACAGTTACATCACCTGGGTAAGTGCAGAGATATGTCACAATGCCCCTTTAGGCAGAGCTTAGACCAGAGTTACATCACCTGGGTGATCAGTGCAGAGATATGTCACAATGCACCCATAGGCAAATGTAGGACTAGAGTCCGTCACCTGGGTGAGCAGTGCAGAAATATCTGATAATGCCCCCAGTAGGCAGAGCCTAGAGAAGAGTCCCATCACCTGGGTGATCATTGCAGAGATATTTCACAATGCCCCTGCAGGTAGAGCGTAAGCAAGAGTTACATCACCTAGATAATCAGTGCAGAGATATGTCACAAGGCCCCGTATAGGCAGAGCCTGGACAAGAGTTACATCTCCTCAGTGATCAATGCAGTGATATGTCACTATGCCCCTTAGGCAGAACCTTGTCAAGCGTTACATCACCTGGGTGATCAGTGCAGAGGTATGTCACAAAGCCCCCATACACAGAGCCTAGACAAGAGTCCCATCACCTGGATGATCAGTGCAGAAATATGTCACAATGCCACCATAGGCTGATCCAACCCTAGAGTTACATCACCTGGTTGATCAGTGTAGAGATATGTCACAATGCCCCCATAGGCAGAGCCTAGACAAAAGTCCCATCACCTGGGTGATCAGTGCAGTGATATGTCACAAAGCCCCTGTAGGCAGACGCTACAGAAGTGTTACATCACTTTGTTGATCAGTTCAGAGATGTGTCATGCTGACTGTTTGCTCCCAGCGCTCTGCGGGCACCCAGAAACATGCAGGGAAGTGTGGAAGACCCGCATGGTGCCTTCGCTCTCCTTGTCAGTTTCCAAACCGGCCACACTGCAGACTCCCCACGTTGCCGCACACCGGAGTCCATCGTCAGGCCATCACGCCGGGGAGGCATCTTCTCTCTGGGGTCTTGCTCTGGTCTCTTATGTGGAAATGAAGGACAGCCACACGCCTGCGCCTGTGACACTGTCCCGGCAACGGCGACACCCACAGGCACTGCCTCCTTCACTGAGAGAGTGCCTGGAACACTCAAGACTCCCACGGGGGTTCAGATCCACACTCCCCTCCCTCCCAGGCCGGTTTCTCCCTGCTGAAGACGCGTGGGAGCCCGGAGAGTGGCTTCCAGTTCCCGTGGGATTCCTGGAGAGGTCCGGAGAGCCAGTTCAAGAAACGCGCCCCTGTCACCCCTTCCCCCTAGCCCCCTTCCTCTTCGTCTCTCCGTCCTGAACACCGCCATCACCACGACCTCCCCTCCCACCCCACCACACCCCAGCCGCAGACCTCGACGCCCTGGGACCCTTCCAGGGTTGGATGGGCTGTCTCAGGGCTCACCGCCATTCATGAAGGGGTGGAGCATGCCTGCCTGTGGGCCTTTATAGGAGCCGCTGGCTGGCTGTCCAGGCAGGCCTCCTGGCTGCATCTGCCGCAGTGCACAGGCCGGCTGAGGTGCCTGGGAGCCCGCCGGCCTCTCTCTGTCCGTGTCTGTCCGTGATATTCTGGCTGAGGCTCTGCGCGATGGCCCTCCCAACGCCTTCAGACGGCACCCTCGCTGCGGAAGCCCAGGGACGGGGAAAGCGAAGGAGACTCATTTGGACCCCGAGCCAAAGCAAGGCCCTGTGTGCCTGCTTTGTGCGGAACCCATACCCGGGCATCGCCACCAGAGAACGGCTGGCCCAGGCCATCGGCATTCCGGAGCCCAGGGTCCATATTTGGTTTCGGAATGAGAGGTCACGCCAGCTGAGGCAGCATCGGAGGGAACCTCAGCCCTGGCCCGGGAGACGCGGCCTGCAAGAAGGCAGGTGAAAGCAGACCACCGACACTGGATCCCAGATCGCCCTGCTCCTCCGAGCCTTTGAGAAGGATCGCTTACCAGACATCGCCGCCAGGGAAGAACTGGCCAGAGAGGCGGGCCTCCTGGAGTCCAGGATTCAGATCTGGTTTCAGAATTGAAGGGCCAGGCAACCGGGACAGGCTGGCAGGGCCCCTGCTCAGGCAGGCGGTCAGTGCAACGCGGTCCCCGGAGGGTGACACCCTGCTCCCTCGTGGGTCGCCTTCGCTCACACCAGCGCGTGGAGAATGGGGATTCCCGCACCCCACGTGTCCTACTCGCCTGGGGCTCTCCCACAGGGGGCTTTGGTGAGCCAGGGAGCGAGGGCCATCCCCGTGCTCCAGCCCAGCCAGGCCGCGCTGGCAGAGGGGATCTCCCAACCTGCCCCTGCATGAAGGGATTTTGCCTATGTCGCCCCTGCTCTTTCAGAAGGGTCGCTCTCCCACCCTCAGCACTGAGGGGTGCTTCCAGTGACGCAGCCTCTTCCAAGGCCTCCAGCTCCTCCGGGGCCTCCGTTTCTAGGAAACGGAGAAACTCCGTTTCTGCAGAAACTCCGGGCTCGCCAGGAGCTCATCCAGCAGCAGGCCGGAGGGGAGTGCAGACGAGCGCCCCGGCTCCTGTAGTGCCTGGGAGGGCGCCGGGATGCCTTGCATCTGCCCCTGCCTCGCGGAAGCCTCCGGGATCGCGGGCTGGTGAGGTCGAGCTGCCCTGGCTTGGGGTTCCCACGCCGCCCCGGCGACCTTGGGACCATGGCCCCAGCCCCACCACGGACTCCCCTGGGAAGCTGGTGGCACAACCACACCTTGGCCCTGACAGGCCGCCGCGGAACGTGTCCTGGTCCTCCTGGCTTTTGCCCAGGTGCAGAGGGCACTGAGGAGCCTGAGGGTGGGAGAGCGTCCCTTCCAGAGGAGCCAGGGCCGCTTAGGCAAAACCCCGCGTGCCGGCACATGTTGGGAGATCCCCTCTATCGGCGCGGCCTGGCTGGGCTGGAGCACGGGGACGGCCCTTGCTCCCTGACTCACGAAAGCCCCCTGTGGGAGAGCCCCAGGCGCGCAGGGCACGTGGGGTGTTCGAAGCCCCATTCCCCACGCGCCAGTTTGGGCGAAGGCGACCCATGAGGGAGCAGGGTGACATCCGCCGGAGGCTGCGTTGCACAGGCCCCCTGCCTGTGCAGGCGGTCTGCCAGCCTGTCCTGGATGCCTGGCCCTTCGATTCTGAAACCAGATCTGAATCCTGGAATCCGGTAGTCCCGTGTCTCTGGCCAGATCTTCCCTGGCAGTGATGCCTGGAAAGCCATACTTCTCATAGGCTTGGAGGAGCAGGGCGGTCTGGGATCCGGTGACGGCGGTCCGCTTTCACCTGCCTTCTTGCGGGCCTCATCTTCCGGGCCAGGACTGAGTTTCCCGCCGGTGCTGCCTCAGCTGGTGTGACCTCTCATTCTGGAACCAAATCTGCACCCTGGGCTCCAGAATGCCGATGGCCTGGGCCAGCCGTTCTCTGGTGGCGTTGCCCGGGTACGAGTTCCGCACAAAGCAGGCTCGCAGGGCCTCGCTTTAGCGCGGTGTTCAAACGTGTCTTCGCCATCCCCGTCCCAGGGCTTCCGCGGGGAGGGTGCTGTCCGAAGGTGTCGGGAGGGCCATCGCGGGGATCACCGGCTGGAATTTCACTGACGGACACGGGCAGAGAGAGTACGGTGGGCTCCCGTGCACCTCAGCCGGCCAGTGCACTGCGGCAGGTGCAGCCAGGAGGCCTGCCCGGAGAGCCAGCCAGGGGCTCTTACAAAGGCCCTCATGCAGGCTGGCTCCACCACTTCATGAATGGTGTTGAGCCCTGGGACAGGCCGCCCCACCACAGAGGGGTCCCAGGGCGTCGAGGCCTGCGGCCGTGGGGTGGTGTGGTGTGGGGGGAGGGCGTGGTGATGCTGGTGGTGGGGCCAGAGAGACGAAGAGGAAGGGGGCGAGGGGGAAGGGGTGAGGCGGGAGCATTTCAGGGGCTGGCTCTCTGGACATCTCCAGGAATCCCATGGGAACTGGAAGTCGCTTTCTGGGCTCCCACGCGTCTTCAGCAGGGAGAAACCGGCCTGGGATGGTGGAGGGGAGTGTGGAATTGAACCTCCGTGGGAGTCTTGAGAGTTCCAGTCCCACACTCCGTGAAGGAGGCAGTGCCTGTCGGTGTCGCCATTGCCGGGACAGTCTCACACACACAGGCGTGTGGCACTCGTTCATTTCCACGTAGGAGACCAGAGCGAGAACCCAGAGAGAAGATGCCTCCCCAGCGTGATGGCCTGACGATGGATTCCCGTGTGAGGCAACATGGGGAGTCTGCAGTGTGGCTGGCTTGGAAACTGGCAAGGAGAGCGAAGGCACCATGCCGGTCTTCCCCCATTCCATGCAAGTTTCCGGGTGCCCGCAGAGCTCCGGGAGCAAACAGTCAGCATGACACATCTCTGAACTGATCAACAACAAAGTGATGTAATACTTGTCTAGGCTCTGCCTACAGCGGCTTTGTGACACATCTCTGCACTGATCACCTAGGTGATGGGACTTTTGTGTAGGCTCTGCCTATGGGAGCATTGTGACATATCTGTATACTGATCACCCAGGTGATGTAACTCTTGTGTTGAATCTGTCTATGGGGGCATTGTGACATATTTCTGCACTGATCACCCAGGTGATGGGACTCTTGTCTAGGTTCTGCCTACAGGGGCGTTTTCACATATCACTGAACTGATGACAAAGGTGATGTCACTCTTTCCTAGGCTTTGCCTACAGGGAACATTGTGACATATCTCTGCACTGCTCACCCAGGTGATGCAAGTCTTCTCTATGCTCTGCCTACAGGGGCATTGTGACATATCTCTGCACTTATCACCCAGGTTTTGTAACTCTTTTCTAGTGTCTGCCTACAGAGGACGTTGTGACATCACTCTGCACGGATCACCCGCATTATGTAACACTTGTCTAGGCTCTGCCTACTGGAGATATTATGACATATCTCCACACTGATCACCAAGGTGATGTAACTCTTGTCTAGGCTCAGCCTACTGGGGACATTGTGACATATCTCCGCACTGATCACCCAGGTGACGTCACTTTTGTCAAGGATATGGCTACAGGGACCTTGTGACATGTCACTGCACTGATCACACAGCTGATGTAACTTGTCTAGGCTCTGGCTACAGGGAGCTTGTGACACATCTCTGCACTGATCACCCAGGTGATGTAACCCTTGTCTAGGCTCTGCCAAAAGGGGGCATTGTGATATAACTCTGCACTGATCACCCAGGTGAAGGGACTCTTGTCTAGGCTCTGCCTACGGTGGCATTGTGACATATCTCTGCAGTGATCATGCAGGTGATGTAACTCTTGTCTATATCTGCCTACTGGCGGCATTGTGGCATATTTCTGCACTCATCACCCAGGTGATGGACTCTTGTCTTGGATCTGCCTGTGGGGGCATATTGACATATCTCTGCACTGATCACTCATGTGATGTAACGCTTGTCTAAGCTGCGCCTAAAGGGGAATTGTGACAGATACCTCCACTGATCACCCAGGAGATGTAACAATTTTCTGGGATTTGTCTACAGGGGGCTTTGTGACATATCTTTGCACTGATCACCCAGGAGATGTAACTCTTTTCTAGGCTCGACCTACAAGGGCTTTGTGACATATTTCTGCACTGATCACCCAGGTGATGTAACTCGTATTTAGGCTCTGCCTATAGGGGCTTTGTTACATATATCTGTACTGATCACCCATGTGATGTAACTCTTGTCTAGGCTCCACCTACGGGGGTGTTGTGACGTATATCTCCGCTGATCAACCAGGTGAGGTTACTCTTGTCTAGGTTCCACCTGCAGGGGATATTGTGATATAACTCTACACAGATCACCTTGGTTATGTAACTCTTGTCTACTCTCTGCCAACAGGGTCATTGTGAACTATCTCTGCACTGATCACCCAGGAGATGGGGCTCTTCTCTATATTCTGCCTAGAGGGGGATTTGTGACATAACTCTGCACTGATCACCCAGGTGATGGAAGTCTTGTCTAGGCTCTGTTTATGGGAAC
The DNA here is from genome assembly GCF_028858775.2 of Pan troglodytes. Lineage (NCBI taxonomy): Eukaryota > Metazoa > Chordata > Mammalia > Primates > Hominidae > Pan > Pan troglodytes. The sequence continues at coordinate 7,964,487 of NC_072420.2, read as the reverse complement.
ATTGTGTCAAATATCTGCACTGATCACCCAGGTGATGTAACTCTTGTCTAGGCTCTGTCTACTGGGATTTTTGTGACATATCACTGCACTGATCACCCAGGTGATGTAACCCTTGTCTAAGCTCTGCCTACAGGGGCATTGTGACAGATCTCTCCACTGCTGACCCAGGTGATGTAACAACTGTCTGGGCTTTTCCTACAGGGGGCTTTGTGATATACATTTCCCCTGATCAAACAGGTGATGTAACCCTTGTCAAGGTTCTGCTTACAGGGGCTTTGTCACATACCTCTGCACTGACCACCCCAGGGAATAAACACTTGTCTACACTCTGCCTACAGGAGGCTTTACGACTTATACCTGCACTGATCAGTAGGTGATGTAACACTTGTCAAGGCTCTGTGTACACGGGAATTTTCACTTATGTCTACACTGATCACCTAAGTGATGTAACCCTTGTCTAGGTTCAGCCTACTGGGGATTTCTGACATACATATGCACTGATCACTTAGGTGATGTAAATCATTTCCAGGCTTTTTGTACAGGGGACATTGTGATATATCTCTGCGCTAATCACCCAAATGATGCAAATCTTCTCTAGGCTCCGCTGGGAGAGGGCATTGTGACATATTTCTGAACTGATCATCCAGGAGATGTAACTATTCTCCAGGCTTTGACTAAACAGTATCAGAAGGTGTTGCGAGAGCCTCAGCCGGAATTTCACGGATGGACAAGGGCACAGAGAGGCCAGCGGGCTCCCTTGCACGTCAGCCGTGGTGCACAATGAACGCAGATCTAGCCAGGAGGCCGGGAAAGAGAGCTAGAGGTCTGCGTGCCCAGGAAAGAATGGCAGTTCTCCGCTGGGTGGAGCCTCTCACCGGGCCTAGACCTAGAAGGCAGGAATCCCAGGCCGGTCAGCCCAGTGGAGGGGTTGGGGAGAAGACACACCCCTCCATATTCAGCCAGGTGTTCCCCGTGAAAGAGAGGCCACCGCCCTGCCCCGACCCGACCCCTTCCCAACCCCACGTCCTAAATCTCCTCCAGCAGAGCCCGATATTCTTCCTCGCTGAGGGGTGCTTCCAGCGAGGTGTCCTCTTCCAAGGACTCCAAGTCCCCTGGGGCCTCCGTTTCTAGGAAATGTAGAGCCTGCTGCAGAAACTGCGGGCTCGCCAGGAGCTCATCCAGCAGCAGGCCGGAGGGGAGTGCAGATGAGCGCCCCAGCTCCTGGAGCACCTGGGAGGGTGCCGGGAAGCATTGCATCTGCCCCTGCCGTGCGGAGGCCTCAGGGGGCACGGGCTGGCGAGGTGGCGCTGCCCCGGCTTGGGGTTCCCACGCCGCCCCGGTTACCTTGGGACCCCGGCCCCAGCCCCACCATGGACTCCCCTGGGACATGGGTGGCTCAAACACACCTTGGCCCTGTGGCCCCGTTTCAGCAGGCCCAGGCTGATTCCCTGGCGGCGATGTCTGGAAAGCGATCCTTCTCAAAGGCTCGGAGGAGAAGGGCAGTCTGGGATCCGGTGACGGTGGTCCGCATTTGCCTGCCTTCTTGCGGGCCATGTCTCCCAGGCCAGGGCAGAGATTCCTGCCGGTGCTGCCTCAGCTGGCATGACCTCTCATTCTGAAACCAAATCTGGACCCAGGGCTCAGGAAAGCCGATGGCCTGGGCCAGCCGTTCTCTGGTGGTTATGCCTGGGTACGGGTTCCGTTCAAAGCAGGCTCACAGGGCCCCGCTTTGACTCTGGGTCCAAACGAGTCTCCTTCGCCGTCCCCGTCCCCAGGCTTCCACGGGGATTGTGCCGTCCGAAGGTGTTGGGAGGGCCATCGCGGGGAGCCCCGGCTGGAATTTCATGGATGGACACGGGCAGAGAGAGGCCGGCAGGCTCCCGTGCACCTCAGCCAGCCTGTGCACTGCGGCAGGTGCAGCCAGGAGGCCTCCCCGGACAGCCAACCAGCGGCTCTTATAAAGGCCTGCAGGCAGGCAGTCTCCACCACTTCATGAATGGCGGTGAGATCTGGGACAGCACACCCCACCCCGGAACGGTCCCAGGACATCGAGGCCTGAGGCCGGCTGGTGGTGGTGAGTGGGGGGTGGGCATGGTGATGGTGGTGGTGGGGCTGGAGAGACAAAGAGGAAGGGGGCGAGGGGGAATGGGTGAGGGGTGTGCGTTTCGGGGGCTGGTTCTCCGGACCTCTCCAGGAATCCCGTGGGAACTTGAAGAGGCTCTCTGGGCTCCCACGCGTCTTCAGCAGGGAGAAACCTGCCTGGGACGGTGGAGGGGAGTGTGGATATGAACTTCCCTGGGAGTCTTGAGTGTTCCAGGACCTCTCTCCGTGAAGGAGGCAGTGCCTGTGTGTGTCGCCATTACCGGGACAGTCTCACACGCACAGGCGTGTTGCTCTCCTTCATTTCCACGTAGGAGACCAGAGTGAAACCCCAGAGAGAAGATGCCTCCCCGGCGTGATGGCCTGATGATGGATTCCCGTGTGCGTCAACATGGGGAGTCTGCAGTGCGGCCGGTTTAGAAACTGGCAAGGAGAGCGAAGGCACCATGCTGGTCTTCCACACTTCCCTGCATGTTTCTGGGTGCCCGCAGAGCTCCGGGAGCAAACAGTCAGCATGACACATCTCTGAACAAATCAACAATGTGATGTAACCTTGTCTAGGCTCTGCCTACAGGGGCTTTGTGAAATATCTCTGCAATGATCACCCAGGTGATGGGACTTTTGTCTAGGCTCTGCCTACGGGGGCATTGTGACATATCTCTACACTGATCACCCAGGAGACGTAACTCTTGAGTTGGATCTGCCTATGGGGCATTGTGACATATTTCTGCAGAGATCACCCAGGTGATGGGACCCTTGTCTAGGCTCTATATATGGGGGCTTTCAGACATATCTCTGCACTGATCACCCAGGTTATGTAACGTGTGATTAGGCTCTGCCTACCGGGCATAGTGACATATCACTGCATTGATCACCAAGGTGATGTAACACTTATCCAAGCTCTGCCTACAGGGGGCCTTGTGACATATCTCTGCCCTGATCATCTAGGTGATGTAACACTTGCTTACGCTCTGCCTGCAGGTGCATTGTGAAATATCTCTGCACTGATCACCCAGGTGATGGGGCTCTTCTCTAGGCTCTGCCTACTGGGGGCATTGTCACATATTTCTGCACTGATCACCCATGTGACGAACTCATGTCTTGGATTTACCAATGGGGGCGTTCTGACATATCTCTGCACTGATCACCCAGGTGATGTAACTCTGGTCTAAGCTCTGTCTAAAGGGTCATTGTGACAGATCTGTGCACTGATCACTCAGGTGATGTAACTATTGTCTAGGCTCTGCTTAAAGGGGCCTTGTCATATATCTCTGCACTGATCTCCCAGGTCATGTAACTCTGGCCTAGGCTCTGCTTAAAGGGGGTATTGTGACATATCTCTGCCCTGATCACATAAGTGGTGGAACACTTGTGTAGGCTCTGCCTACATGGGCATTTTGACATATCTCTGCACTGTTAAACGAGGTGATGTAACTATTGTCTAGGCTGTGCCCAGAGGGGGATTGACACATATCTCTGCACTGATCCCAAGGTGATCCAACTCTTGCATGGTCTCTGCCTACTGGGGACATTGTGACACCTCTCTGCACTGATCTCCCCGGTGCGGTAACTTTAGTCTAGGCTCTGGCTACACGGCATTGTGACATATCACTGCACTGATCACCCAGGTGATATAACTCTTGTCTAGGCTGTGCTTACAGGGGGCTTGTGACATATCTCTGCACTGATCACCCTGATGATATAACTCTTCTCTAGGATCTGCCTACAGGGTGCTTTGTGACATATCCCTGCAATGATCACCCAGGTTATATACCACTTGTCAAGGCTCTGCCTAGAGGGGCATTGCGATGTGTCTCTGCACTGATCACCTAGGTCTTGTAACTCTTGTCTAGGCTCTGCCTACAGTGGCATTGTGACATATCTCTGCACTGATAAACCAGGTGATGTAACTATTTTCTACGATCTGCCTACAGGGTGCTTTGCGACATATCCCTGCAATGATCACACAGGTGATGTACCACTTCTCAAGGCTCTGCCTACAGGGACATGGCGATGTATCTCTGCACTGATGACCTAGGTCATTTAACTCTTCTCTACACTCTGCCTACAGTGGCATTGTGACATATCTCTGCACTGATCATCCAAGTGATGTAACTCTTGTCTAGGATCTGCCTACAGGGGTCATTGTGACATATCTCTGCACTGATCACCTAGGTGATGTAACTATTTTCTAGTCTCTGCCTAGAGAGGATGTTGTGACATTACTCTGCACGGATCACCCGGGTTATGTAACTCTTGTCAAGGCTCTGCCTATGGGGGCATTGTGACTTATCACTTCACTGATCACCCAGGAGATGTGACTCTTGTCTAAGCTCTGCCTAGAGGGACATTGGGACATATCTCTGCACTGATCGCTGAGGTGATGTAAAAGTTGTCTAGGCTTTGCCTAAAGTGGGATTTATGACATATCTCTGCACTGATCACCCACGTGATGTAACCCTTGTCTAGGCTCTGCTTGCAGGGGGTATTGTGAGATATCTCTGCACTGATAAACCAGGTGATGTAACTCTTGCCTAGCCTCTGCCTACAGGGGCATTTTAACATATCACTGCACTGATCACCGAGATGATGTAACTCTTTTATAGGCTTCACCGACAGCGGGCATTGAGACATATCTCTGCACTGATCACCGAGGTGGTGCAACTCTTGTCTGGGATCTGCTAACAGGGGACATTGTGACATGTCTCTGCCCTGATCACCCAGGTGATGTAACTCTTGTCTAGGCTCGGCCTACTGGAGACATTGTGACATATCTCCACACTGATCACCCAGGTATTGTCACAGTTTCAATGACTTGGCTACAGGGACATTGTGACATGTCACTTCACTGATCACACAGCTGATTTAACCCTTCTCTAGGCTCTGCCTACAATGGCATTGTGACATAACTCTGCACTGATCACCCAGGTGATAGGACTCTTGTCTAGGCTCTGCCTACAGGGGCATTGTGACATATCTCTGCAGTGATCACGCAGGTGATGTAACTGTTGTCTCTATGTGCCTACTGGTGGCATTGTGGCATATTTCTGCACTGATCACCCAGCTGATGGACTCTTGTGTTGGATCTGCCTATGGGAGCATAGTGACATATCTCTGCACTGATCATTCATGTGATGTAACGCTTGTCTAAGCTGTGCCTAAAGGGGAATTGTGACAGATATCTCCAGTGATCACCCAGGTGTTGTAACAGTTTTCTGGGATTTTTCTACAGGGGACTTTGTGACATAACTTTGCACTGATAACCCAGGAGATGTAACTCTTGTCTAGGCTCGGCCTACAGGGGCTTTGTGACATATTTCTGCACTGATCATCTAGGAGATGTAACTCTTATTTAGGCTCTGCCTACAGGGGCTTTGTGACATATTCTGTACTGATCACCCAGGTGATGTAACTCTTGTCTAGTTTCCACCTACAGGGGTATTGTGACGTATCTCTGCACTGATCACCCAGGTGATGAGACTCTTGTCTAGGCTCCACCTACTGGGTGTATTGTGACGTATCTCTGCACTGATCACCCAGGTGATGTAACATTTATCTAGGCTCTGCCTACTGGGGCGTTTTGACATAGCTCTGCACAGATCACCTAGGTTATGTAACTCTTGTCCACTCTCTGCCTCCAGGGGGCATTGTGAAATATCTCTGCACTGATCACCCAGGGGATGGGACTCTTCTCTATACTCTGCCTAGAGGTGGAGTTGTGACATATATCTGCACCGGTCACCCAGGTGATGGATGTCTTGTCTAGGCACTGTCTACAGGGAATTTTGTTACATATCACTGCACTGATCACCTAGGTGATGTTATCCTTGTATGGGCTGTGCCTACAGAAGTCTTTGTGACATATCTCTGCACTGATCACCCAGTTGATGCAACACTGGTCTGAGCTCTGCCTAAAGGGGCATTGTGACTGATCTCTGCACTGATCACTCAGGTGATTAAACTATTTTATAGGCCCTGCTTAAAGGGACCTTGACACATATCTCTGCACTGATCACCCAGATGATGTAACTCTTTTCTAGGCTCTGCTTACAGGGGGTATTGTGAGATATCTCTACACTGATCACCTAAGTGATGTAACACTTGTGTAGGCTCTGCCTGCAAGGGCATTGTGAAATATCTCTGCACTGATCACCCAGGTGATGGGACCCTTCTCTAGGCTCTGCTTACTGGGGGCATTGTCACACATGTCTGCAGTGATCACCCAGGTGATGGAATCTTGTCTTGGGTTTGCCTATGGGGGCATTGTGACATATATCTACACTGATCACCCAGGTGATGTTACTCTGGTCTATGGTCTGCCTAAAGGGGCATTGTGACAGATCTCTGCACTGATCACCCAGGTGATGTAACTCTTGTCTAGGCTCTATTTACAGGGGGTATTGTTATATATCTCTGCACTGACCACCTAAGTGATGTAACACTTGTGTAGGCTCTGCCTACAGTGGCATTTTGACATATCTCTGCACTGTTAAATGAGGTGATGTAACTGTTGTCTAGGCTGTGCTCACAGGGGGATTGAGACATATCTCTGCACTGATCCTGAGGTGATCCAAATCTTGCCTGGTCTCTGCCTACTGGGGACATTGTGACATATTTCTGCACTGATCTCTCAGGTGCTGTAACTTTAGTCTAGGCTCTGGCTACTCGGCATTGTGACATATCACTGCACTGATCACCCAGGTGATATAACTCTTGTCTAGGCTCTGCCTGCAGGGGGCTTGTGACATATCTCTGCACTGATCACCCAGGTGATATACCGCTTGTCAAGGCTCTGTCTACAGGGACATTGTGATGTATCTCTGCACTGACCACCTAAGTCATGTAACTCTTGTCTAGGCTCTGCCTACAATGGCATTGTGACATATCTCTGCACTAATCATCCAAGTGATGTAACCCTTGTCTAGGATCTGCCTAAAGGGACTTTGTGACATAACTATGCACTGAGCATTCCGGTGATGGGGCTTTTGTCTAGGCTCTGCCTAATGGCGCATTGTCACATATTTCTGCACTGATCACCCAGGTGACGAACTCTTGTCTTGGATCTCCCTATGGGGGTATTGTGACATATCTCTGCACTGATAACCCAGGTGATGTAACTGTTGTATAAGCTCTGCCTACAGGGTAATTGTGAGAGATCTCGCCACTGATCACCCAAGTGATGTAACCATTTTCTAGGCTTTGCCTACAGGGGCTTTGTGACATACCTTTGCCCTGATCACCCAGGTGATGTAACTCATCTAAGTTTTGCCTACAGGAGCTTTGTGACATACCTCTGCACTGATCACTTAGGTAATGTAACACTTTTATAAGCACTGCCTACAGGGAATTTTGACAAATCTCTCCACTGATCACCTAGGTGATGTAACTCTTGTCTACCCTCTGCCCAAAGGGGGCATTGTGAAATATCTCTGCACCGATCACCCAGGTGATTCAACTATTGTCTAGGATCTGCCTACAGGGGCGTTTTCACATATCCCTGAACTGATGACAAAGGTGATGTAACTCTTGCCTAGGCTTTCCTACAGGGGACATTGTGACATATCTCTGCACTGATCTCCCAGGTGATGCAACTCTTCTCTATGCTCTGCCTACAGGGGACATTGTGACATATCTCTGCACTGATCACCCAATTGATGCATCTATCCTCTATGCTCTGCCTACTGGGGGCATTGCGATATATCTCTACACTGATCACCCAGGTGATGTAACACTTGTCTAGGCTCTGCCTACAGGGGCATTTTCACATATCACTGCACTGATCACTGAGATGATGTAACTGTTGCATAGGCTTCGCCAACAGGGGCATTGAGACATACCTCTGCACTGATCACTGAGGTGATGCAACTCTTCTCTGGCATCTGCTTACTGGGGGCATTGTGACATATCTCTGCCCTGATCACCCAGGTGATGTAACTCTTGTCTAGGCTTGGCCTACTGGAGACATTGTGACATATCTCCGCACTGATAACCCAGGTGTTGTCCCATTTTCAATGACGTGGCTACAGGGACTTTGTGACATATCACTTCACTGATCACACAGCTGATGTAACCCTTTTCTAGGCTCTGGCTACAGGGTGCTTGTGACACATCTCTGCACTGATCACCCAGGTGATGTAACCCTTGGCTAGGCTCTGCCCAAAGGAGTCATCGTGACATAAATCTGTACTGATCACCTAGGTGATGGGACACTTGTCTAGGCTCTGCTTACAGGGGCATTGTGCCATATCTCTGTAGTGATCACGCAGGTGATGTAACTCTTGTCTATATCTGCCTATTGGCGGCATTGTGACATATTTATGCTCTGATCACTGAGGTGAAGGACTCTTTTCTTGGATCTGCCTATGGGGGCATAGTGACATATCTCTGCATGTGATGTAACGCTTGTCTAAGCTGCACCTAAAGGGGAATTGTGACAGATATCTCCACTGATCACCCAGGTGATGTGACAATTTTCTGGGATTTGTCTACAGGGGGCTTTGTGACATATCTTTGCACTGATCACCCAGGAGATAAAACTCTTGTCTAGGCTCGGCCTACAGGGGCTTTGTGAAATATCTCTTCACTGATCACCCAGGTGAAGTAACTCCTGTCTAGGCTCCACCTACAGGGGTTTTTGTGACGTATCTCTGCACTGATCACCCAGGTGATGTAACGTATATCTAGGCTCTGCCTACAGGGGCGTTTTGACATAGCTCTGCACAGATCACCTAGGTTATGTAACTCTTGTACTCTCTCTGCCTACAGGGGGTATTGTGAAATATCTCTGCCCTGATCACCCAGGTGATGGAACTCTTCTCTACACTCTGCCTAGAGGGGGATTTGTGACATATCTCTGCATTGATCATCCAGGTGATGGAAGTCTTGTCTAGGCTCTGTCTATGGGGGCATTGTTTCAAATATCTGCACTGATCACCCAGATGATGTACCTCTTTTCTAGGCTCTCTCTACAGGGTTTTTTGTGACATATCACTGCACTGATCACCTAGGTTATGTAAGCCTTGTATGGACTTTGCATACAGAAGGCTTTGTGACATATCTAGGCACTGATTTCTGAGGTGATGCAACTCTGGTCTAGGCACTGCCTACATGGGACATGGGTACATCTCCCTGCACTGATCACCCAGGTGATGGACACTTGTCTTAGATCTGCCTACATGGTCATTGTGACACATCTATGAACTGATCAACCAAGTGATGAAACTCTTGTCTGGGCTCTCCTTACAGGGGCTTTGTGACACATTTCTACACCAATCACCCTGGGATGGGAATTCTTGTCTACGCTCTGCCGACAGGAGGTTTTACAACTTACCCCTGCACTGATCACTAGGTGATGTAACACTTTTCTAGGCTCTGTCTACCCGGGAATTTTCACATATCTGTACACTGATCACCTAAGTGATGTAACCCTTGTCTAGGTTCAGCCTACTGGGAATTTCTGACATACCTATGCACTGATCACCGAGGTGATGTAAATCATTTCCAGCCTTTATGTATAGGGGACATTGTGATATATCTCTGCACTGATCACCCAAATGAGGCAAATCTTCTCTAGGCTCCGCAGGGAGGGGGCATTGTGACATATTTCTGAACTGATCTTCCAGGAGATGTAACTATTCTCCAGGCTATGACTAAAGAGATTCTGAAGGAGTTGGGAGAGCCTCAGCCAGAATTTCACGGATGGACAAGGGCACAGAGAGGCCAGCAGGCTCCCTTGCACGTCAGCCTTGGTGCTCAATGACAGCAGGTCTAGCCATGAGGCCGGTAAAGAGAGGTAGAGGTCTGTGTTCCGCCACCAGGCGCTCCATGTTGGCAGCTGGGAGGCTGCAGGGGCACGGGCGGGCTGGCGACGGTGGCGTGGAGGCGTAGAGGAGGCGAACCGCCAGAGGGGTGTCAGGTCTGTACGCTGCATGACCCCGGTGTTTTGCAGGACGTGGGTCTCCACCCAGCCAAGGGGAGGACGCATTTTATGGGGGTGGGTGTTAGGGTTGGGGAGGGGGTTGTCAAGCGTGGGTGGGGTGATGGAAAGGCCTGAGATCTCTGCCCGGCCTCCTCCCACAGCCCAGGCGTCTGCCCGCAAACACGCATGTGCGCAGTAGTCAGCCCACCTGCTGGTACCTGGGCCGGATCTGGGATCTCCGGGATGCCCAGGAAAGAATGGCTGTTCTCTGCTGTGTGGAGTCTCTCACCGGGCCTACACCTAGAAGGCAGGAATCCCAGGCCATTCTTCCTGGTGGAGGGGGTGGGGGGAAGACACACCCCTCCATAGCAAGCCAGGTGTTCCCCACAAAATAGAGGCCACTGCCCTGCCCTGACCTGACCCAGTCCCAACCCCTTGTCCTAAAGCTCCTCCAGCAGAGCCCGGTATTCTTCCTCGCTGAGGGGTGCTTCCAGTGAGGTGGCCTCTTCCAAGGCCTCCACCTCCCCCGGGGCCTCTGTTTCTAGGAAAGGTTGCGCCTGCTGCAGAAACTCCGGGCTCGCCAGGAGGTCATCCAGCAGCAGGCCAGAGGGGAGTGCAGAGGAGCACCCCGGCTCCTGGAGCCCCTGGGAGGGAGCCGGGATGCCTTGCATCTGCCCTTGCCCTGGGGAGGCCTCTGGGGGCGCGGTTTGTCGAGGTGGAGCTGCCCTGGCTTGGGGTTCCCACGCCGCCCCGGCGACCTGGGGACCTCGGCCCCAGCCCCACCACGGACTCCCCTGGTATGCAGGTGGCGGAAGCACACCTTTGCCCTCTGGCTCCACTTGAGCAGGCCCTGGCTATCCCACCGCGCAAGGGCCTGGCAGGCCGTCACGCTGCGGTTCCCGGTTCTCCCGGCTTTTGCCCTGGTGCGGAGGCCACCGAGGAGCCTGAGGGTGGGAGAGCGCCCTTTCCGGAGGAGCCGGGCAGCTTAGGCAAAATCCCCACGTGCCAGGGCAGGCTGGGAGATCCCCTCTGCCGGTGCGGCCTGGCTGGGCTGGAGCATGGGGACGGCCCTCGCTCCCTGGCTCACAAAAGCCCCTGTGGGAGAGCCCCAGGTGCACAGGGCACGTGGGGTGTGGGAAGCCCCGTTCCCCATGCACCGGTGTAGGCGAAGGAGACCCACGAGGGAGGAGGGTGACAGCCGCCTGGATCCGCGTTGTACCGGCCGCCTGCCTGCGCGGGTGCCCTGTCAGCTTGTCCCGGGTGCCTGGCCCATCGATTCTGAATCCAGATCTGAATCCTGGACTCCGGGAGGCCCATCTATCTGGCCAGCTCTTCCCTGGCGGCAATGCCTGGAAAGCAATCCTTCTCAAAGTCTTGGAGGGGAAGGGCGGTCTGTGATCCGGTGATGGTGGTCCGCTTTCGCCTGCCTTCTTTCAGGCCGCGTCTCCTGGGCAAGGGCCGAGATTTCCGCCGGTGCTGCCGCAGCTGGTGTGACCTCTCATTCTGAAACCAAATCTGGACCCTGGGCTCCGGAATGCCGATGCCCAGGGCCAGCCGTTATCTGGTGGCGATGCCCGGATACGAGTTCCGCTTAAAGCAGGCTCGCAGGGCCTCGCTTTGGCTTGGGGTCCAAACGAGTCTCCTTCGCTGTCCCCGTCCCCGGGCTTCCGCGGGGAATGTGCCATCGAAGGCGTCGGGAGGGCCATCGCGGGGAGCCCCGGCCGGAATTTCACGGACGGACATGGGCAGAGAGAGGCCGGCAGGTTCCCGTGCACCTCAGCCGGCTTGTAAACTGGGACAGGTGCAGCCAGGTGGCCTGCCCGGACAACCAGCCACCGGCTCTTGTAAAGGCCCGCCGTCAGGCAGGCTCCACCTCTTCATGAATGGCGGTGAGCCCGGGGACAGCCCGCCCACCCCAGAAGGGTCCCAGCGCGTGGAGTCCTGTGGCCGGGGGGTGGTGGTGTGTGGGGGGAGGGCGTGGTGATGGTGAGAGTGGGGCCGGAGACACGAAGAGAAAGGGGGTGAGGGGGAAGTGGTGAGGGGGCGCATTTCGGGGGCTGGCTCTCCGGACCTCTCCAGGAATTCCGCGGGAACTGGAAGCCACTCTCTGGGCTCCCACGCGTCTTCAGCAGGGAGAAACCGGCCTGGGAGGGTGGTTGGGAGTGTGGAACTGAACCTCCGTGGGAGTCTTGAATTTTCCAGACCCTCTCTCCGTGAAGGAGGCAGTGCCTGTGGGTGCTGTCATTGCCGGGACAGTCTCACACACGCAGGTGTGTGGCTCTCTTTCATTTCCACGTAGGAGACCAGAGTGAGACCCCAGAGAGAAGATGCCTCCCCGGAGTGATGGCCTGACAATGGATTCCCGAGTGTGGCAAGATGGGGAGTGTGCAGTGTGGCCAGCTTGGAAACTGGCAAGGAGAGCGAAGGCACCATGCCAGTCTTCCACTCTTCCATGCATGTTTCCGTGTGCCCGCTGATCTCCGGGAACAAACAGTCAGCATGACACATCTCTGAACTTATCAACAAAGTGATGTAACTCTTGTCTGGGCTCTGCCTCCAGGGGCTTCGTGACATATCTCTGCACTGATCACTCAAGTGATGGGACTTTTTTCTAGGCTCTGCCTATGGGGGCATTGTGACATATCTCTACAATGATCACCCATGTGATGTAATACTTGTGTTGCATCTGTCTATGGGGGCATAGTGACATATTTCTGCACTGATCACCCAGGTGATGGGACCCTTGTCTAGGCTCTGTGTATGGGGGCTTTGTGACATATTTCTGCACTGATCACCCAGATGATGTAACGCTTGACTAGGCTCTGCCTATGGGGCACAGTGACATATCACTGCATTGATCACCGAGGTGATGTAACTCTTGTCCAGGCTCTGTCTATAGGGGGCCTTGTGACATCTCTCTGCACTGATCATCTAGGTGATGTAACTCTTGCTTTCGCTCTGCTTGCAGGGGCATTGTGAAATATCTCTGCACTGAGCACCCAGGTGATGGGACTCTTCTCTATACTCTGCCTAGAGAGGGAGTTGTGACATATTTCTGCACTGATCACCCAGGTGATGGAAGTCTTGTCTAGGCTCTGTCTATGGGGGCATTGTGTCAAATATCTGCACTGATCACTCAGGTGATGTAACTCTCTTCTAGGCTCTGTCTACAGGGATTTTTGTGACATATCACTGCACTGATCACCTATGTGATGTAATCCTTATATGGGCTTTGCCTACATAAGGCTTTTTGACATATCTATGTACTGATCTCTGAGGTTCTGCAGCTCTTGTCTAGGCACTGCCTACAGGGGACATTGGTACATGTCTCTGCACTGATCACCCAGGTGATGGCCTCTTGTCTAAGATCTGCCTACATGGACATTGTGACACACCTCTGAACTGATCAACCAAGTGATGAATCTCTTGTCTAGGCTCTGCCTACAGGGGCTTTGTGACACATCACTCCACTGATCACCCAGCGGAGGGAACTATTTTCTACGCTCTGCCTACAGGAGGCTTTATGACTTATACCTGCACTGATTACCTAGGTGATGTAACACTTGTCTAGGCTCTGCCTACACGGGAATTCTCACATATCTCTGCACTGATCACCCGGGTGATGGATCTCTTCTCTAGGTTCAGCCTGCAGGAGCGTTTTGACATATTTCTGCACTGATCACCCGGCTGATGTATCTCCTGTCTAGGTTCAGCCTACAGGAGCGTTTTGACATATCTCTGCACTGATCACCCAGGTGATGTAACCTTTGTCTGAGCTCTGCCTACGGGGGCATTGTGACAGATCTCTCCACTGCTCACCCAGGTGATGTAACAATTGTCTGGGCTTTTCCTAAAGGGGTCTTTGTGATATACATTTCCAGTGATCAAACAGGTGATGTAACCCTTGTCAAAGTTCTGCTTACAGGGGCTTTGTGACATATCTCTGCACTGATCACTCCAGGGAGGAAACACTTGTCTACACTCTGCCTGCAGGAGGCTTTACGGCTTATCCCTGCCCGGATCACTAGGTGATGTAAGACTTGTGTAGGCTCTGTCTACACGGGAATTTTCACATATCTCTACACTGGTCACCTAAGTGATGTAACCCTTGTCTAGGTTCCGCCTACTGGGGATTTCTGACATACCTATGCACTGATCACCGAGGTGATGTAAATCATTTCCAGGCTTTTTGTACAGGGGGCATTGTGATATATCTCTGCACTGATCACCCAAATGAGGCAAATCTTCTATAGGCTCCGCAGGGAGGGGGCATTGTGACATATTTCTGAACTGATCATCCAGGAGATGTAACTATTCCCCAGGCTTTGACTAAAGAGCGTCGGATGGTGTTGGGAGAGCCTCAGCCGGAATTTCACGGATGGCAAAGGGCACAGAGAGGCACAGAGATTTAAGTATTCTCCAGGCTTTGACTTAAGAGCGTCACTAGGTGTTGGGAGAGCCTCTGCCGGAATTTCACGGACAGACAAGGGCAAAGAGGGGACAGCGGTCTCCCTTGCACGTCATCCGGTGTGCACAATGAGTGCAAGTCTAGCCAGGAGGCCAGCAAAGAGAGCTAGAGGTCTGCGTTCCGCCGCCAGGTGCTCCATCGTGGCAGCTGGGAGGCTGCTGGGCCACGGGCGGGCCGACGACGGTGACGCAGAGGCGCAGAGGAGGCGAGCTGCAGGAGGGGTGTCAAGCCTGGACGATGCGCGGGCCCGGTGTTTCGCGGGACGGGGGTCTCCACCCAGCCCAGGGAAGGACGCATTTTTCGGGGGTGGGGGGTGGGGGTGGGGATTGAATTGTCAGGCGGGGATGGGTTGGTGGAAAGACATGAGAGCTCTGCCCGAGCTGCTCCCAAAGCCCAGGCGGCTGCCCACAAACCCGCGCGTGTACTGTAGGCGGCCCACCTGCTGGTACCTGGGCTGGCTCTAGGATCCCCGGGATGCCCAGGAAAGAATGGCAGTTCTCTGCTGTGTGGAGTCTCTCACCAGGCCTAGACCTAGAAGGCAGGAATCTGAGGCCTGTCAGCACGGTGGAGGGGGCGGGGGGAAGACACCTCCCTCCATAGCAAGCCAAGTGTTCCCCGCAAAAGAGAGGCCACAGCCCTGCCCCGACTTGACCCCGTCCCAACCCCGAGTCCTAAATCTCCTCCAGTAGAGCCCGGTAATCTTCCTCGCTGAGGGGTTCTTCCAGCGAGGCGGCCTCTTCCAATGCCTCAATGTCCCCCATGGCCTCCGTTTCTAGGAAAGGTTGTGCCTGCTGCAGAAAGTCCTGGCTCGCCAGGAGCTCATCCAGCAGCAGGCAGGAGGGGAGTGCAGACGAGATCCCCGGCTCCTGGAGCACCTGGGAGAGCGCTTGGATGCCTTGTATCTGCCCCTGCCGAGCGGAGGCGTCCGGGGGCGTGGGTTGGCGAGGTGGAGCTGCCCTGGCTTGGGGTTCCCACGCCGTCCCGGTGACCTGGGGACCCCAGACCCAGCCCCACCACGGACTCCCCTGGGACGCGGGTGGCACAAGCTCACCTTGGCCTTTTGGCCCTGCTTGAGTGGGCCCAGGCTGTCCCACTACGTGAGGGCCCAGCAGGCCGTTGCGCTGCGGGTCCCAGTCCGCCCGGTTTTTGCCCGGGTGCGGAGGCCACCGAGGATCCAGAGGGTGGGAGAGCACCCCTTCCGGGGGAGCAGGGGAGGCTTAGGCAAAATCTCCGCATGCCGGGGCAGGTTGGGATATCCACTCTGCCGGCCCGGCCTGGCTGGACTGGAGCACGTGGACAGCCCTCCATCCCTGGCTCACGAAAGCCCCCTGTGGGAGAGCCCCAGGTGCGCAGGGCATGTGGGGTGCAGGAAGCACCGTTCCCCACGCTCCGGTGTGGGCGAAGGCGACCCAAGAGGGAGCAGGGAGACACCCGCTGGGGGCCGCGTTGCACAGGCCGCCTGCCTGCGTGGGCACCCTGCCTCCCTGTACCCGGTGCCTGGCCCTTCGATTCTGAAACCAGATCTGAATCCTGGACTCCGGTAGGCCCGTCTCTCTGGCAAGCTCTTCCCTGGCAGCGATGCCTGGAAGGCGATCCTTCTCAAAGGCCTGGAGGAGAAGGGCGGTCTGGGATCCGGTGACGGCGGTCTGCTTTCACCTGCCTTCTTGCGGACTGCGTCTCCCGGGCCAGGGCCGAGATTCCCCCCGGTGCTGCCTGAGCTGGCGTGACCTCTCATTCTGAAACCAAATCTGGACCCTGGGCTCCGGAATACCGATGACCTGGGCCAGCCCTTCTCTGATGGCGATGCCCGGTTATGGGTTCCGCTCAAAGCATTCTTGCAAGGCCTAGCATTGGCTCTGGGTCCAAACGAGTCTACTTCGCCGTCCCCGTCCCTGGGCTTCCGAGGGGAGGGTGCCGTCCGAAGGTGTCGGGAGGGCCATCGTGGGGAGTCCCAGCCGGAATTTCATGGACGGACACGGGCAGAGTGAGGCCGGCGGGCTCCCGTGCACCTCAGCCGGCCTGTGCACTGTGGCAGGTGCATCCAGGAGGCCTGCCCGGACACCCAGCCAGCAGCTCTTATAAAGGCCAGCAGACAGGCAGGCTCCACCCCTTCATGAATGGCGGTGAACCCTGGGACAGCCTGCCACACACCAGAATGGTCACAGGGCTTCGAGGCCTGCGGCTGGGGGGTGGTGGGGTGAGGGGGAGGGCGAGGTGATGGCGGTGTTGGGGCCGGAGAGACAAAGAGGAAGGGGGCGAGGGGGAAGGGGTGAGGGGTGCGCGTTTCGGGAGCTGGCTCTCTGTACCTCTCTAGGAATCCCACGGGAACTGGAAGCCACTCTCTGGGCTCCCACGTGTCTTCAGGAGGGAGAAACCGGCCGGGGAGGGTGGAGGGGAGTGTGGAACTGAACCTCCGTGGGAGTCTTGAGTGTTCCAGGCCCTCTCTCCGTGAAGGAGTCAGTGCCTGTGGGTGTCGCCGTTGCCGAGACAGTCTCACACACGCAGGCGTGTGGCTGTCGTTCTTTTCCACGTAGGAGACCAGAGCGAGACCCCAGAGAGAAGAAACCTCCCCGGCATGATGGCCTAACGATGGATTCCCGTGTGTGGCAACATGGGGAGTCTGCAGTGTGGGCGGTTTGGAAACTGGCAAGTAGAGCAATGGCACCATGCGGGTCTTCCACCCTTCCCTGCATGTTTCCGGGTGCCCGAAGAGCTCCGGGAGAAAACAGTCAGCATGAAACATCTCTGAAGTGATCAACAAAGTGATTCAACTCTTGTCTAGGATGTGCCAACGGGGGCTTTTTGACATATCTCTGCACTGATCACCCAGGTGATGAGATTTTGTCTAGGCTCTGCCTATGCGGGCATTGTGACTTATCTCTACACTGATCACCCAGGTGATGTAACTCTAGTCTAGGCTCCACCTACGGGGTGTATTGTGACGTACCTCTGCACTGATCACCCAGGTGAAGTAACATTTATCTAGGCTCTGCCTACTGGGGCATTTTGACAGAGCTCTGCACAGATCACCTAAGCTACGTAACTCTCTTCCACTCTCTGCCTACAGAGGGCATTGTGAAATATCTCTGCACTGATCACCAAGGTGATGTAACTATTGTATAGGCTCTGCTTACAGGGGGTATTGTGACATATCTCTGCACTGATAACCTAAGTGATGTAACACTTGGGTAGGCTCTGTCTACAGGGGCATTTTGACATATCCCTGCACTGTTAACCAAGGTGATGTAACTCTTGTCTAGGCTGTGCCCACAGGGGGATTGAGACATATCTCTGCACTGATCCCGAGGTGATCCAACTCTTGCCTGGTCTCTGCCTACTGGGGACATTGTGACATATCTCTGCACTGATCTCCCAGGTGCTGTAACTTTAGTCTTGGCTCTGGCTACACGGCACTGTGACATGTCACTGCACTGATCACCCAGGTGATATAACACTTGTCTAGGCTCTGCCTACAGGGGGCTTGTGACACATCTCTGCACTCGTCACCCAGGTGATTTAACTCTTCTCTAGGATCTGCCTACAGGGTGCTTTGTGACATATCCCTGCAATGATCACCCAGGTGATATACCACTTGACAAGGCTCTGCCTACGGGGGCATTGTGACATAACTCTGCACTGATCACCCAGCTGATGGAACTCTTGTCTACGCTCTGCCAACAATGGCATTGTGACATATCTCTGCACTGATCACCCAGGTGATTCAACTCTTGTTTAGGATCTGCCTACAGGGGGTATTGTGAAATATCTCTGCACTGATCAACTAGGTGATGTAACTATTGTGTAGGCTCTACATACAGGGGCGATTTCACATATCTCTAAACTGATGACAAAGGTGATGTAACTCTTGCCTAGACTTTGCCTACAGGGGACATTGTGACATATCTCTGCACTGATCACCCTGGTGATGCAACTCTTCTCTATGCTCTGCCTACAGGGGACTTTGTGACGTAACTCTGCACTGATCATCCAGGTGATGGGGCTTTTGTCTAGGCTCTGCCTATGGGGGCATTGTGACATATCTCTGCACTGATCACCCAGGTGATTGAACTCTTCTCTAGGATCTGCCCACAGGGGGTATTGTGAAATATCTCTGCACTGATCAACTAGGGGATGTAACACTTCTCTAGGCTCTGCCTACAGGGGCGTTTTCACATATCCCTGAACTGATGACAAAGGTGATGTAACTCTTCCCTGGTCTTTGCCTACATGGGACATTGTGACATATCTCTGCAATGATCACCCAGGTGATGCAATTCTTCTCTATACTCTGTCTGCAGGGGACATTGTGACATATCTCTGCACTGATCACACAGGTTAGGCAACTCTTCTCTATGCTCTGCCTACAGGGGGCATTGTGACATATCTCTGCACTGATCACCCGGTTGATGTACCTCTATTCTAGTCTCTGCCTACAGAGGGCGTTGTGACATCACTCTGCACGATCTCCCGGGTTATGTAACTCTTGTCTAGGCTCTGCCTATGGGGTCATTGTGACTTATATCTGCGCTGATCACCCAGGAGATGTGATTCTTGTCTAAGCTCTGCCTAGAGGGATATGGGGACATATCTCTGCACTGATCGCTGAAGTGACGTAAAATTTGTCTAGGCTTTGCCTACAGTGGGTTTTATGACATATCTCTGCACTGATCACCGAGGTGATGCAACTCTTGTCTAGGCTCGGCCTACAGGGGGTATTGTGAGATATCTCTGCACTGATCACCCAGGTCAGGTAACTCTTGTGTAGTCTCTGCCTACAGGGGCATTTTCACATATGACTGCACTGATCACCGAGATGACGTAACTCTTGTATAGGCTTCGACGACAGGGGGCATTGAGACATATCTGTGCACTGATCACCAAGGTGATGCAACTCTGCTCTTGGATCTGCTTACAGGGGGCATTGTGACATATCTCTGCCCTGATCACACAGGTGATGTAACTCTTGTCTAAGCTCTGCCTACTGGAGACGTTGTGACATATCTTCGCACTGATCACCCAGGTGATGTCACTTTTGTCAAGGATATGGCTACAGGGATATTGTGACATGTCACTGCACTCATCACACAGCTGATGTAACACTTGTCTAGGCTCTGGCTACAGGGGCTTGTGACACATCTCTGCACTGATCACCCAGGTGATGTAACACTTGTCTAGGCTCTGCCAAAAGGGGGCATTGTGACATAACTCTGCAGTGATCACCCAGGTGATGGGAATCTTGTCTAGGCTCTGTCTACAGGGGCATTGAGACATATCTCTGCACTGATCACACAGGTGATGTAACTCTTGTCTATATCTGTCTACTGGTGGCATTATGGCATATTTCTTCACTGATCACCCAGGTGATGGACTCTTGTCTTGGATCTGTGTATCGGGGCATAGTGACATATATCTGCACTGATCACTCATGTGATGTAACGCTTGTCTAAGCTGCGCCTAAAGGGGAATTGTGACAGATATCTCCACTGATCACCCAGGTGATGGACTCTTGTCTTGGATCTGTCTATGGGGGCATAGTGGTATATCTCTGCACTGATCACTCATGTGATGTAACGCTTGTCTAAGCTGCGCCTAAAGGGGAATTGTAACAGATATCTCCACTGAACACCCAGGTGATGTAACCATTTTCTGGGATTTGTGTACAGGGGGCTTTGTGACATATCTTTGCACTGATCGCCCAGGAGATGTAACTCTTGTCTAGGCTCGGCCTACAGGGTCTTTGTGAAATATTTCTGCACTGATCCCTTAGGTGATGTAACTCTTGTTTAGGCTCTGCCTACAGGGGCTTTGTGATATATTTCTGTACTAATCACCCAGGTGATGTAACTCTTTTCTAGGCTCAACCTACAGGGTGTATTGTGACGTATCCCTGCACTGATCACCCAGGTGATGTAACATTTATCTAGGCTCTGCCTACTGGGGAGTTTTGACATAGCTCTGCACAGATCACCTGGGTTATGTAACACTTGTCCACTCTCTGCTACAGGGGGCATTGTGAAATATCTCTGCACTGATCACCCAGGTAATGGGACTCTTCTCTATACTCTGCCTACAGGGGGATTTGTAACATATCTCTGCACTGATCACCGAGGTGATGGAAGTCTTGTCTAGGCTCTGTCTATGAGGGCATTGTGTCAAATATCTGCACTGATCACCCAGGTGATGTAACTCTTTTCTAGGCTCTGTCTACATGGATTTTTGTGACATATCACTTCACTAATCACCTAGGTGATGTAAGCCTCGTATGGGCTTTGCCTGCAGAAGTCTTTGTGACACGTTCATGCATTGATCTCTGAGGTGATGCAACTCATGTCTAGGCACTGCCTACAGGAAACCATGGTACATATCTCTGCACTGATCACCCAGGTGATGGACACTTGTCTTAGATCTGCCTACATGGACATTGTGACACATCTCTGATCTGATCAACCAAGTGATGAAACTCTTGTCTAGGCTCTGCCTATAGGGGCTTTGTGACACATCTATTCACTGATCACCCTGGGGAGGGAACTCTTGTCTATGCTCTGCCTACAGGAGGCTTTATGACTTATACCTGCACTGATACCCTAGGTGATGTAACACTTGTCTAGACTCTGCTTACACGGGAATACTCACATATCTCTGCACTGATCACCCAGTTGATGTAACTCCTGTCTAGGTTCAGCCTACAGGAGCATTTTGACATATCTCTGCACTGATCACCCAGGTGATGTAACCCTTGTCTAAGCTCTGCCTACAGGGGCATTGTGACAGATCTCTCCACTGCTCACCCAGGTGATGTAACAACTGTCTGGGCTATGCCTGCAGGGGGCTTTGTGATATACATTTCCACTGATCAAACAGGTGATGAACGGTTTTCAAGGTTCTGCTTACAGGGGCTTTGTGACATATCTCTGCACTGATCACCCCAGGGAGGAAAGGTTTGTCTACACTCTGCCTATAGGAGGCTTTACGACTTATCCCTGCACTGATCACTAGGAGATGTGACATTTGTCTAGCCTCTGTCTAAGGGAATTTTCACATATCTCTACACTGATCACCTAAGTGATGTAACCCTTGTCTAGATTCAGCCTACAGGGGATTTCTGACATACCTATGCACTGATCACCGAGGTGAAGTAAATAATTTCCAGGCTTTTTGTACAGGGGACATTGTGATATATCTCTGCACTGATCACCCAAATGATGCAAATCTTCTCTAGGCTCTGCAGGGAGGGGGCATTGTGACATATTTCTGAATGGATCATCCAGGAGATGTAACTATTCTCCAGGCTTTGACTAAAGAGCGTGGGAAGGTGTTGGGAGAGCCTCAGCTGGAATTTCACGGACGGACAAGGGCACACAGAGGCCAGCGGGCTCCCTTAAACGTCAGCCACGGTGCGCAATGAGCGCAGGTCTAGCCAGGAGGATGGCAAAGAGAGCTAGAGGTGTGTGTTCTGCCGCCAGCTGCCCCATGGTGTCAGCTGGGAGGCTGCAGGGGCACGGGCAGGCCGGCGACGGTGACGCGGAGGCACAGCGGAGGCGAGCCTCCGGAGGTGTGTCAGGCCTGGACACTGCACGGGCCCAGTGTTTCGCGGGATGAGGGTCTCCACCCAGCCCAGGGGAGGATGCATTTTCCAGGGGGTGTGGGGGTGGGGAGGGGGTGGTCAGGCAGGGGTGGGGTGGGGGAAAGGCATGAGAGCTCTACTCGGGCAGCTCCCACAGCCCAGGCAGCTGCCCACAAACCCACGCGTGCGCAGTAAGGGGCCCACCTGTTGGTACCTGGGCCGGCTCTGTGATACCTGGGATGCCCAGGAAAGAATGGCAGTTCTCCACTGTGTGGAGTCTCTCACCAGGCCTGGACCTAGAAGGCAGGAATCCCAGGCCGGTCAGCCTGGTGGAGGGTGGGGGGAGGACACACCCCTCCATAGCCAGGCAGTTGTTCCCCGCAAAATGGAGGCCACCACCCTTTCCCGACCCGACCCTACCCTGTCCCAAACCCGCGTCCTAAACTCCTCCAGTAGAGCCCGGTATTCTTCCTCGCTGAGGGGTGCTTCCAGCGAAGCGGCCTCTTCCAAGGCCTCCAGCTCCCCTGGGGCCTCCGTTTCTAGGAAATGTTGCGCCTGCTGCAGAAACTCCGGGCTCGCCAGGAGCTCATCCAGCAGCAGGCCGGAGGGGAGTGCAGATGAGCGCCCCAGCTCCTGGAGCGTCTGTGTGGGCCCCGGGATGCCTTGCGTCTGCCCCTGCCGTGCAGATGTTTCCGGGGGCGTGGGCTGGTGAGGTGGAGCTGCCCTGGCTTGGGGTTCCCACGCCGCCCCGGCGACCTGGAGACCCCGGCCCCAGCCACACCACGGAATCCGCTGGGATGCGGGTGGCACAAGCACACCTTGGTCCTGTGGCTCCACTTGAGCGGGCCCAGGCTGATCCACCACGCAAGGGCCCAGCAGGCCATCGTGCTGTGGTTCCCGGTCATCCTGGCTTATGCCTGGGTGCGGAGGCCACCGAAGAGCCTGAGGGTGGGAGAGCGCCCCTTCTGTACGAGCCGGGGCAACGTACACAAAATCCCTGCGTGTCGGGGCATGGTGGGAGATCCCCTCTGCCGGCGCGGCCTGGCTGGGCTGGAGCATGGGGACGGCCCTTGCTCCCTGGCTCAAGAAAGCCCCCTGTGGGAGAGCCCCAGGCGCGCAGGGCACGAGGCATGCATGAAGCCTCTTTCCCCACACGCCGGTGTTGGCGAAGGCGACCCACGAGAGAGCTGGGTGACACCCACCAGGGGCAGTGTTGCACAGGCCGCCTGCCTGCACGGGCGCCCTGCCAGCCTATCCCGGTCACCTGGCCCTTCGATTATGAAACCAGATCTGAATCCTGGACTCCGGGAGGCCAGTCTCTCTGGCCAGCTCTTCCCTGGCGTCGATGCCTGGAAAACGATCCTTCCCAAAGGCTCAGAGGAGCAGGGCTGTCTGGGATCCGGTGACGGCGGTCCGCTTTTGCCTGCCTTCCTGCGGGCCTCGTCTCCCAGGCCAGGGCCGAGATTCCCGCCGGTGCTGCCTCAGTTGACGTGACCTCTCATGCTGAAACCAAATCTGGACCCAGGGCTCCGGAATGCTGATGGCCTGGGTCAGTCATTCTCTGGTGGCGATGTGCGGGTAAGGGTTCCGCTCAAAGCAGGCTCGCAGGGCCTCCCTTTGGCTTAGGGTCCAAACGAGTCTCCTTCGCCTTCCCTGTCCCCGGGCTTCCGCGGGGAGGGTGCCATCCGAAGGTGTCGGGAGGGGCATCGCGGGGAGCCCCAGTCGGAATTTCAAGGACAGACACGGGCAGAGAGAGGCCAGCGGGCTCCCATGCACCTCAGCCTGCCTTTGCACTGCAGAAGGTGAAGCCAGGAGGCCTGCCGGGACAGAGAGCCAGCGGCTCTTATAAAGGCCCGCATGCAGGCAGGCTCAACCACTTCATGAATGGCGGTGAGCCCTGGGACATCCCACCTCACCCCAGAAGGGTCCCAGGGCGTTGAGACCTGCGGCGGGGCGATGGTGGTTTGGGTGGTGAGGGTGTCGTGATGGCGGTGATGGGGCCGGAGACACTAAGAGGAAGGGGGCGAGGGGGAAGGGGTGAGGGGTGCGCGTTTCGGGAGCTGGCTCTCCGGAACTTTCCATGCCCCTGCAGCCTCCCAGCTGCCACCATGGAGCGCCTGGCGGCGGAACGCAAACCTCTAGCTCTCTTTTCTGGCCTCCTGGCCTGACCTGCACTCATTGCGCACCCAGGCTGTCGTGCAAGGGAGATCGCTGGCCTCTCTGTGCCCTTGTCCATCCATGAAATTCTGGCTGAGTTTCTCGCAACACCTTCCGACGCTCTTTTGTCAAAGCCTGGAGAATAGTTACATCTCCTGGATGATCAGTTCAGAAACGTGTCACAGTGCTCCCTCCCTGCGGAGCCTAGAGAAGATTTGCATCATTTGGGAGATCAGTGCAGAGATATATCACAATGTCCCCTGTACAAAAAGCCTGGAAATTATTTATATCACTTCAGTGATCAGTGCATAGGTAAGTCAGAAATCCCCAGTAGGCTGAACCTAGACAAGGTTTACATCACTTAGGTTATCAGTGTAGAGATATGTGAAAATTCCCATGTAGACAGAGCCTAGACAAGTGTTACAACACCTAGAGATCAGTGCAAGGATAGGTCATAAAGCCTCCAGTAGGCAGAGTGTAGACAAGTGTTTCCTCCCTATGGTGATCAGTGCAGTGATATGTCACAAAGCCCCTGTAAACAGAACCTTGACAAGGGTTACATCACCTGTTTGATCAGTGGAAATGTATATCACAAAGCCCCCTGTAGGCAAAGCCCAGACAACTGTTACATCACCTGGGTGAGCAGTGGAGAGATCTGTCACAATGCCCCTGTAGGCAGAGCTTAGACAAGGGTTACATCACCTGGGTGATCAGTGTAGAGATATGCCAAAACGCTCCTGTAGGCTGAACCTAGACAGGAGATATATCACCTGGGTGATCAGTGCAGAGATATGCGAGATTTCCCGTGTAGGCAGAGCCTAGACAAGTGTTACATCACTTAGGGTATCAGAGCAGGTATAAGTCATAAAGCCTCCTGTAGGCAGAGTGTAGACAAGAGTTCCCACTCCAGGGTGACCAGTGCAGAGATGTGTCACAAAGCCCCTGTAGGCAGAGCCTAGACAAGAGTTTCATCACTTGATTGATCAGTTCAGAGATGTGTCACAATGTCCATGTAGGCAGATCTAAGACAAGATCCATCACCTGGGTGATCAGTGCAGAGATATGTACCAATGTCCCCTGTAGGCAGTGCCTAGACAACAGTTGCATCACCTAAGAGATCAGTGCATAGATATGTCACAAAGCCTTCTGTAGGCAAAGCCCATACAATGCTTACATCACGTAGGTGATCAGTGCAGTGATATGTCACAAAAATCCCTGTAGACAGAGCCTAGAAAGCAGTTACATCACCTGGGTGATCAGTGCAGATATTTGACACAATGCCTCCATAGAAAGAGCCTAGAGAAGACTTCCATCACCTGGGTTATCAGTGCAGAGATATGTCTCAAATCCCCCTATAGGCAGCAAATAGAGAAGAGTCCCATCACCTGGATGATCAGTGCAGAGATATTTCACAATGACCCCTGTAGGCAGATAGTGGACAAGAGTTACTTAACCTAGGTGATCTGTGCAGAGCTTTGTCAAAACGCCCCTGTAGGCAGAGCCTAGATAAATGTTAGATCACCTGGGTGATCAGCGCAGAGATTCATCACAATACCCCCTGTAGGTGGAGCCTAGACAAGAGTTACATCACCTGGGTGATCAGTGCAGAGATATGTCACAAAGCCCCTGTACGCAGAGCCTAAACAAGAGTTACATCACCTGGGTGATCAGTGCAGAAATATGTCACAAAGCCCCTGTAGGCCGAGCCTAGGCAAGAGTTACATCTCCTGGGTGATCAGTGCGAAGATATGTCACAAAGCCCCCTGTAGACAAATCCCAGAAAATTGTTACATCACCTGGGTGATCAGTGGAGATATCTGTCACAATTCGCCTTTAGGCGCAGCTTAGACAAGCATTATATCACATGAGTGATCAGTGTAGAGATATGTCACTATGCCCCCATAAGCAGATCCAAGACAAGAGTCCATCACCTGGGTGATCAGTGCAGAAATACAACACAATGCTGCCATTAGGCAGACAGAGACAGGAGTTACATCACCTGCATGATCACTGCAGAGATATTTCACAATGCCCCTGTAGGCAGAGCCTAGACACGAGTCTCATCACCTGGGTGATCAGTGCAGAGTTATGTCACAATGCCCCCATTTGGAAGAGCCTAGACAAGGGTGAAATCACCTGCGTGATCAGTGCAGAGATGTGTCACAAGCCCCCTGTAGCCAGAGCCCTGACAAGAGTTACATCAGCTGTGTGATCAGTGCAGTGACATGTCACAATGTCCCTGTAGCCCTATCCTTGACAAAAGTGACATCACCTGGGTGATCAGTGCGGAGATATGTCACAATGTCTCCGATAGGCAGAGCCTAGACAAGAGTTACATCACCTGGGTGATCAGGGCAGAGATATATCCCAATGCCCCCTGTAAGCAGATCCCAGACAAGAGTTGCATCACCTAGGTGATCATTGCAGAGATATGTCTCAATGCCCCCTGTCGGCGAAGCCTATACAAGAGTTACATCATCTCGGTGATCAGTGCAGTGATATGTTAAAATGCCCCTGTAGTCAGAGGCTAGACAAGGGTTACATCAGCTGGGTGATCAGTGCATAGATATCTCACAATACCCCCTGTAAGCAGAGCCTAGACAAGAGTTACATCACCTGGGTGATCAGTGCAGAGATATGTCATAAATCCCACTGTAGGAAAAGCATAGACAATTTTACATCACTTCAGCGATCAATGCACAGTTATGTCCCAATGCCCCTCGAGGCAGAACTTCGAAAAGTGTCACATCTCCTGGGTGATCATTGCAGAGATAAGTCACAATGCCCCCGTAGGCAGAGGCTAGACGAGTGTTACATAACCCGGGTGATCCTTGCAGAGTGATGTCACAATGCCTTCTGTAGGCAGAGACTACAAAAGAGTTACATCACCTGGGTATCAGTGCAGAGGTATGTCACAAAGCCCCCATACACAGAGCCTAGACAAGAGTCCCATCACCTGGGTGATCATTGCAGAAATATGTCACAATGCCCCCATAGGTAGAGCCTAGACAAAAGCCCCATCACCTGGATGGTCAGTACAGAGTTATGTCACAAAGTCCTTTAGGCAGATAATAGAAAACGTTTACATCACTCGGATGATCAGTGCAGAGATATGTCACAATGCCACTGTAGGCAGAGCATAGACAAGAGTTACATGACCTAGGTGATCAGTGCAGAGATACATCACAATGTACCTGTAGGCAGAGCCTTGACATGTGTTACATCAACTGGGTGATCATTGCAGGGATATGTCACAAAGCACCCTGTAGGCAGATGTTAGAAAAGAGTTACATCACCTGGGTGATCAGTGCAGAGATATGTCACAATGCCACTGTAGGCAAAGCCTAGACAAGAGTTACCTGACCCAGGTGATCAGTGCAGAGATACACCACAATGCCCCTGTAGGCAGAGCTTTGACAAGTGGTATATCACCTGGGTGACCATAGCAGGGATATGTCACAAAGCACCCTGTAGGCAGATCCTAGAGAAGAGTTATATCACCGGAGTGATCAGTGCAGAGATATGTCACAAGCCCCTGTAGGCAGAGACTAAACAAGAGTTACATCACCTGGGTGATCAGTGCAGAAATATGACACAAATCCCCTGTAGACCGATCCTAGACAAGAGTTACATCTCCGGGGTGATCAGTGCAAAGATATTTCACAAAGCCCCCTGTAGACAAATCCCATAAAATTGTTACAACACCTGGGTTATCAGTGAAGATATCTGTCACAATTCCCCTTTAGGCGCAGCTTAGACAAGCGTTACATCACAGGAGTGATCAGTGCAGAGATATGTCACTATGCCCCCAAAGGCAGATCCAAGACAAGAGTCCATCACCTGGGTGATCAGTGCAGAAACATGCCACAATGCCGCCAGTAGGCAGATATAGACAAGAGTTACATCACCTGGGTGATCAGTGTAGAGATATGTCACAATGCCCCCATAGGCAGAGCCTAGACAAGAGTCCCATCACCTGGGTGATCAGTGCAGATATATGTCACAAAGCCCCTGTAGGCAGAGGCTAGACAAGAGTTACATCACTTTGTTGATCAGTTCAGAGATGTGTCATGCTGACTGTTTGCTCCCAGAGCTCTGCGGGCACCCGGAAACATGCAGGGAAGGGTGGAAGACCGTCATGGTGCCTTCGCTGTCCTTGCCAGTTTCCAAACCGGCCACACTGCAGGCTCCCCATGTTGCCGCACACGGAAATCCATCGTCAGGCTATCACGCTGGAGAGGCATCTTCTCTCTGGGGTCTCGCTCTGGTCTTCTACGTGGAAATGAACGAGAGCCACACGACTGCGTGTGTGAGACTGTCTGGTCAATGGCGACACCCACAGGCACTGCCTCCTTCATGGAGAGAGGGCCTGGAACACTCATGACTCCCACGGAGGTTCAGTTCCACACTCCCCTCCACCCTCCCACTTCGGGTTCTCCCTGCTGATGACGCGTGGCAGCCCAGAGAGCGGCTTCCAGTTCCGGCGGGATTTCTGGAGAGGTCCGCAGAGCCAGCATCCGAAACACGCCCCCCTCACCCTTTCCCCATCGCCCCCTTCCTCTTCGTGTCTTTGGCCCCACCACCGCCATCACCACGCCCTCACCCCCAATCCACCACCCCCCGGCCGCAGGCCTCGATGTCCTGGGACCCTGCCGGGGTGGGGCGGGTTGTCGCTGGGCTCACCGCCATTCATGAAGGGGTGGAGCCTGCCTGCCTGCGGGCCGTTAAAAGAGCCGCTGGCTGGCTGTCCGGGCAGGCTTCCAGGCTGCACCTGCCGCACTGCACAGGCCGGCTGAGGTGCACGGGAGCCCGCCGGCCTCTCTCTGCCTGTGTCCGTCTGTGAATTTCCGGCCAGGGCTCCCCGTGATGGCCCTACCGACACCTTCGGACGGCACACTCACCGCGGAAGCCCGGGGACGGGGATGGTGAAGGAGACTCATTTGGTCCCCGAGCCAAAGCAAGGCCCTGCGAGCCTGCTTTGAGTGGAACCCGTACATGGGCATAGCTGCCAGAGAACGGCGGGCCTAGGCCATTGCCATTGAGGAGCCCAGTGTCCAGATTTGGTTTCAGAATGAGAGGTCACGCCATCTAAGGCAGCACCAGTGGGAATCTCGGCTCTGGCCCGGGAGACGCGGCCCGCAAGAAGGCAGGCGAAAGCGTACCACCATCAACGGATCCCAGACAGCCCTGCTCCTCTAAGCCTTTGAGAAGGATCGCTTTCCAGGCATCGCCGCCAGGGAAGAGCTGGCCAGAGAGACGGGCTTCCCAGAGTCCAGAATTCAGGTCTGGTTTCAGAATCGAAGGGCCAGGCACCCAGGACAGGCTGGCAGGGCGCCCGCGCAGGCTGGGGGCCGGTGCAACCCGGCCCCTGGCGGGTGTCACCCTGCTCCCTCGTGGGTCGCCTTCGTGCACGCCGGCGCATGAGGAAAGGCGCTTCCCCCACCCCACACGCCCTGCGCGCCCGGGGCCCTCACACAGGGGACTTTTGTGAGCCAGTGAGCGAGGGCCATCATCGTGCTCCAGCCCGGCCAGGCCGCGCTGGCAGAGGGGATCTCCCAAACAACCCCGGCACGCAGGGATATTGCCTACGCCACCCAGTCTCCTCCGGAAGGGGTGCTCTCCCACCCTCAGGCTGCTTGGCGGCTTCCGCACCCAGGCAAAAGCCGGGAGGACCAGGACCCACAGCGCGACGGCCTGCCGGGCCCTTGCGTGGTGGGACAGAGAGGGCATGCTCAAGCGGTGCCACAGGGTGAAGGTGTGCTTGTGCCACCCATTTCCCAAGGGAGTCCATGGTGGGGCTGGGGCCGGGGTCCCAAGGTCGCTGGGGCGGCGTGGGAACCCCAAGCCGGGGCAGCTCCACTTCACCAGCCCACGCCCCCGGAGGCCTCCGCGCGGCAGGGGCAGATGCAAGGCATCCCGGCGCCCTCCCAGGCGTTCCAGGAGCCGGGGCGCTCTTCTGCTCTCCCCTCAGGCCTGCTGCTGGATGAGCTCCTGGCGAGCCTGGAGTTTCTGCAGCAGGCACAACCTTTCCTTTAAACGGAGGACCCGGGGGAGTTGGAGGCCTTGGAAGAGGCCGCCTCGCTAGAAGCACCCCTCAGCGAGGAAGAATACCGGGCTCTGCTGCAGGAGATTTAGGACGCGAGGTTTGGACGGGGTCGGCTCGGGGCAGGGCGGTGGCCTCTCTTTCGCGGGGAAAACCTGGCTGGCTATGGAAGGGCATGTCTTCCCCCCACCCCCTCCACCGGGGTGACCGGCATGGGATTCCTGCCTTCTAGGTCTAGGCCCGGTGAGAGACTCCAAACAGCACAGAACTGCCATTCTTTCCTGGTCATCCTGGGGATCCCAGGTCCGGCCCAGGTACCAGCAGGTGGGCCGCCCACTGCGCACGCGCAGGTTTGCGGGCAGCCGCTTGGGCTGAGGGAGCAGCCCGGGCAGAGCTCTCATGCCTTTCCACCACCCCACTGCCGCCTGACTACCCCCTCCCCACCCCCAACCCCCACCCCCGGAAAATGTGTCCTCCCCTGGGCTGGGTGGAGTCCCCTGTCCCGTGAAACAACGGGCCCATGCAGCGTCCAGGCCTGACACCCCTCCGGCGGCTCGCCTCCTCTGCACCTCCATGCCACCGTCGCCAGCCCGCCCGTGCCCCTGCAACCTCCCAGCTGCCTCCATGGAGAACCTGGCGGCGGAACGCAGACCTCCAGATCTCTTTGCCAGCATCCTAGGTAGACCTGCGCTCATTGTGCACCCCGGCTGACGTGCAAGGGAGCCAGCTGGCCTCTCTGTGCCCTTGTCTGTCTGTGAAATTCCAGCTGAGGCTCTCCCAACACCTTCCAACTCTCTTTGGTCAAAGCCTGTAGAATAGTTACATCTCCTGGATGATCAGTTCAGAAGTATGTCACAATGTCCCCTCCCTGCGGAGCCTAGAGAAGATTTGCATCATTTGGGTGATCAGTGGAGAGATATATCACAATGTCCCCAGGAAAAAAAGCCTGGAAATGATTTACATCACCTCGGTGATCAGTGCATAGGTATGTCAGAAATCCCCACTAGGCTGAACGGAGACAAGGGTTACATCACTTAGGTGATCAGTGTAGAGATATGTGAAAATTCCCGTGTAGACAGAGCCTAGACAAGTGTTACATCACCTAGTGATCAGTGCAGGGACAAGTCGTAAAGCGCCCAGTAGGCAGAGTGTAGACAAGTGTTTCCTCCCTATGGTGATCAGTGCAGTGATATGTCACAAAGCCCCTGTAAGCAGAACATTGACAAGGGTTACATCACCTGTTGGATCAGTGGAAATGTATATCACAAAGCCCCCTGTAGGAAAAGCCCAGACAATTGTTACATCACCTGGGTGAGCAGAGGAGAGATCTGTCACAATGCCCCTGTAGGCAGAGCTTAGACAAGGGTTACATCACCTGGGTGATCAGTGCAGAGATATATCAAAACACTCCTATAGGCTGAACCTAGACAGGAGTTCCATCACCCGGGTGATCAGTGCAGACATATATGAGAATTCCCGTGTAGGCCGAGTCTCGACAAGTGTTACATCACCTAGGTTATCACTGCAGGTATAAGTCATAAAGCCTCCTGTAGGCAGAGCGTAGACAAGAGTTCCCTCCCCAGGGTGATCAGTGAATAGATGTGTCACAAAGCACCTGTAGGCAGAGCCTAGACAAGAGTTTCATCACTTGGTTGATCAGTTCAGAGATGTGTCACAATGTCCATGTAGGCAGATCTAAGACAAGAGTCAATCACCTGGGTGATCAGTGCAGAGATATGTACCAATGTCCCCTGTAGGCAGTGCCTAGACAAGAGTTGCATCACCTCAGAGATCAGTGCATAGATATGTCACAAAGCCTTCTGAATGCAAAGCCCATACAAGCCTTACATCACGTAGGTGATCAGTGCAGTGATATGTCACAAAAATCCCTGCAGACACAGCCTAGAAAAGAGTTACATCACCTGGGTGATCAGTGCAGATATTTGACACAATGCCCCCAAAGACACCACCTAGACAAGTCTTCCATCACCTGGGTGATCACTGCAGAGGTATGTCACAAATCCCCCTCTAGGAAGAGTATAGAGAAGAGTCCAGAGACATTTCACAATGCCCCTTGTAGGCAGAGAGTGGACAAGAGTTACATAACCTAGGTGATCTGTGCAGAGCTATGTCAAAACGCCCATGTAGGCTGAGCCTAGATAAATGTTACATCATCTGGGCGATCAGTGCAGAGGTATGTCACAATACCCCCTATAGGTGGAGACTAGACAAGAGTTACATCATCTGGGGGGTCAGTGCAGAGATATGTCACAAAGCCCCTGTAGGCAGAGCCTAAACAACAGTTACATCTCCAAGGTGATCCGTGCAGAAATGTCACAAAGCCCCTGTAGGCCGAGCCTAGACAAGAGTTACATCTTCTGGGTGATCAGTGCAAAGATATGTCACAAAGCCCCCTGTAGACAAATCCCAGAAAATTGTTACATCACCTGGGTGATCAGTGGAGATATCTGTCACAATTCCCCTTTACGCACAGCTTATACAAGCGTTACATCACATGAGTGATCACTGCAGAGATATGTCACTATGCCCCCATAGGCAGATCGAAGACAAGAGTCCATCGCCTGGATGATCAGTGCAGAAATAAGCCACAATGCCGGCAGTAGGCAGATATAGATAAGGGTTACATCACCTGCGTGATCACTGCAGAGATATGTCACAATTCCCCTGTAGGCAGAGTCTAGAAAAGTGTTCCATCACCTGGATGATCAGTGCAGAGTTATGTCACAATGCCCCCTTTTGGCAGAGCCTAGACAAGGGTTACATCACCTGAGTGATCAGTGCAGAGATGTGTTAGAAGCCCCCTGTAGCCATAGCCCAGACGAGAGTTACATCAGCTGTGTGATCAGTGCAGTAACATGTCACAATGTCCCTACAGCCATATCCTTGAAAAAAGTGACATCACCTGGGTGATCAGTGCGGAGATATGTCACAATAACTCCAGTAGGCAGAGCCTAGACTATAGTTACATAACCTGGGTGATCAGGGCAGAGATATGCCACAATGCCCCCTGTAAGCAGATCCCAGACAAGAGTTGCATCGCCTCGGTGATCAGTGCAGTGATATGCTAAAATGCCCCTGTAGGCAGAGCCTAGACAAGAGTTACATCAACTGGGTGATCAGTGCAGAGATATGTCACAATGCCCCCTGGAGGCAGAGCATAGAGAAGAGCTGCACCACCTGGGTGATCAGTGAAGAGATATGTCACAATGTCCGCTGTAGGCAGAGCATACAGAAGACTCGCATCATCTGGGTGATCAGTGCTGAGATATGTCACAATGTCCCCTGTAGGCAAAGCCTAGGCAAGAGTTACATCACCTTTGTCATCAGTTCAGGGATATTTTAAAACGCCCCTGTAGGCAGAGCCCAGACGAGAGTTACATCACCTAGTTGATCAGTGCAGAGATATTTCACAATACCCCTTGGAGGCAGATCCTAGACAAGAGTTGAATCACCTGGGTGATCAGTGCAGAGATATTTCACAATGCCCCCTTTGGGCAGAGGGTAGACAAGAGTTACATCACCTAGGTGATCAGTGCAGAGATTTGTCAAAATTCCCTGTAGGCAGTTCTTATAAAAGTGTTACTTCACCTTAGTGATCAGTGCAGATATATGTCACAAAGCTCCTTTAGGCAGAACTTAGATGAGTTACATCAACTGGGTGATCAGTGCAAATGTATGTCAAAAAGCCCCCTGTAGGCAAAGCCTAGACAATAGTTACATCACTTGGGTGATCAGTGCAAATATATGTCAAAAAGCCCCCTGTAGGCAAAGCCTAGACAATAGTTACATCACTTGTGTGATCAGTGGCGAGATCCCTCACAATTCGCCTGAAGGCAGAGCTTATACAACAGTTACATCACCTGGGTGATCAGTGCAGAGATATGTCACAATGCCCCCTTAGGCAGAGCGTAGACAAAAGCCCCATCACCAGGATGATCAGTGTAGTTACGTCACGAAGTCCCTTTAGGCAGATCCTAGACAAGTGTTACATCACTTGGATGATCAGTGCAGAGATATATCACATTGACACTGTAGGCAGAGCCTAGACAAGGGTTACATGACCTAGATGATCAGTGGAGAGGTACGTCGCAATGTCCCTGTAGGCAGAGCCTTGACAAGTGGTACATCACCTGGGTGATCATTGCAGGGATATTTCACAAAGCACCCTGTAGGTAGATCCTAGAAAAGAGTTACATCACCTGGGTGATCAGTGCAGTGATATGTCACAATGCCCCACTGTAGGCAGAGCCTAAACAAGTGTTATATCACCTGGGTGATAAGTGCAGTGATATGTCACAATGCCCTGTAGCCAGATCCTAGACTAAAGTTGCAGCACCTGGGAGATCATTGCAGAGATATGTCACAATATCCCCAGTATGCAGAGACCAGTCAAGAGTTGGATCACCTAGGAATCAGTGCAGAGATATGTCTCAATCCCCTTGTAGGCACAGCCTAGACAAGAGTTACACCACCTCGGTTGACAGTGCAGAGATATGTCAAAATGCCCCTGCAGGCAGAGCCTACACAAGTGTTACCTCACTTAGGTGATCAATGCAGAGATATGTCACAATACCCCCTGTAAGCAGAGCCTAGACAAGAGTTACATCTCCTGGGTGATCAGTGCAGAGGTATGTGACAATGCCCCTTTAAGCAGAGCCTGGACAATTGTTCCATCACCTGAGTGATCAGTGCAGAGATCTGTCACAATGCCCCTTTAGGCAGAGCTTAGATCAGAGTTACATCACCTGGGTGATGAGGGTAGAGATATCTCAAAATGCCCCTATAGGCAAATCCAATAAAAGATAGTGTCACCTGGGTGATCAGTGTAAAAATATGTGGCAATGCCCCCAGTAGGCAGAGACTAGAGAAGAGTCCCACACCTGGGTGATCAGTGCAGAGATATTTCTCAGTGCCCTTTCAGGCAGAGTGTAAGCAAGAGTTACATCACCTAGATGATCAGTGCAGAGATATGTCACAAGGCCCCCTATACGCAGAGCATGGAGAAGTGTTACATCACCTCGGTGATCTATGCAGTGATATGTCACTATGCCTCGTAGGTAGAGCCTAGTCAAGCGTTACATCAGCTGGGTAATCAGTGCAGAGTTATGTCACAAAGCCCCCATACACAGAGCCTAGACAGGAGTCCCATCACCTAGATGATCAGTGCAGAAATATGTCACAATTCCCCCATAGGCAGATCCAACACGAGTTTCATCACCTGGGTGATCAGTGTAGAGATATGTCACAATGCCCCCATAGGCAGAGCCTAGACAAAAGTCCCATCACGTGGGTGATCAGTGTAGAGATATGTCACAAATTCCCTGTAGGCAGAGCCTAGACAAGGGTTACATCTCTTTGTTGATCAGTTCAGAGATGTGTCAGGCTGACTGTTTGCTCCCGGAGCTCTGCGGGCACCGGGAAACATGCAGGGAAGGGTGGAAGACCGGCGTGGTGCCTTCGCTGTCCTTGTCAGTTTCCAAACCAGCCACACTGCAGACTCCCCATGTTGCCGCACACGGGAATCCATCGTCACGCCTGGGAGGCATCTTCTCTCTGGGGTCTCGCTCTTGTCTCCTACGTGGAAATGAACAAGAGCCACACGCCTGCACGTGTGAGACTGTCCTGGCAACGGCGACCCCCACAGGCACTGCCTCCTTCACTGAGAGATGGCCTGGAACTCTCAAGACTCCCACGGAGGTTCAGTTCCACACTCCCCTCCACTCTGCCAGGGCGGTTTCTCTGTGCTGAATACGCGTGGGAGCCCGGAGAGCAGCTTCCAGTTCCCGCAGGATTCCTGGAGAGGTCCGGAGAGCCAGCCCCCGAAACGCGACCCCCTCACCCCTTCCCCCTCGCCCCCTTCCTTTTCATCTCTCCGGCCCCATCACCACCATCACCACGCCCTTCCACCCCACCCCTCCTCCACCGGTCCGCAGGCCTCGAAGCCCTGGCACCCTTCCGGGGTGGGGCTGGCTGTCCCAGGACCCATCGCCATTCATGAAGGGGTGGAGCCTGCCTCCCTGTGGGCCTTTATAAGAGCCTCTGGCTGGCTTTCCAGGCAGGCCTCCTGGCTGCACCTGACGCAGTGCAGATGCCGGCTGAGGTGCACGGGAGCCAGCTGGCCTCTCTTGGCCCATGTCCGTCCGTGAAATTCCGGCCGTGGCTCCCTGCGATGGCACTCCCGAAACCTTTGGACGGCACCCTCCCTGCGGAAGTCCGGGGACGGGGACGGCGAAGGAGACTCTTTTGGACCCCGAGCCAAAGCGTGGCCCTGGGAGCCTGCTTTGAGCGGAACCCATACCCGGACATCGCCACCAGAGAACGGCATTCCAGAGCCCAGGGTCCAGATTCCTTCTAGGCATAGTAGGGAAGATATCAGATGTAAGCAGTATACTAGTATTCCTAGACGTGAGATGGTAAATTCTAGTATAATATTTATATAAATAAGAGGCATTTGGTAAATATGATTATCATAATTTAATGAGTCAAAATCATTCTTTTTATTTAAACTATGTACCAATTCGGCTCAGTCTAACCCCTTTTGTAATCATTCGTAGGCCTGGCTTAGGTCCAGGATAATGATTAATAAGAGGGACGATGTAACTATTAGTGGTAAGTTGGTTGTTTGTAGGGCTCATGGCAAGGGCAATAGGAGAGCAATTTCCAGGTCAAATAATAGGAAGGTGATGGCTACTAGGAAGAATTTTATGGAGAAAGGAATGCCGGCGGGGGATATAGGGTCAAAATCACATTCGTAATGGTTAGATTTTTCTATGTAGCCGTTGAGTTGTGGTAGTCAGAATGTAATAATTATTAGTAGTAGGGCTAGAAGGGTATTGACTATTAAAATCAGGACGAAGTTTATTACTCTTTCTTGAGTGTTGTCAAAACTAGTTAATTGGAAGTTAACGGTACTATTTATACTAAAAGAGTAAGACCCTCATCAGTAGATGGAGACGTATAGAAATAGTCAGACCACATCTACGAAGTGCCAGTACCAGGCAGCGGCTTCAAAGCCGAAGTGATGTTTAGATGTAAAGTGAAATATTAGTTGGCGGATGAAGCAGATAGTGAGGAAAGTTGACCCAATGATGACGTGGAGTCCGTGGAAGCCTGTGGCTACAAAAAATGTTGAGCTGTAGATGCCATCGGAAATGGTAAAAGGGGATTCGAAGTACTCTGAGGCTTGTAGGAGGGTGAAGTAGAGACCCAGTAAAATCGTAATAAGCAGTGCTTGAATTATTTGGTTTCGGTTATTTTCTATCAGGCTGTGGTGGGCTCAAGTAATTGATACTCCTGATGCGAGTAATACAGATGTGTTTAGGAGTGGGACTTCGAGGGGATTCAGTGGGGTGATGCCTGTTGGGGGTCAGTGCCCTCCTAGTTGGGGGGTGGGGGCTAGGCTGGAGTGGTAGAAAGCTCAGAAAAATCCTGCGAAGAAAAAAATTTCTGAGGTAATAAATAGGATTATCCCATATCGGAGGCCTTTTTGGACGGGTGGTGTGTGATGGCCTTGGTATGTGCTTTCTCGTGTTACATCACGTCATCATTGGTACATGGTTAGTGTGTTAGTTAGTAGGCCTAGTGTGAGTAGGGTTGTGGAGTAGAAGTGGAATCATATGGCTAGGCCGGAGGTTATTAGAAGGGCTGAGAGGGCCCCTGTTAGGGGCCATGGGCTGGGTTTTACTATATGATAGGCATGTGATTGGTGGGCCATTATGTGTTGTCGTGCAGGTAGAGGCTCACTAGAAGTGTAAAGATGTAGGCTTGGATTAAGGCGATGGCGATTTCCAGAATAGTCAGTAGAATTAGAACTATGAAGATGATGAGTGTAGAGGGTAGATTAATAGTTGATATTGCTAGTGTGGCGCTTCCAATTAGGTGCATGAGTAGGTGGCCTGCAGTAATGTTAGCGGTTAGATGTACGGCTAAGGCTATTGGCTGAATGAGTAGGCTGATAGTTTCGATAATGATTAGTATGGGGATAAGGGGTGTAGGTGTGCCTTGTGGTAGGAAGTGGGCTAGGGCATTTTTAGTCTTAGAGCGAAAGCCTATAGCTACTGCGCCTGCTCATAAGGGGATGGCCATGGCTAGGTTTATAGATAATTGGGTGGTTGGTGTGAATGAGTGGGGTAGAAGCCCGAGAAGATTGGTTGTGGCAATAAAAGTAATTAAAGATATTAGTATAAGAGATCAGGTTCATCCTTTAGTGTTGTGTATGGTTATTATTTGTTTTGAGGTCAGTTGAATTAGTCATTGTTGGGTGGTAGTCGGTTGTTGATGAGGTATTTAGAGGTGGGGACCAGTAAAGGGGGGAATAGAATGATCAGTACTGCGGCGGGCAGACCTAGGATTGCGGGGGCAATGAATGAAGCGAATAGATTTTCGTTCATTTTGGCTCTCAGGGTTTATTGTAGTTTTTTATTTTTATGGGTTTTGGTGAGGGAGGTAGATGGTAATTTGTATTTAATATTTTTAGCTGGGTGATGTGAAATAGTGCAAGGAGTATCGGGGTAATTATGGTGGGTCATACGGTGGTATTTAGTTGGGGCATTTCACTGTAAAGAGGTGTCGGTTCTCTTAATCTTTAACTTAAAAGGTTAATGCTAGGTTAGCTTTACAGTGAGCTCTGGAGAGGGGTAAAGAAGGTGCTATAGGGTGAATACGGGTCCTATTTCAAAGATTTTTAGAGGGATTAATTCTAGGACGATAGGTATAAAACTGTGGTTTGCTCCACAGATTTCTGAGCATTGGCCGTAGTATACACCTGGTCGTGTGGCGGTAAAAGTGGTTTGGTTTAGGCGTCCGGGAATTGCGTCTCTTTTTAGGCCTAATGTGGGAACAGCTCATGAGTGTAAGACATCTTGTGATGTAATTATTATACGAACGGGGGCTTCAACTGGGAGGACCACCCGATTGTCAAAGTCAAGGAGTCATAGGTCACCTGGTTCCAGGAATAATGGAGGGAGTATGTAGGAGTTGAAGATTAGTCCGCCATAGTCTGTGTATTCGTAGGTTCAATATCATTGATGGCCGATTGATTTGATAGTAAAGGAGGGGTCGTTGACCTCGTCTGTTATGTAAAGGATACGTAGGGATGGGAGAGCGATAAGGACTAGGATGATGGCGGGCAGGAAAGTTCAGACGGTTTCTATTTCCTGGGCGTCTGAAATACTAGTATTAGTTAGTTTTGTTGTGAGTGTTAGGAAAAGGGCATACAGGACTAGGAAGCAGATGAGAAAAATGATTATGAGGGCATGATCATGAAAGATGATAAGTTCTTCTATGATAGGGGAAGTAGCGTCTTGTAGACCTACTTGTGCTGCATGTGCCATTAAGATATACGGGGTTTAACCTGTAATTTAACTTTGACAAAATTATGAAATGTTTTTTCTAATATCTTTTTGAAAAAGTCATGGAGGCCATGGGGTTGTCTTGAAACCAGCTTTAGGGGGTTTGATTCCTTCCTTTTTTGTCTAGATTTTATGTATACGGGATCTTCGAATGTATGTAGGGTGGCATACCTCTACCTGGGTGATCATTGCAGAGATATCTCACAGTACCCCCTGTAAGCAGAGCCTAGACAAGAGTTACATCACCTGGGTGATCAGTGCAGAGATATGTCATAGATCGCAGTGTAGGCAAAGCCTAGACAAGTTTTACATCACCTCAGCGATCAGTGCAGAGATATGTCCCAATGTCCCTCTAGGCAGAGCTTAGACAAGAGTCAATTCTACTGGGTCATCAGTGCAGCGATAAGTCACAATGCCCCCGTAGGCAGACCCTAGACAAGAATTACATAACCGGGTGATCTGTGCAGAGTGATGTCACAACGCCCTCTTTAGGCAGAGACTAGAAAAGCGTTACATCACCTGGGTGATCAGTGAAGAGATATGTCACAATGTCCCCTGTAGGCAGAGCATAGAGAAGAGTTGCATCACCTGGGTGATCAGTGCAGAGGTACGTCTCAATACCACTTGTAGGTGGATCCTAGACAAGAGTTACATGACCTCGGTGATTAGTGCAGAGATATCTCACAATACGCCCTGTAAGTTGAGTCTAGACAAGAGTTACATCACCTGGGTGATTAGTGCACAGATATGTCATAAATCCCAGTGTAGGCAAAGCATAGAAAAGTTTTACGTCACCTCAGCGATCAGTGCAGAGATATGTCCCAAAGTCCCTCTAGGCAGAGCTTAGACAAGAGTCACATCTCCTGGATGATCAGTGCAGAGATAATTCACAATGCCCCCGTAGGCAGAGCCTAGACAAGAGTTACATAACCCGGGTGATCCGTGCAGAGTGATGTCACAATGCCCTCTGTAGGCAGAGACTAGAAAAGAGTTACATCACCTTGGTGATCAGTGCAGAGATATGTCACAATGCCCCCGGTAGGCAGAGCCTAGAGAAGAGTTGTATCACCTGGGTGATCAGTGCTGAGATATGTCACAATGTCTCCTGTAGGCAAAGCATAGGGAAGAGTTGCATCACCTGGGTGATCAGTGCAGACATATGACACAATGTCCCCTGTAGGGAAAGCCTTGGCAAGAGTTACATCATCTTTGTCATCAGTTCAGGGATATGTGAAAACGCACCTGTAGGCAGAGCTTAGACAAGAGTTACATCACCTAGTTGATTATTGCAGAGATATTTCACAATACCCCCTTTAGGCAGATCCTAGGCAAGAGTTGAATCACCTGGGTGATCAGTGCAGAGATATTTCACAATGCCCCCTTTGTGCAGAGGGTAGACATGATATACATCACCTAGGTGATCAGTGCAGAGATTTGTCAAAATACCCTTTAGGCAGTGCTTATAAAACTGTTACATCACCTAAGTGATCAGTGCAGAGATATGTCACTAAGTTCCTGTAGGCAGAACTTAGATGAGTTACATCCCCTAGGTGATCATTGCAATGGTATGTCACAAAGTCCCCTGTTGGCAAAGCCTAGACAATAGTTACAACACTTGGGGGATCAGTGGCGAGATCTCTCACAATTCCCCCGAAGGCAGAGCTTATACAACAGTTACATCATCTGGGTGATCATGGCAGAGATATGTCACAATGCCCCCATAGGCAGATACAAGTCAAGATCACCTGGGTGATCAGTGCAGAAATATGTCACAATACACCTGTAAGCAGAGCCTAGACAAGTGTTACATCACCTGGGTGATCAGTGCAGAGATATGTGACAAGGCCCCTTTAAGCAGAGCCTAGACATTATTTACATCACCTGAGTAATCAGTGCAGAGATTTGTCACAATGCCCCTTTAGGCAGAGTTTAGACCAGAGTTTCATGAACTGGGTGATCAGTGCAGAGATATGTCACAATGCCCCCACAGGCAAATCAAAGACAAGAGTCTGTCACCTGGGTGATCAGTGCAGAAATATTTGACAATGCCCCCATTAGACAGAGCCTAGAGAAGAGTCCCATAACCTAGGTGATCAGTGCAGAGATATTTCACAATATCTCTGCCCTTCAGGCAGACCGTAATCAAGAGTTACATCACCTAGATGATCAGTGCAGAGATATGTCACAAGGCCCCCTATAGGCAGAGACTGGAGAAGAGTTACATCACCTCGGTGATCAATGCAGTGATATGTCAATACGCCCCATAGGCAGAGCCTAGTCAAGCATTACATCACCTGGGTGATCAGTGCAGAGATATGTCACAAAGCCCCCATACACAGAGCCTAGACAAAAGTCCCATCACCTGGGTGATCAGTGCAGAGATATGTCACTAGGCCCCTGTAGGCAGAGTCTAGACAAGATTTACATCACTTTGTTGATCAGCTCAGAGATGTGTCATGCTGACTGTTTGCTCCCGGAGCTCTGCGGGCACCCGGAAATATGCAGGGAAGGGAGGAAGACCGCCATGGTGCCTTTGCTCTCCTTGCCAGTTTTCAAACCGGCCACACTGCAGACTCCCCCTGTGGCCGTACACGGGAATTCATCGTCAGGCCATCACACCGGGCAGGCATCT
This sequence comes from Pan troglodytes, assembly GCF_028858775.2. Classification (NCBI taxonomy): domain Eukaryota; kingdom Metazoa; phylum Chordata; class Mammalia; order Primates; family Hominidae; genus Pan; species Pan troglodytes. The sequence goes on along the minus strand of NC_072420.2, from coordinate 7,922,234 downwards.
TCTCTCTGGGGTCTCACTCTGGTCTCCTACGTGGAAATGAACGAGAGCCACACGCCTGCCTGTGTGAGACTGTCCTGGCAATGGCGACACCCACAGGCACTGCCTCCTTCACGGAAAGAGGGCCTGGAACACTCAAGACTTCCACGGAGGTTCAGTTCCAAACTCCCCTCCACCCTCCCAGGCCGGTTTCTCACTGCTGAAGACGCGTGGGAGCCCAGAGAACAGCCTCCAGTTCCCGTGGGATTCCTGGATAGGTCGGGAGAGCCAGCCCCTGAAACGCGCCCCCCTCACCCCTTCCCCCTCGCCCCCTTCCTCTTCGTGTCTCTGGCGCCACCACCACCATCACCACGCCCTCCCACCAACCCCACCACCCACTGGCCGCAGGCCTGGACGCCCTGGGACCCTTCCGGGTGTGGCGCGCTGTCTCAGGGCTCACCGCCATTCATGAAGTGGTGGAGCCTGCCTGCCTGAGGGCCTTCATAAGAGCCGCTGGCTGGCTGTCCTGGCAGGCCTCCTGGCTGCACCTGCCACAGTGCACAGGCCGGCTGAGGTGCATGGGAGCCCACCGGCCTCTCTCTGCCCGTGACCGTCCATGAAATCGGACCCCGTCACCTGATCCCAGACCGCCCTTCTCCTCCGAGCCCTTGAGAAGGATCGCTTTCCAGGCATCACCGCCAGGGAAGAGCTGGCCAGAGACGGGCCTCCCGGAGTCCAGGGTTCAGATCTGGTTTCAGAATCGAAGGGCCAGGCACCCGGGACAGGCTGGCAGGGCGCCCAAGCAGGCAGGCGGCCTGTGCAACGCGGCCCCTGGCGGGTGTCACCCTGCTCCCTTGTGGGTAGCCTTCGCCCACAACAGCACGTGGGGAACAGGGCTTCGTGCACCCCAAGTGCCCTGCGCGACTGGGGCTCTCCCACAGGGGGCTTTTGTGAGCCAGGGAGCGAAGGCCGTCCCCATGCTCCAGCCCAGCCAGGCCATGCCGGCAGAGGGGATCTCCCAAACTGCCCCGGCAGGCGGGGATTTTGCCTACGCTGCCCCGGCTCCTCCGGAAGGGGCGCTCTCCCAGCCTCAGGCTCTTCAGTGGCCTCCACACATGGGCAAAAGCCAGGAGGACTGGGACGCACAGCGCGACAACCTGCCAGGCCCTTGCATGGTGGGACAGCCTGAGCCTGCTCAAGCGGGGCCACAGGGCCAAGGTGTGCTTGCCCCACCTGCGTCCCAGGGGAGTCCATGTTTGGGCTGGGGCCGGGGTCCCCAGGTCGCCGGGGCGGCGTGGGAACCCCAAGCCGGGGCAGATCCACCTCGCCAGCCCTTGCCCCCGGAGGCCTCCACGAAGAAGGGGCATATGCAAGGCATCCCGGCACCCTCCCAGGCGCTCCAGCAGCCGGGGCGCTCGTCTGCACTCCCCTCCGGCCTGCTGCTGGATGAGCTCCTGGAGAGCCCGGAGTTTCAGCAGCAGGTGCAACCTTTCCTAGAAACGGAGGCCCCGGGGGAGCTGGAGGCATTGGAAGAGGCCGCCTCGCCGGAATCACCCCTCAGCGAGGAAGAATACTGTTCTCTGCTGTAGGAGCTTTAGGAGGCGGGGTTGGGACGGGGTAGGGTCGGGGCAATGCGGTGGCCTCTCTTTCGCGGGGAACACCTGGCTGGCTATGGAGGGGCATGTCTTCCCTCCGCCACCTCCACAGGTCTCACCGGCCTGGGATTCCTGCCTTCTAGGGCTAGGCCCGGTGAGAGACTCCACACAGCGGAAAACTGCCATTCTTTCCTGGGCATCCCGGAGATCACAGAGCCGGCCCAGGTACCAGGAGGTTGGCCGCCTACTGCGCACGCGCAGGTTTGCCGGCAGCCACCTGGGCTGTCGAAGCAGCCCGGGCAGAGCTCTCTTGCCTTTCCACCACCCCACCACAGCCTGACAACCCCTCCCCACCCCCACAACCCATTCCCCAAGCGCCGATGTGGGCGAAGGTGACCCACGAGTGAGCAGGGTGACACCCGCCGGGGGCCACGTTGCACAGGCCACCTGACTGCCGGGCACCGTGCCAGCCTGACCCGGGTGCCTGGCCTTTCGATTCTGTAACCAGATCTGAATCCTGGACTCCGGGAGGCCCGTCTCTCTGGCCAGCTCTTCCGTGGTGGCGATGCCTGGAATGCGATCCTTCTCAAAGTCTCGGAGGAGCAGTGCGATCTGGGATCCGGTGACGGCGGTCGGCTCTCGCCTGCTTTCTTGCGGGCCGCGTCTCCCGGGCCAGGGCCAAGATTTACGCCGGTGCTGCCTCAGCTGGCGTGACCTCTCATTCTGAAACCAAATCTGGACACTGGGCTCCAGAATGCCGATGGCCTGGGCCAGCCGTTCTCTGGTGGCGATGCCCGGGTACGGGTTCCGCTCAAAGCAGGCTCTCAGAGCCTCTCTTAGGCTCGGGTTCCAAACGAGTCTCCTTCGCCACCACCGTCCCCGGGCTTCCGCGAAGAGGGTGCAGTCCGAAGGTGTCGGGAGGGCCATCGCAGGGAGCCCCGGCCGGAATTTCACAGACGGAAAGGGGCAGAGAGAGGCCGGCATTCTCCCGTACACCTCAGCCGGCCTGTTCACTGCAGCAAGTGCAGCCAGGAGGCCTGCCCAGACAGGCAGCCAGCGGCTCTTATAAAGGCCCGCAGGCAGGCAGACTCCACCCCTTCATGAATGGCGGTGAGCCCTGGGACATCCCACCCCATACAGGAAGGTTCCCAGGGCGTCGAGGCCTGCGGCCAGGGGGTGGTGGGGTGGGGGGTGGGCTTGGTGATGATGGTGGTGGGGCAGGAGTGACGAAGAGGAAGGGGGCGAGGGGGAAGGGGTGAGGGGGGCTAGTTTCGGGGGCTGGCTCTCTGGACATCTCCAGGAATCCCTCGGGAACTGGAAGCCACCCTCTGGGCTCCTACGCGTCTTCAGCAGTGAGAAACCGGTCTGGGAGAGTGGAGGGGAGTGTGAAACTGAACCTCTGTGGAAGTCTTGAGTGTTCCAGGCCCTCTCTCCGTGAAGGAGGCAGTGCCTGTGGGTGTCGCCATTGCCAGGACAGTCTCACACACACAGACGTGTGGCTTTCATTCATTTCCACGTAGGAGACCAGAGCAAGACCCCATAGAGAAGATGCCTCCCCAGCGTGATGGCCTGCCGATGGATTCCCGTGTGCAGCAACATGGGGAGTCTGCAGTGTGGCCGGTTTGGAAACTGCTAAGGAGAGTAAAGGCACCATGCCGGTCTTCCACCCTTCCCTGCACGTTTCCGGGTGCCCGCAGAGCTCCGGGAGCAAACAGTCAGCATGACACATCTCTGAACTGATCAACAAAGTGATGTAATCCTTGTCTAGGCTCTGCCTACAGGGGCTTTGTGACATATCTCTGCACTGATCACGCAGGTGATGGGACTTTTGTCTAGCCTCTGCCTATGGGGGCACTGTGACATATCTCTACACTGATCACCCAGGTGATGTAACACTTGTGGTGGATCTGCCTATGGGGGCATTGTGACATATTTCTGCACTGATCACCCAGGAGATGGGACTATTGTCTAGGCTCTGTGTATGGGGGATTTGTGACATATCTCTGCACGGATCACCCACATGATGTAACGCTTGACTATGTTCTGCCTGCGGGACATAGTGACATATCACTGCATTGATCACTGAGGTGATGTAACTCTTTTCCAGGCTCTGCCTATAGGGGGCCTTGTGACACATCTCTGCACTGATCATGTAGGTGATGTAACTATTGCTTACGCTCTGTCTGCAGGGGCATTGTGAAATATTTCTGCACTGATCACCCAGGTGATGGGACTCTTCTCTAGGCTGTGCCTCCTGGGGGCATTGTCACATATTTCTGCACTGATCACCCAGGTGACGGACTCTTGTCTTGGATTTGCCTATGGGGGCATTGTAACATATCTCTGCACTGATCACCCAGGTGATGTAACAATTATCTAGGCTCTGCCTACTGTGGCGTTTTGACGTAGCTCTGCACAGATCACCTAGGTTATGTAACTCTTGCCCATTCTCTGCCTACAAGGGACATTGTAAAATATCTCTGCACTGATCACCCAGGTGATGGGACTCTTCTCTATACACTGCCTAGAGGGGCATTTGTGACATATCTCTGCACTGATCACCCAGGTTATGGAAGTCTTGTCTAGGCTCTGTCTATGCGGGCATTGTGTCAAATATCTGCACTGATAACCCAGGTGATGTAACTCTTTTCTAGGCTCTGTCTACAGGGATTTTTGTGATATATAACTGCACTGATCACCTAGGTGATGTAAGCCATGTATGGGCTTTGCCTACAGAAGGCTTTGTGACATATCTATTCACTGAACTCTGAGGTGATGCAACTCTTCTCTAGGCACTGCCTACAGGGGACAATGGTACATATCTCTGCAGTGATCACCCAGGTGATGGACTCTTGTCTTAGATCTGCCTACGTGGACATTGTGACACATCTCTGAACTGATCAACCAAGTGATGAAACTCTTGTATAGGCTCTGATTATAGGGGCTTTGTGACACATCTCTGCACTGATCACCCTGGTGATGTAAGTCTGGTCTAAGCTCTGCCTAAAGGGGCATTGTGACAGATCTCTGCACTGATCACTCAGGTGATGTAACTATTGTCTAGGCTCTGCTTAAAGGGGCCTTGTCACATATCTCTGCACTGATCACCCAGGTGATGTAACTCTTGCCTACGCTCTGCTTACAGGGGGTATTGTGACATATCTCTTCATTGATCACCTAAGTGAGGTAACTCTTGTGTAGGCTCTGCCTACAGGGGCATTTTGACATATCTCTGCACTGTTAAGCGAGGTGATGTAACTCTTGTCTAGGCTGTGCCCACAGGGGGATTGAGACATATCTCTGCGCTGATCCCGAAGTGATCCAACTCTTGCCTGGTCTCTGCCTACTGGGGACATTGTGATATATCTCCGCAATGATCTCCCAGGTGCTGTAACTTTAGTCTAGGCTCTGGCTACATGGCATTGTGACATATCACTGCACTGATAACCCAGGTGATATAAACGTTGTCTAGGCTCTGCCTACAGGGAGCTTATGACATATCCCTGCAATGATCACCCAGGTGATGTACCACTTCTCAAGGCTCTGCCTACAGGGACATTGCGCTGTATCTCTGCACTGATCACCTAGGTCATGTAACTCTTGTCTAGGCTCTGCCTACAGTGTCTTTGTGACATATCTCTGCACTGATCATCCAAGTGATGCAACTCTTGTCTAGGATCTGCCTAAAGGGACTTAGTGACATAATTATGCACTGATCATCCAGGTGATGGGGCTTTTGTCTAGGCTCTGCTGAAGGGGGCATTGTGACATATTTCTGCACTGATCATCCAGGTGACGGACTGTTGTCTTGGATCTGTCTATGGGGGCATTGTGACATATCTCTGCAATGATCACCCAGGTGATGTAACTGTTGTTTAAGCTCTGCCTACAGGGGAATTGTGAGAGATCTCGCCACTGATCACCCAAGTGATGTAACTGTTGTCTAGGCTTTGCCTACAGGGGGCTTTGTGATATAAATTTGCACTGACCAGGCAGGTGATGTAACTCATCTAAGTTCTGCCTACAGGAGCTTTGTGACATATCTCTGCACTGTTCACTTGAGTGATGTAACAATTTTATAAGCACTGCCTAAAGGGAATTTTGACAAATCTCTGCACTGATCACCCAGGTGATGTAACTCTTTTCTAGAATCTGCCTACCGGTTGCTTTGTGACATATCCCTGCAATGTTCACCAATGTGATGTAACACATGTCAATGCTAGGCCTACAGGGACATTGCGATGTATCTCTGCACTGATCACCTGAGCCGTGTAACACTTGTCTAGGCTCTGCCTGCAGTGGCATTGTGACATATCTCTGCACTGATCATCCAAATGATGTAACTCTTGTCTAGGATCTGCCTAAAGGGACTTTGTGACATAACTCTGCACTCATCATCCAGGTGAAGGGGCTTTTGTCTAGGCTCTGCCTAAGGTGGCATAGTGAAATATTTCTGCACTGATCACCCAGGTGACGGACTCTTGTCTTGGATCTCCCTATGGGGGCATTGTAACACATCTCTGCACTGATCACCCAGGTGATGTTACTGTTGTATAAGCTGAGCCTACAGGGGAACTGTGAGAGATCTCGCCACTGATCACCCAAGAGAAGTAACTATTGTTTAGGCTTTGCCTACAGGGGGCTTTGTGACATACATTTGCCCTGATCACCCAGGTGATGTAACTCATCTGAGTTCTGCCTACAGGAGCTTTGTGACATATCTCCGCACTGATCACTTAGGTGATGTAACACTTTTATAAGCACTGCCTACAGGGAATTTTGACAAATTTCAGGACTGATCACCTAGGTGATGTAACCCTTGTCTACCCTCTGCCCAAAGTGGGCATTGTGAAATGTCTCTTCACTGATCACCGAGATGACTCTACTATTGTCTAGGATCTGCCTACAGAGGGTATAGTGTAATATCTCTGCAATCATCAACTAGGGAATGTAACTCTTGTCTAGGCTCTGCCTACAGGGCGTTTTCACATATCCCTGAACTGATGACAAAGGTGATGTAACTCTTGCCTAGGCTTTGCCTACAGAGGACATTGTGACATATCTCTGCACTGATCACCGAGGTGATGTAACTCTTCTCTATGCTCTGCCTACAGGGGCCATTGTGACATATCTCTGCACTGATCACCCAGGTGATGCAACTCTTCTCTATTCTCTGCCTACAGGGGGAATTGTGACATATCTCTGCACTGATCACCCAGGTGATGTAAATCCTTTCTAGTCTCTGCCTACAGAGGGTGTTGTGATATTGCTCTGCACGGGTCACCCGGGTTATGTAACTCTTGAATAGGTTCTGCCTATGGGGGCATTGTGTCTTAGCACTGCACTGATCACGCAGGAGATGTGCCTCTTGTCTAACCTCTGCCTAGAGGGACATTGGGACATATCGCTGCACTGATTCCTGAGGTGATGTAAAAGTTGTCTAGGTTTTGCCTACAGTGGGATTTATGACATATCTCTGCGCTGATCACCCAGGTGATGTAACTCATTTCTAGGCTCTGCTTACAGGGGGTATTGTGAGATATATCTCCACTGATCACCCAGGTGATGTAACTCTTGTCTAGGCTCTGCCTACAGGGGCATTTTAACATATCGCTGCACTGATCACCGAGATGATGTAAGTCTTGTATAGGCTTCGCCAACAGGGGGCATTGAGACATATCTCTGCACTTATCACCGAGGTGATGTAACTCTTGTCTGGGATCTGCTTACAGGGGGCATTGTGACATATCTCTGCCCTGATCACTCAGGTGATATAACTCTTGTCTAGGCTCTGCCTACTGGAGACATTGTGACATATCTCCGCATTGATCACCGAGGTGATTCAACTCTTTTCTAGTCTCTGCCTACATAGGGCGTTGTGACATCACTCTGCACGGATCACCCAGGTGATGTAATGCTTGACTAGGCTCTGCCTAGGGGGCATAGTGACATATCACTGCATTGATCACCGAGGTGATGTAACTCTTGTCCAGGCTCTGCCTATTGTGGGGCTTGTGACATATCTCTGCACTGATCATCTAGGTGATGTAAAGCTTGCTTATGCTCTGCCTGCAGAGGCATTGTGAAATATCTCTGCACTTATCACAGAGGTGATCGGACTATTCTCTAGGCTCTGCCTACTGGGGGCATTGTCACATATTTCTGCACTGATCACCCAGGTGACGGACTCTTGTCTTGGATTTGCCTATGGGGGCATTGTGACATATCTCTGCACTGATCACTCAGGTGATGTAACTCTGGTATCAGCTCTGCCTAAATGGGCATTTTGACAGATCTCTGCACTGATCTCTCAGGTGACGTAACTATTGTCTAGTCTCTGCTTAAAGGGGCCTTGTCACATATCTCCACACTGATCACCCAGGTGACGTAACTCTTGTCTAGGCTCTGCTTACAGGGGATATTGTGACATATCTCTGCACTGATAACCTAAGTGATGTAACAATTGTGTATGCTCTGCCTACAGGGGCATTTTGACATATCTCTGCACTTTTACCCGAGGTGATGTAACTCTTGTCAAGGCTGTGCCCACAGGGGGATTGAGACGTATCTGTGCACTGATACCGAGGTGATCCAACTCTTGCCTGGTCTCTGCCCACTGGGGAAATTGTGACATATCTCTGCACTGATCTCCCAGGTGCTGTTACATTAGTCTAGGCTCTGGCTACACGGCATTGTGACATATCATTGCACTGATCACCCAGGTGATATAACTCCTGTCTAGGATCTGCCTACAGGGGCTTGTGACATATCTCTGCACTGATCACGCAGGGGATGTAACTTTCCTCTAAGATCTGCCTACAGGGTGCTTTGTGACATATCCCTGCAAGGTTCACCCAGGTGATGTACCACTTGTCAAGGCTCTGCCTACAGGGACATTGCGATATATCTCTGCACTGATCACCTAGGTCATGTAACTCTTTTCTAGGCTCTGTCTACAGTGGCATTGTGAAATATCTCTGCACTGATCATCCAAGTGATGTAACTCTTGTCCAGGATCTGCCAAAAGGGACTTTGTGACATAACTCTGCACTGATCATCCAGGTGATGGGACTTTTGTCTAGGCTCTGCCTAGGGGGGCATTGTGACATATTTCTGCACTGATCACCCAGGTGACGGACTCTTGTATTCGATCTGCGTATGGGGGAATCGTGACATATCCCTGCACTGATCACCCAGGTGATGTAACTGTTGTATAAGCTCTGCCGACAGGGGAATTGTGAGAGATCTCTCCACTGATCACCCAAGTGATGTAACTATTGTCTAGGCTTTGCCTACATGGGACTTTGTGACATACATTTGCACTGATCACCCAGGTGACGTAACTCATCTAAGTTCTGCCTACAGGAGCTTTGTGACATATCTCTGCACTGATCACTTAGGTGATGTAACACTTTTATAAGCACTGCCTACAGGGAGTTTTGACAAATCTCTGCACTGATCACCTAGGTGATGTAACTATTGTCTACCCTTTGCCCAAAGTGGGCATTGTGAAATATCTGTGCACTGATCACCCAGGTGATTCAACTCTTGCCTAGGATCTGCCTACAGGAGGTATTGTGAAATATCTCTGCACTAATCAACTAGGTGATGTAACTCTTGTCTAGGCTCTGCCTACACCGTCATTTTCACATATCCCTGAACTGATGACAATGGTGATGTAACTCTTGCCTTGGCTTTCCCTCCAGGGGACATTGTGACATATCTCTGCACTGATCACCCAGGTGATGCAACACTTCTCTATGCTCTGTAGACAGGGGACATTGTGACATATCTCGGCACTGATCACCCAGGTGATGCAACTCTTCTCTATGCTCTGCCTACTGGGGGCATTGTGATATATCTCTGCACTGATCACCCAGGTGATGTGACTCTTTTCTACTCTCTGCCTACAGACGACGTTGTGACATCACTCTGCATGCATCACCCGGGTTATGTAACTCTTGTGTAGGCTCTACCTATGGGGGCATTGTGACTTATCTCTGCACTGATCACCCAGGAGATGTGACTCTTGTCTAAGCTCTGCCTAGACGGACATTGGGAAATGTCTCTGCACTGATCGCTGAGGTGATGTAAAACTTGTCTATGCTTTGTCTAGAGTGGGATTTATGACATAACTCTGCACTGATCACCCAGGTAATGTAACTCTTTTCCAGGCTCAGCTGACATGAGGTATTGTGAGATACCTCTGCACTGATCACCCAGGTGATGTAACTCTTGTCTAGGCTCTGCCTATAGGGGAATTTTAACATATCACTGCACTGATCACCGAGATGATGTAACTCTTTTATAGGCTTCGCCGACAGAGGGCATTGAGACATATCTCTGCACTGATCACCTAGGTGATGCAACTCGTGTCTGGGATCTGCTTACAGGGGGCATTGTGACATGTCTCTGCCCTGATCACCCAGTTGATGTAACTCTTGTCTACGCTCTGCCTCCTGGAGACATTGTGACATATCTCCGCACTTATCACCCAGGTGGTGTCACTTTTCTCAAGGATATGTACACAGGGACATTGTGACATGTCACTGCACTGATCACACAGCTGATGTAACTCTTGTCTAGGCTCTGGCTGCAGGGTCTTGTGACACATCTCTCCGCTGATCACCCAGGTGATGTAAACATTTTCTAGGCTCTGCCAAAAGGGGGCATTGTGACATAACTCTGCACTGATCACCAAGGTGATGGGACTCTTGTCTAGGTTCTGCCTACAGGGCATTGTGACATATCTCTGCAGTGATCACGCAGGTGATGTAACTCTTGTCTATATCTGCCTACTGGCGGCATTGTGACATATTTCTGCACTGATCACCCACGTGATGGACTCTTGCCTTGGATCTGCCTATGGGGGCATAGTGACATATCTCTGCACTGATCACTCGTGTGATGTAACTCTTGTCTAAGCTGCGCCTAAAGGGGAATTGTGACAGTTATCCTCACTGACCACCCAGGTGATGTAACAATTTTCTGGGATTTGTCTACAGGGGGCTTTGTGACATATCTTTGCACTGATCACCCAGGAGATGTAACTCTTGTCTAGGCTCGGCCTACAGGGGTTTTGTGTCATATTTCTGCACTGATCACCCTGGGGTGGGAACTCTTGTCTACCCTCTGCCTACTGGAGTCTTTATGACTTATACCTTCACTGATAACCTAGGTGATGTAACACTTGTGTAGGCTCTGCCTACACGGGAATTGTCACCTATCTCGGCACTGATCATCCAGGTGTTGTAACTCCTGTCTAGGTTCAGCCTACAGGAGCGTTTTGACATATTTCTGCACTGATCACCCAGGTGATGTAACACATATCTAAGCTCTGCCTACAGGGTCATTGTGACAGATCTCTCCACTGCTCACCCAGGTGATGTAACAATTGTCTGGGTTTTGCCTACAGGGGGTTTGTGATATACATTTCCACTGATCAAACCGGTGATGTAACCCTTGTCAAGGTTCTGCTTACAGGGGCTTTGTGACATACCTCTGCACTGATCACCCGGGGGAGGAAAAACTTTTCTACACTCTGCCTACAGGAGGCTTTACGACTTATCCTTGCACTGATCACTAGGTGATGTAACTCTTGTCTAGGCTCTGTCTACAAGGGAATTTTCGCATATCTCTACCCTGATCACCTAAGTGATGTAACCCTTTTCTGGTTTCAGGTTACTGGGGATTTCTGACATATCTATGCACTGATCACAGAGGTGATGTAAATCATTTCCAGGCTTTTTATACAGGGGACATTGTGATATATCTCTGCACTGATCACCCAAATGATGCAAATCTTCTATAGGCTCTGCAGGGAGGGGGCATTGTGACATAATTCTGAACTGATCATCCAGGAGATGTAACTATTCTCCATGCTTTGACTAAGGAGCGTCGGAAGGTTTTGGGAAAGCCTCAGCCAGAATTTCACGGACGGACAAGAGCACAGAGAGGCCAGCGGGCTCCCTTGCACTTCAGCCGGGGTGCGCAATGAGCGCAGGTCTAGCCAGGAGGCCGGCAAAGAGAGCTAGAGGTCCGCGTTCCCCTGCCAGGCGCTCCATGGTGGCAGCTTGATGCTGCAGGGGCACGGGCGAGCCGGCGACGGTGGCGCGGAGGCGCAGAGGAGGCGAGCCGCCGAAGGTGTTTCAGGCCTGGACTCTGCGTGGGCCCGGTGTTTCGCGGGACAGGGGTCTCCACACAGCCCAGGGGAGGACGCATTTTCCGGGGTGGGGAGTGAGGGTGGGGAAGGTGTGCTCAGGCGGGGGTGGGGTGCAGAAACGGCAGGAGAACTCTGCCCGTGCTGCTCCTACAGCCCAGGCGGCTGCCCTCAAACCTGCACGTGCACAGTACGCAACCCACCTGCTGGTACCTGGGCCGTCTCTGGGATCCCAGGGATGCCCAGGAAAGAATGGCAATTCTCCGCTGTGTGGAGTCTCTCACCGGGCCTAGAACTAGAAGGCAGGAATCCCAGGCAGGTCAGCCCGACGGAGGGGGCAGGGGGAAGACACTCCCCTCCATAGCCAGCCAAGTGTTCCCCACGAAATAGAGGCCACCGCCCTGCCCCGACCCGACCCCATCCCAAGCCCGCGTCCTAAAGCTCCTCCAGCAGAGCCCGGTATTCTTCCTCGCTGAGGGGTGCTTCCAGCGAGGTGTCCTCTTCCAAGGCCTCCAGCTCCCCCAGGGCCTCCGATTCTAGGAAAGTTGCACCTGCTGCTGAAACTCCGGGCTCGCCAGGAGCTCATCCAGCAGCAGTGCATCCTGCAGTGATCCTGCAGCGCATCCTGCAGTGATCACGCAGGTGATGTAACTCTTGTCTATATCTGCCTAATGGCGGCATTGTGGCATATTTCTGCACTGATCACCCAGGTGATGGACTCTTGTCTTGGATCTGCCTATGGGGGCATAGTGACATATCCCTGCACTGATGATCACCCGGGTTATGTAACTCTTGTCTAGGCCTGCCTATGTGGGCACTGTGACTTATCTCTGCACTGATCACCCAGGAGATGTGACTCTTTTCTAAGCTCTGCCAGCAGGGACATTGGGACATATCCCTGCACTGATCGCTGAGGTGATGTAAAACTTGTCTAGGCTTTGCCTACAGTGGGATTTATGACACATCTCTGCACTGATCACCCACGTGATGTAACTCTTGTCTAGGCTCTGCTTACAGGGGGTATTGTGAGATATCTCTGCACTGATTACCCACGTGATGTAACTCTTCTCTAGGCTCGGGCTACAGGGGCTTTGTGAAATATTTCTGCACTGATCACCCAGGTGATGTAACACTTGTCTAGGCTCCTCCTACAGGGGCTTTGTGACATATCTCTGCACTGATAACCCAAGTGATGTAACATTCATCTAGGCTCTGCCTACAGGGGAGTTTTCACATACCTCTACACAGATAACCTAGGTTATGTAACTCTTTTCCACTCTCTGCCTACAGGGGGCATTGTGAAATATCTCTGCACTGATCACCCAGGAGACGGAAGTCTTGTCTAGGCTCTGTCTATGGGAGCATTGTGTCAAATATCTGCCGTGATCACCCAGGTGATGTAACTCTATTCTAGGTTCTGTCTACAGGGATTTTTGTGACATATCACTGCACTGATCACCTAGGTGACCTAAGTCTTGTATGGGCTTTGCCTACAGAAGGCTTTGTGACATATCTATGCCCTGATCTCTGTGGTGATGCAACTCTTGTCTAGGCACTGCCTGCAGGGGACACTGGTACATATCTCTGTACTGATCACCCATGTTATGGACCCTTGTCTTAGATCTGCCTACATGGACATTGTGACACACCTCTGAACTGATCAACCAAGTGATGAAACTCTTGTCTAGGCTCTGCCTGCAGGGGCTTTGTGACACATCTCTGCACTGATCACCCTGGGGAGGGAACTGTTGTCTACGCTCTGCCTACAGGAGGCTTTATGACTTATACCTGCACTGATAACCAAGGTGATATAACACTTGTCTAGGCTCTGCCTACACTGGAATTCTCACATATCTCTGCACTTATCACCTGGGTGACGAAACTCCTGTCTAGGTTCAGCCTACAGGAGCGTTTTGACATATCTCTGCACTGATCACCCAGGTGATGTAACCTTTGTCTAAGCTCTGCCTACAGGGACATTGTGACAGATTTCTCCACTGCTCACCCAGGTGATGTAACAATTGTCCGGGCTTTGCCTACAGGGGGCTTTGTGATATACATTTCCACTGATCAAACAGGTGATGTAAACCTTGTCAAAGTTCTGCTTACAGGGGCTTTGTGACATATCTCTGCACTGATCACCCCAGGGAGGAAACACTTTTCTGCACTCTGCCTACGGGAGGTTTTACGACTAATCCCTGCACTGATCACTAGGTGACGTAACACTTGTCTAGGCTCTGTCTACAAGGGAATTTTCACATATCTCTACACTGATCACCTAAGTGATGTAACCCTTGTCTAGGGTCAGCCTACTGGGGAGTTCTGACACAGCTATGCACTGATCACCGAGGTGATGTAAATCATTTCCAGGCTTTTTGTACAGGGGACATTGTGATATATCTCTGCACTGATCACCCAGGAGATGTGCCTCTTGTCTAAGCTCTGCCTAGAGGGACATTGGGACATGTCTCTGCACTGATCGCTAAGGTGATGTAAAACTTGTCCAGGCTTTGCCTACAGTGGGATTTATGGCATATCTCTGCACTGATCACAAAGGTGATGTAACTCTTGTCTAGGCTCTGCCTAATGGAGACATTGTGACATATCTCCGCACTGATCACCCAGGTGATGTCACTTTTGTCAAGGATATGGCGACAGGGAAATTGTGACATGTCGCTGCACTGAACACACAGCTGATGTAACTCTTGTCTAGGCTCTGGCTTCAGGGGGCTTATGACACATCTGTGCACTGATCACCCAGGTGATGTAACCCTTGTCTAGGCTCTGCCAACAGGGGGCATTGTGACATAACTTTGCACTGATCACCCAGGTGATGTGACTCTTGTCTAGGCTCTGCCTACAGGGGCATTGTGACATATCTCTGCACTGATCACCCAGGTGATGTAACTCTTTTCTAGGATCTGCCTACAGGGTTCTTTGTGACATATCCCTGCAATGATCACCCAGGTGATGTACCACTTGTCAAGGCTCTGCCTAGAGGGACATTGCGATGTACCTCTCCACTGATCACCTATGTCATGTAACACTTTTCAAGGCTCTGCCAATGGTGGCATTGTGACATATCTCTGCACTGATCATCCAACTGATGTAACATTTGTCTAGGATCTGCCTAAAGGGTCTTTGTGACATAACTCTGCACTGATCATCCAGGTGATGGGGCTTTTGTCTAGGCTCTGCCTATGGGGGCATTGTGACATATTTCTGCACTGATCACCCAGGTGACGGACTCTTGTCTTGGATCTGCCTATGGGGGTATTGTGACGTATCTCTGCACTGATCAACCAGGTGATGTAACTGGTGTATAAGCTCTGCCTACAGGGGAATTGTGAGAGATCTCGCCACTGATCTCCCAAGTGATTTAACTATTTTCTAGGCTTTGCCTACAGGGTGCTTTGTGATATAACTTTACACTGATGACCCAGATGATGGAACTCATCTAAGTTCTGCCTACAGGAGCTTTGTGACATATCTCTGCAATGATCACTTAGGTGATGTAACCCTTTTATAAGCACTGCCTACAAGGAATTTTGACAAATCTCTGCACTGATCACTTAGGTGATGTAACCCTTGTCTAACCTCTGCCCAAAGGGGGCATTGTGAAATATCTCTGCACTTATCACCCAGGTGATTCAACTCTTGTCTAGGATCTGCCTACAGGGAGTATTGTGAAATATCTCTGCACGGATCAACTAGGTGATGTAACTCTTGTCTAGGTTCTGCCTACAGGAGCGTTTTCACATAGCCCTGAACTGACGACAAAGGTGATGTAACTCTTGCCTGGGCTTTGCCTACAGGGTACATTGTGACATATCTCTGCACTGATCAAACAGGTGATGCAACTCTTCTCTATGCTCTGCCTACAAGGGGCATTGTGACATATCTCTGCAGTGATCACCCAGGTGATGGAACTCTTCTCTATACTCTGTCTACAGGGGCATTGTGACATATCTCTGCACTGATCACCCAGGTGATGTAGCTATTTTCTTGTCTCTGCCTACAGAGGGCGTTGTGACATCACTCTGCACGGATCACCCCGGTTATGTAACTCTTGTCTAGGCTCTGCCAATGGGGTCATTGTGACTTATCTCTGCACTGGTCAGCCAGGAGGTGTGACTCTTGGCTAAGCTCTGCCTAGAGGGACATTGGGACATATCTCTGCACTGATCACTGAGTTGATGTTAAAATTGTACTGGCTTTGCCTTCATTGGGATTTATGACATATCTCTGCACTGACCACCGACGTGATGTAACGCTTGACTAGGCTCTGCCTATGGGGCATAGTGACATATCACTGTATTGATCACTGAGGTGATGTAACTCTTGTCCAGGCTCTCCCTATACGGGGCCTTGTGACATATCTCGGCACTGATGATCTAGGTGATGTAACTCTTGATTATGCTCTGCCTGCAGGGGCATTGTGAAATATCTCTGCACTGATCACCCAGGTGAAGGGATTCTTCTCTAGGCTCTGCCTACTTGGAGCATTGTCACATATTTCTGCACTGATCACCCAGGTGATGGACTCTTGTCTCGGATTTGCCTATGGGGTCATTGTGACATATCTCTGCACTGATCACCCAGGTGATGTAACCCTGGTCTAAGCTCTGTCTAAAGGGGCATTGTGACAGATCTCTGCATTGATCACTCAGGTGAGGTAACTATTGTCTAGGCTGTGCTTAAAGGGGCCTTGTCACATATGTCTGCACTGATCACCAAGGAGATGTAACTATTTTCTAGGCTCTGCTTAAAGGGTTCTTGTCACATATCTCTGCACTGATCACCCAGGTGATGTAACTCTTCTCTAGGCTCTGCTCACAGGGGGCATTGTGACATATTTCTGCAATGATCACCCAGGTGATGGGAGTCTTGTCTAGGCTCTGTGTATGGGGACTTTGTGACATACCTCTGCAATGATCAACCTGGTGATGTAACGCTTGACTAGGCTTAGCCTAATGGGCATAGTGACATATCACTGCATTGATCACCGAGGTGATGTAACTCTTGTACGGGCTCCGCCTATAGGATTCCTTGAGACAGATCTCTGCACTGATAATCTAGGTGATGTAGCTCTTGCTTACACTGTGCCTGTATGGTAGAGATATTGTGAAATATCTCTGCACTGATCACCCAGGTGATGGGAGTCTTCTCTAGGCTCTGCCTACTGGGGGCATTGTCACATATTTCTGCACTGATCACCCAGGTGCTGTAACGCTTGACTAGGCTCTGCCTACGGGGTACAGTGACATATCACTGCATTGATCACCGAGGTGATGTAACTCTTGTCCAGGCTCTGCGTATAGGGGGCATTGTGACATATCTCTGCACTGATCATCTAGGTGATGTAACTCTTGCTTACGCTCTGCCAGGAGGGGTTTGTGAAATATCTCTGCACTGATCACCCAGGTGAGGGAACCCTTCTCTAGGCTCTCCTTACTGTGGGCATTGTCACACATGTCTGCACTGATCACCCAGGTGACGGACTATTGTCTTGGATTTGCCTATGGGGGCATTGTGACATATATCTGCACTGATCACCCAGGTGATGTAACTCTGTTCTAAGCTCTGCCTAAAGGGGCATTGTGACAGATATCTGCACAGATAACCCAGGTGATGTAACTCTTGTCTAGGCTCAAATTTCAGGGGGTATTGTGACATATCTCTGCACTGATCACCTAAGTGATGTAACACTTGTGTAGGATCTGCCTACAGGGGCATTTTGACATATCTCTGCACTGTTAACCGAGGTGATGTATCTCTTGTCTAGGCTGTGCCCACAGGGTACATTGTGACATATCTCTGCACTGATCAAACAGGTGATGCAACTCTTCTCTATGCTCTGCCTACAAGGGGCATTGTGACATATCTCTGCACTGATCTCCCAGGTGCTGTAACTTTAGTCTCGGATCTGGCTACACGGCATTGTGACATATCACTGCACTGACCACCAAGGAGATATAACTCTTGTCTACATTCTGCCTACAGGGGCTTGTGATATATCTCTGCACTTATCACCCAGGTGATATAAATCTTCTCTAGGATCTGCCTACAGGGTGCTTTGTGACATGTCCATGCAATGATCACCCAGGTGATGTACCACTTGTCAAGGCTCTGCCTTCAGGGACATTGCACTGTATCTCTGCACTGATCACCTAAGTCACGTAATTCTTGTCTAGGCTCTGCCTACATTGGCATTGTGACATAACACTGCAATGATCATCCAAGTGATGCAACACTTGTCTAGGATCTGCCTAAAGGGACTTTGTGACTTAACTCTGCACTGATCATCCAGGTGATGGGCCTTTTGTTTACTCTCTGCATAAGGGGGCATTTTGACATATTTCTGCACAGATCACCCAGCTGACGGACTCCTGTCTTGGATCTGCCTATGGGGGCATTGTGACATAACTCTGCACTGATCTTCCAGGTGATGGGCCTTTTGTTTAGTCTCTGCATAAGGGGGCATTTTGACATATTTCTGCACTGATCACCCAGTTGACGGACTCTTGTCTTGGATCTGCCTATGGGGGCATTGTGACATATCTCTGCACTGATCACCAAGGTGATGTAACTGTTGTTTAAGCTCTGGCTACAGGGGAATTGTGAGAGATCTCGCCACTGATCACCCTAGAGATGTAACTATTGTCTAGGCTTTGCCTACAGGGGGCTTTGTGACATACCTTTGCACTGATCACCCAGGTGATGTAACTCATCTAAGTTCTGCCTACAGGAGCTGTGTGACATATCTCTGCACTGATCATTTAGGTGATATAAAAATTTTATAAGCACCGCCTACAGGGAATTTTGACAAATCTCTGCACTGATCACCTAGGTGATGTAACTCTTTTCTAGGATCTGCCTACAGGTTGCTTTGTGACATATCCCTGCAATGATCACGCAGGTGATGTACCACTTGTCAAGGCTCTGCCTACAGGGACATTGCGATGTATCTCTGCACTGATCACCTAGGTCATGTAACTCTTGTCTAGGCTCTGCTTACAGTGGCATTTTGACATAACACTGCACTGATCACGCAGGTGATTCAACTCTTGTCTAGGAACTGCCTACAGGGGTTATTGTGAAATATCTCTGCACTGATCAACTAGATGATGTAACTCTTGTCTACCCTCTGCCCAAAGGGGGCATTGTGAAATATCTCTGCACTGATCACCCAGGTGATTCAACTCTTGTCTAGGAATGGCCTACAGGGGTTATTTTGAAATATCTCTGCACTGATCAACTAGGTGATGTAATTCTTGTCTAGGCTCTGCCTACGGGGTCGTTTCCACATATCCCTGAACTGATGACAAAGGTGATGTAACTCTTGCCTAGGCTTTGCCTATAGGGGACATTGTGACATATCTCTGCACTGATCTCCCAGGTGATGCAACTCTTCTCTATGCTCTGCCTATAGGCGACTTTGTGACATATCTCTGCACTGATCACCCAGGTTATGCAACTCTTCTTTATGCTCTGCCTACTGGGGGCATTGTG
Source organism: Pan troglodytes (assembly GCF_028858775.2). Lineage (NCBI taxonomy): Eukaryota > Metazoa > Chordata > Mammalia > Primates > Hominidae > Pan > Pan troglodytes. The sequence continues at coordinate 7,902,992 of NC_072420.2, read as the reverse complement.
ACTTATATCTGTACTGATCAACCAGGTGATGTAACTCTTTTCTACTCTGCCTACACAGGGCGTTGTGACATCACTCTTCACAGATGACCTGGGTTAGGTAACTCTTGTCTAGGATCTGCCTATGGGGGCATTGTGACTTATCTCTGCACTGATCACCCAGGAGATGTGATCCTTGTCTAAGCTCTGCCTAGAGGGACATTATGACATATCCCTGCACTGATCGCTGAGGTGATGTAAAACTTGTCTAGGCTTTGCCTACACTGGGATTTATGACATATCTCTGCACTGATCACCCAGGTTATGTAACTCTTCCCTTGGCTCTGCTTACAGGGGGTATTGTGAGATATATCTGCACTGATCACCCAGGTGATGTAACTCTTGTCTAGGCTCTTCTTACAGGGTAATTTTAATATATCACTGCACCAATCACCGAGATGATGTAACTCTTGTATAGGCTTCGCTGACAGGGGACATTGAGGCATATCTCTGCACTGATCACCGAGGTGATGCAACACTTGTCTGGGATCTGCTTACAGGGGGCATTGAGACTTATCTCTGCCCTGATCACCCAGGTGATGTAACTCTTGTCTAGGCTGTGCCTACTGGAGACATTGTGACATATCTCTGCTCTGATCACCCAGGTGATGTCACTATTGTCAAGGATATGGCTACAGGGACATTGTGACATGTCACTGCACTGATCACACAGCTGATGTAACTCTTGTCTAGGCTCCGGCTACAGGGGCTTGTGACACATCTCTGCACTGATCACCCAGGTGATGGAACACTTGTCTAGGCTCTACCTACAGGGGAATTGTGAGATTTCTCTGCAGTGATCACTAAGGTGATGAAACTCTTTTCTATATCTGCCTGCTGGCAGCATTGTGGCATATTTCTGCACTGATCACCCATGAGATGGACTCTTTTCTTGGATCTGCCTATGGGGGCATAGTGACATGTCTCTGCACTGATCACTCATGTGATGTAATGCTTGACTAAGCTGCGCCTAAAGGGAATTGTGACAGATATGTCCACTGACCACCCAGGTTATGTAACAATTTTCTGGGATTTGTCTACAGGGAGCTTTGTGATATATCTTTGCACTGATCACCCAGGAGATGTAACTCTTGTCTAGGCTCGGCCTACAGGGGTTTTGTGACATATTTCTGCACTGATCACCCAGGGGAAGTAACTCTTTTTTAGGCTCTGCCTACAGGGTCTTTGTGACATATTTCTGTACTAATCACCTAGGTTATGTAACTCTTTTCTAGGCTCCGCTGCAGGGGGTATTGTGACGTATCTCTGCACTGATAACCCAAGTGATGTAACTCTTGTCTAGGCTCCACCTACAGAGTGTATTTTGACGTATCTCTGCACTGATCACCCAGGTGATTTAACATTTATCTAGGCTCTGCCTACAGGGGCGTTTTGACATAGTTCTTCACAGATCCCCTAGGTCATGTAACTCTTTTCCACTCTCTGCCTACAGGGGGCATTGTGAAATATCTGTGCACTGATCACCCAGGTGATGGGACTCTTCTCTATACTCTGTCTAGAGAGGTATTTGCGACTTATCTCTGCACTGATCGCCCAGGTGATGGAAGTTTTGTCAAGGTTCTGTCTATGGGGACATTGTGTCAAATATCTGCACTGATCACCCAGGTGATGGAACTCTTTTAGGGGCTCTGTCTACAGGCCGGAGAGACGAAGAGGAAGGGGGTGAGGGGGAAGGGGTGAGGCGGGCGCGTTTCGGGGGCTGGCTCTCCGGACCTCTCCAGGAATCCCGCGGGAACTGGAAGCCGCTCTCTAGGCTCCCACGCCTCTTCAGCACAGAGAAACCGGCCTGGGAGGGTGGAGGGAAATGTGGAACTGAACGTCCGTGGGAGTTTGGAGTGTTCCAGGCCCTCTCTCCGTGAAGGAGGCAGTGCCTGTGGGTGTCGCCCTTGCCGGTAGAGTCTCATACACGCAGGTGTGTGGCTCTCGTTCATTTCCACGTAGGAGACCAGAGCGAGACCCTAGAGAGAAAATGCCTCCATGGCGTGATGGCCTGACGATAGATTCCCCTGTGCGGCAACATGGGGAGTCTGCAGTGTGGCCGGTTTGGAAACTGGCAAGGAGAGCGAAGGCACCATGCTGGTCTTCCACCCTTCCCTGCATGTTTCTGGGTGCCCGCAGAGCTCCGGGAGCAAACCGTCAGCATGACACATCTCTGAACTGATCAACAAAGTGATGTAACTCTTGTCTAGGCTCTGCCTACAGGGGCTTTGTGACATATCTCTGCACTGATCACCCAGGTGAGGGAACTCTTTTCTAGGCTCTGCTTAGAGGGGGTATTGTGAGATATTTCTGCACTGATCACCCAGGTGATGTAACCCTTGTCTAGGCTCTGCCTACAGGGGCATTTTAACATATCACTGCACTGATCACCGACATGATATAACTCTTGTATAGGCTTCGCTGACACTGGGCATTGAGACATATCTCTGCACTGATCACCGTGGTGATGCAACACTTCTCTGGGATCTGCTTACAGGGGGCATTGTGACATATCTCTGGCCTCATCACACAGGTGATGTAACTGTTGTCTAGGGTCTGCCTTCTGGAGACATTGTGACGTACCTCCGCACTGATCAACCAGGTTATGTCACTATTGTCAAGGATATGGCTACAGGGACATTGTGACATGTCACTGCACTGATCACACAGCTGATGTAACTCTTGTCTAGGCTTTGGCTACAGGGGGCTTGTGACACATCTCTGCACTGATCACCCAGGTCATGTAACCCATGTCTAGGCTCTGCTAAAAGGGTGCATTGTGACATAAATCTTCACTGATCACACAGGTGATGGGACTCTTGTCTAGGCTCTGCCTACAGGGGCATTGTGGCATACCTCTGCAGTGATCACGCAGATGATGTAACGCTTGTATATATCTGCCAACTGGCGGCATTGTGGCATATTCCTGCACTGATCACCCAGGTGATGGACTCTTGTCTTGGATCTGCCTATGGGGGCATAGTGACACAACTCTGCACTGATCACTCATGGGATGTAACGCTTGTCTAAGCTGCGTCTAAAGGAGAATTGTGACAGATATCTCCACTGATCACCCAGGTGATGTAAGTCTTTTCTAGTCTCTTTCTACAGAGGGCATTGTGACATCACTCTGCACGGATCACCCGGGTTATGTAACTCCTGTCTAGGCTCTGCCTATAGGGGCATTGTGACTTATCTCTTCACTGATGACCCAGGAGATGTGACTCTTGTCTAAGCTTTGCCGAGAGGGACATATGGACATATCTCTGCACTGATCGCTGAGGAGACGCAAAACTTGTCTACGCTTTGCCTACAGTGGGTTTATGACATATCTCTGCGATGATCACCCAGGTGATGTAACTCTTATCTAGGCTCTGCTTACAGGGGGGTATTGTGAGATATCTCTGCACTGATAACTCAGGTTATGTAACTCCTTTCTAGGCTCTGCGTGTAGGGGCATTTTCACATATCACTGCGCTGATCACCAAGATGATGTAACTCTTGTATAGGCTTCGCCGACAGGGGGCATTGAGACATATCTCTGCACTGATCACCGAGGTGATGCAACTCTTGTCTGGGATCTGCTTACATGGGGCATTGTGACGTATCTCTGCCCTGATCAACCAAGTGATGTAACTCTTGTCTAGGCTCTGCCTACTGGAGACATTGTGACATATCTCCTCACTGATCACCCAGGTGATGTCACTTTTGTCAAGGATATGGCTACAGGGACATTGTGACATGTCACTGCACTGAACACACAGCTGATGTAGCGCTTGTCTAGGCTCTGGCTACAGGGGGTTTGTGACACATCTCTGCACTGATCACACAGGAGATGTAACTCTTTTCTAGGCTCGGCCTGCAGGGGCTTTGTGAAATATTTCTGCACTGATCACCCAGGTGATGTAACTTGTTTAGGCTCTGCCTACAGGGGCTTTGTGTCATATCTCTGCACTGATCACCCAGGTGATGTAACTCTTGTCTAGGCTCCACCTGCAGGGGATATTGTGACATATCTCTGAACTGATCACCCAGGTGATGTAATATTTAACTAGGCTCTGCCTACAGGGGCGTTTTGACATAGCTCTGCAGAGATCAACTAGGTTATGTAACTCTTGTCCACTCTCTGGCTACAGGGGGCATTGTGAAATATCTCTGCACTGATCACCCAGGTGATGAGGCTCTTCTCTATACTCTGCCTAGAGGGGGATTAGTGACATATCTCTGCACTGATCACCCAGGTGATGTAACTCTTTTCTAGGCTCTGTCTACAGCGATTTGTGTGACTTATCGCTGCACTGATCACTTAGGTGAGGTAAGCCTTGTATGGGCTTTGCCTACAGAAGGCTTTGTGACATATCTATGCACTGATCTCTGAGGTGTTGCAACTCTTCTCTAGGCACTGCTTACAGGGGAAATTGGTACATATCTCTGCACTGATAACCCAGGTGATGGACTCTTGTCTTTGATCTGCCTACATAGACATTGTGACACATCTCTGAACTGATCAGCCAAGTGATGAAACTTGTCTAGGCTCTGCCTACAGGGGCTTTGTGACACATCTCTGCACTCATCACCATGGGGAGGAAACTCTTGTCTACGCTCTGCCTACAGGAGGCTTTATGACTTATTCCTGCACTGATAACCTAGGTGATGTAACACTTGTCTAGGCTCTGCCTACACGGGAATTCTCACATATCTCTGCACTGATCACCCAGGTGATGTAACTCCTGTCTAGATTCAGCCTAAAGGAGCGTTTTGACATATCTCTGCACTGTTCACCCAGGTGATGTAACCCTTGTCTAAGCTCTGCCTACAGGGTCATTGTGACAGATCTCTCCTCTGCTCACCCAGGTGATGTAACAATTGTCTGGGCTTTGCCTACAGAGAGCTTTGTGATATACATTTCCACTGATCAAACAGATGATGTAACCCTTGTCAAGGTTCTGCTTACAGGGGCTTTGTGGCATATCTCTGCACTGATCACCCCAGGAAGGAAACAATTGACTACACTCTGCCTACATGAGGCTTTAGGACTTATCCCTGCACTGATCACTAGGTGATGTAACACTTGTCTAGGCTCTGTCTACACGGAACTTTTCACAAATCTGTACACTGATTACCTAAGTGATGAAACCATTGTCTAGGTTCAGCCTACTGGGGATTTCTGACATACCTATGCTCTGATCACCGAGGTGATGTAAATCATTTCCAGGCTTTTTGTACAGGGGACATTGTGATATATCTCTGCACTGATCACCCAAATGATGCAAATCTTCTCTAGTCTCCGCAGGGAGGGGGCATTGTGACATATTTCTGAACTGATCATCCAGGAGATGTAACTATTCTCCAGGTTTTGACTAAAGAGCCTCGGAAGGTGTTGGGAGAGCCTCAGCCGGGATTTCACGGATGGACAAGGGCACAGAGAAGCCAGGGGGCTCCCTTGCACATCAGCGGTAGTGCGCAATGAGCGCAAGTCTAGCCAGGAGACCGGCAAAGAGAGCTAGAATTCTACGTTCAGCCGACAGGCCGTCCATGGTGGCAGCTGGGAAGCTGCAGGGGCACGGGCGGGCCGGCGACGGTGGCGCGGAGGCGCCGAGGAGGCGAGCCGCCAGAGGGGTGTCAGGCCTGGATGCTGCGCAGGCCTGGTGTTTCACCTGACGGGGGTCTCCACCCAGCGCAGGGGAAGACGCATTTTCCAGGGCTGGGGTTTGGGGATGGGGTGGGGATGGTCAGGCGGGGATGGGGTGGTGGAAAGGCATGAGAGCTGTGCCCAGGCTGCTCCCACAGCCCAGGTGGCTGCCCGCAAACCCACACGTGTGCAGTAGGCAGCCAACCTGCTCTTACCTGGGCTGGCTCTGGGATCCCCGGGATGCCTAGGAAAGAATGGCAGTTCTCCAATGGGTGGAGCCTCTCACCCGGCATAGAGCTAGAAGGCAGGAATCCCAGGCCGGTCAGCCTGGTGGAGGGGTTGGGGGGAAGACGCGCCCCTCCATAGCCATCCAGGTGTTCCCCACGAAAGAGAGGCCACCGCCCTGCCCATACCCTACCCCTTCCCAACCCAGCAACCTAAAGTTCCTCCAGCAGAGCCAGATATTCTTCCTCGCTGAGGGGTGCTTCCAGCGAGGCGGCCTCTTCGAAGGCCTCCAGGTCTCCCAGGGCCTCCGTTTCTAGGAAAGGTTGCGCCTGCTGCAGAATCTCCGGGCTCGCCAGAGCTCATCCAGCAGCAGGCGGCAGGGGATTGCAGACGAGGACCGTGGCTCCTGTAGCGCCTGGGAGGGCGCCGGGATGCCTTGCATCTGCCCCTGCTGCGTGGAGTCCTCCGGGTGCATGGGCTGGCGAGGTGGAGCTGCCCGGCTTGGGTTTCCCACGCCGAACCAGCGACCTGGGGCACCCGGCCCCAGCCCCACCACGGACTACCCTGGGACGTGGGTGGCGCAAGCACACCTTGGCCCTGTGGACCCGCTTCAGCGGCCCAGGCTTTCCCTCCGGGCAAGGGCCCAGCAGGCCGTCGCGCTGCGGTTCCCAGTCCTCCCGGGTTTGCCCGGGCGCGGAGGCCACCGAGGAGCCTGAGGGTGGGAGAGCGCCCCTTCCGGAGGAGCCTGGGCGGCTTAGGAAAAATCCCTGCATGCCGGGACAGGTTGGGTGATCCCTTCTCCCGGCGCAGCCTGGCTGGACTGGAGCATGGGGTGGCCTTCGCTCTCTGGCTCACGAAAGCCCCTTGTGGGAGAGCCCCAGGCGCACAGGGCACGTGGTGTGTGGGAAGCCCCGTTCCCCACGCGCCGGTGTGGGCGAAGGCGACCCAAGACGGAGCAGGGTGACACCCGCCAGGGGCCGCGTTGCACAGGCCGCTTGCCTGTGCGGACACCCTGCCAGCCTGTCCGGGGTGCGTGGCCCTTCGATTCTGAAAAAATATCTGAATCCTTGACTCAGGGAGGCCATCTCTCTTGCCAGCTCTTCCCTGGCGGAGGGACTGGAAAGCGATCCTTCTCAAAGGCTCGGAGGAGCAGGGCTGTCTGGGATCCAGTGATAGTGGTCCGATTGCGCCTGCCTTCTTGCGGGCCGCGTCTCCCAGGACAGGGCCGAGATTCCAGCCGGTGCTGCCTCAGCTGGCGTGACCTCTCATTCTGAAACCAAATCTGGACCCTGGGCTCCGGAATGCCGATGGCCAGGGCCAGCCGTTCTCTGGTGGCGATGCCCGGGTACGGGTTCCGCTCAAAGCAGGCTCACAGGGCCTTGCTTTGGCTCGGGGTCCAAACGAGTCTCCTTCGCTGTCCCTGTCCCTGGGCTTCCGCCGGGAGGGTCCCATCCGAAGGTGTCGGGAGGGCCAACGCGGGGAGCCCCGGCTGGAATTTCACAGACGGACACGGGCAGAGAGAGTCCGGCGGGCTCCTGTGCACCTCAACCGGCCTGTGCACTGTAGCAGGTGCAGCCAGGAGGCCTGCCCGGACAATCAGCCAGCGGTTCTTATAAAGGCCCGCAGGCAGGCAGGCTCCACACCTTCACGAATGGCGGTGAGCCTGGGACAGCCCGCCCCACCCCAGAAGGGTCGCAGAGCATCGAGGCCTGCAGCCGGGGGGTGGTGGTGTGGGTGGGGAGGGCGTGGTGATGGTGGTGGTGGGGCCGGAGAGATGAAGAGGAAGGGGGCGAGGGGGAAGGAGTGAGGGGGATACGTTTCAGGGGCTGGCTCTCCGGACCACTCCAGGAATCCCACGGGAACTGGAAACTGCTCTCTGGGCTCCCACGCATCTTCAGCAGGGAGAAACCGGCCTGGTAGGGTGGAGGGGTGTTTGGAACTGAACCTCCGTGGGAGTCTTGAGTGTTCCAGGCCCTGTCTCCGTGAAGTAGTCAGTGCCTGTGTGTATCGCCGTTGCCGGGACAGTCTCACACGTGCAGACGTGAGACTCTCGTTCATTTCCAGGAAGGAGACCAGAGCAAGACCCCAGAGAGAAGATGCCTCCCCGCCATGATGGCCTGACGATGGATTCCCGTGTGCGGCAACATGGGGAGTCTGCAGTGTGGCCGGTTTGGAAACTGGCAAGGAGAGTGAAGGCACCATGACGGTCTTGTACCCTTCCCTGCATGTTTCCGGGTGCCCGCAGAGCTGCGGGAGCAAACAGTCAGCATGACACATCTCTGAACTGATCAACAAAGTGATGTAACACTTGTCTAGGCTCTGCCTACAGGGGCTCTGTGATATATCTCTGCACCGATCACCCAAGTGATGGGATTTTGTCTAGGTTCTGCCTATGGGGGCATTGTGACATATCTCTACACTGATCACCCAGGTGTTGTAACTCTTGTGTTGCATCTGTCTATGGGGGCATTGTGATATATTTCTGCACTGATCACCCAGGTGATGGGTCTCTTGTCTATGCTCTGTGTATGGGGGTTTTGTGACATATTTCTGCACTGATCACCCAGGTGATGTAATGCTTGACTAGGCTCTGCCTATGGGGCATAGTGAAATAACACTGCATTGATCACGAAGGTGATGTAATTCTTGTCCAAGCTCTGCCTATAGGGGGCCTTGTGACATATCTCTGCACTGATGATCTCGGTGATGTAACTCTTGCTTACGGTCTGCCTGCAGGGGCATTGTGAAATATCTCTGCATTGATCACCCAGGTGATGGGACTCTTCTCTAGGCTCTGCCTACTGGGGGTATGGTCACATATTTCTGCACTGATCACCCAGGTGACAGACGCTTGTCTTCGATTTGCCTATGGGGGCATTGTGAAATATCTCCTCTGATCACCCAGGTGAGGTAACTCTGGTCTAAGCTCTGCCTAAAGGGTCATTGTGACAGATCTCTGCACTGATCACTCAGGTGATGTAACTATTGTCTAGGCTCTGCTTAAAGGGGCCTTGTCACATATCTCTACACTGATCACCCAGGTGATGTAACTCTTCTGTAGGCTCTGCTAACAGGGGGTATTGTGACATATCTCTGCACTGATCACCTAAGTGATGTAACACTTGCATAAGCTCTGCCTACAGGGGCATTTTGACACATCTCTGAACTGTTAACCGAGGTGATGTACCCCTTTTCTATGCTGTACCCACAGGGGGATTGAGACACATCTCTGCACTGATCTCAAGGTTATCCAACTCTTGCCTGGTCTCTGTCTACTGGGGATACAGTGACATATCTCTGCACTGATCTCCCAGGTGCTGTAACTTTAGTCTAGGCTCTGGCTACACGGCATTGTTACATATCACTGCACTGATCACCCAGGTGATATAAACCTTGTCTAGGCTCTGCCTACAGGGGCTTTGTGACATATACCTGCAATGATCACCCAGTGGTATACCACTTGTGAAGGCTCTGCCTACAGGGACATTGCGATGTATCTCTGCACTGATCACCTAGGTCATGTAACTCTTCTCTAGGCTCTGCCTACATTGGCATTGTGACATATCTCTGGACTGATCACCCAGGTGAGCCAATCTTCTCTATGCTCTGCCTACAGGGGGCATTGTGACATATCTCTGCACTGATCACCCAGGTGATGTAACTCTTTTCTAGTCTCTGCCTACAGAGGGCGTTGTGACATCACTCTGCACAGATCACGCGGGTTATGTAACTCTTGTCTAGGTTCTGCCTATGGGGGCAGTGTGACTTACCTCTGCACTGATCACCCAGGAGATGTGACTCTTGTCTAAGCTCTGCCTAGAGGGACATTGGGACATATCTCTGCACTGATCGCTGAGGTGATGTAAAACTTGTCTAGGCTTTGCCTTTAGTGGGATTTATGACATATCTCTGCTCTGATTATCAAGTTGATGTAACTCTTGTCTAGGCTCTGCTTACAAGGGGTATTGTGAGATATCTCTGCACTGACCACCCAGGTGATGTAACTCTTGTCTAGGCTCTGCCTACAGGGGCATATTAACATATCACTGCACTGATCACTGTGATGATGTAACTCTCGTATAGGCTTCGCCGACAGTGGGCATTGAGACATGTCTCTGCACTGATCACCAAGGTGATGCAACTCTTGTCTGGGATCTTCTTAAACGGGGCATTGTGACATATCTCTGCCCTCATCACCCAGGTGATGTAACTCTTGTCTAGGCTCTGCCTAATAGAGACATTGTGACATATCTCTCCAGTGATCACCCAGGAGATGTCACCTTTGTCAAGGATATGGCTACAGGGGCATTGTGACATGTCACTGCACTGATCACACTGCTGATGTAACTCTTGTCTAATCTCTGACTACTGGGGCCTTGTGACACATTTCTGCACTGATCACCCAGGTGACGTAACCCTTGTGTAGGCTCTGCCAAAAGGGGGCATTGTGACATAACTCTGCACTGATCACCCAAGTGATGGGACTCTTGTCTAGGCTCTCCCTACAGGGGCATTGTGACATATCTCTGCAGTGATCACGCAGGTGATGTAGCTCTTGTCCATATCTGCCTACTGGTGGCATTGTGACATGTTTCTGCACTGATCACACAGGTGATGGACCCTTGTCTTGGATATGCCTATGGGGCATAGTGACATATCTCTGCACTGATCATTCATGTGATGTAACGCTTGTCTAAGCTGCGCCTAAAGGGGAATTGTGACAGATACATCCACTGATCACCCAGGTGATGTAACAATTTTCTGGGATTTTTCTACTGGGGGCTTTGTGACATATCTTTGCACTGATCACCCAGGAGATTTAACTGTTGTCTAGGCTCGGTCTAAAGGGGCTTTGTGACATATTTCTGCATTGATCACCCAGGTGATGGGACTTCTCTCTAGGCTCTTCCTACTGGGGGAATTGTCACATATTTCTGGACCGATCACCGAGGTGACGGACTCTTGTCTTGAATTTGCCTATGGGGGCATTGTGACATATCCCTGCACTGATCACCCAGGTGATGTAATTCTGGTCTAAGCTCTGCCTAAAGGGGAAATGTGACAGGTCTTTGCACTGATCACTCAGGTGATGTAACTATTGTCTAATTTCTGCTTAAAGGGGCCTTGTCACGTATCTCTGCCCTGATCACCCAGGTGAGGTATCTCTTGTCTAGGCTCTGCTTACAGGGGTTATTGTGACATATCTCTGCACTGATCACCTAAGTGATGTAACATTTGTGTAAGCTCTGCCTACAGCGGCATTTTGACATACCTCTGCACTGTTAACCAAGGTGATGTAACTCTTGTCTAGGCTGTGCCCACAGAGGGATTGAGACATATCTCTGCACTGATCCCGAGGTGATCCAACTCTTGCCTTGTCTGTGCCTTCTGGGGACATTGTGACATATCTCTGCACTGATCTCCCAGGTGCTGTAACTTTAGTCTAGGCTCTGGCTACACGGCATTGTGACATATCACTGCACTGATCACCCAGGTGATATAACTCTTGTCTAGGCTCTGAAAACAGGGGGCTTGTGACATATCTCTGCACTGATCACCCAGGTGATGTAACTCTTCTCTAGGCTCTGCTTAGAGCTGTGCTCTAACTCGGCTTAGAGTGCTGTGAGATATCTCTGCACTGATCACCCAGGTGAAGTAACTCTTGTCTAGGCTCTGCCTTAAGGGCCATTTTAACATATCACTGCACTGATCACCGAGTTGATGTAACTCTTGTATAGGCTTCGCCGACAGGGGGCATTGAGACATATGTTTTCACTGATCACGGAGGTGATGCAACTGTTGTCTGGGATCTGCTTTCAGGGGGTATTGTGACATATCTCTGCCTTGATCGCCCAGGGGATGTATCTCTTGTCTAGGCTCTGCCTTATGTAGACATTGTGACATATCTCCGCGCTGATCACCAAGGTGATGTCACTACTGTCAAAGATATGGCTACAGGGATATTGTGACATGTCACTGCAATGATCACACTGCTGATGTAACCCTTGTCTAGGCTCTGGCTACAGGGGGCTTGTGACACAACTCTGCACTGATCACCCAGGTGATGTAACCCTTGTCTACCCTCTGCCAAAAGGGGGCATTGTGACATAACTCTGCACTGATCACCCAGGTGATGGTACACTTGTCTAGGCCCTGCCTACAGGGGCATTGTGACTTAAATCTGCAGTGATCACGCAGGTGATGTAACTCTTGTCTTGGATGTGCCTATGGGGTCATAATGACTTATCTCTGCACTGATCACTCTTGTGATATAACGCTTGTCTGAGCTGCGCCCAAAAGGGGAATTGTGACAGATATCTCCACTGATCACCCAGGTGATGTAACAATATTCTGGGATTTGTCTACAGGGGGCTTTGTGACATATCTTTGCACTGATCACCCAGGAGATGTAACGCTTGTCTAGGATCGGCCTACAGGGGCTTTGTGACATATTTCTGCACTGATCACCCAGGTGATGTAACTGTTGTCTAGGCTCTGTCTACAGGGGTTTTGTGACATATCTCTGCACTGATCACCCAGGTGATGTAACTCTTGTCTAGGCTCCACCTACAGGGTGTATTGTGACGTATCTCTGCACTGATCACCGAGGTGATGTAACTTTTATCTAGGCTCTGCCTACAGGGGCGTTTTGACATAGCTCTGCACAGATTACTTAGGTTATGTAACTCTTGTCCACTCTCTGCCTACAGGGGGCATTGTGAAATATCTCTGCACTGATCACTCAGGTGATGGGACTCTTCTCTATACTCTGCCTAAAGGGCGATTTGTGACATATCTGTGCACTGATCACCCAGGTGATGGAAGTCTTGTCTGGGCTCTGTCTATGGGGGCATTGAGTCAAATATCTGCACTGATTACCCAGGCGAAGTAAGTATATTCTACGCTCTGTCTGCAGGGATTTTTGTGACATATCACTCCACTGAACACCTCGGTGATGTAAGCTTTGTTCGGGCTTTGGCTACAGGGGGCTTTCTGACATATCTATGCACTGATCTCTGAGGTGATGCAACTCTTGTCTAGGCATTGCCTACAGGGGACATTGGTACATATCTCCGCACTGATCACACAGATGATGGACTCTTCTCTTAGATCTGCCTACATGGACATTGTGACACATCTCTGAACTGATCAACCAAGTGATGAAACTCTTGTCTAGGCTCTGCCTACAGAGGCTATGTGACACATCTCTGTACTGATCACCCTGGGGAGGGATCTCTTGCCTACGCTCTGCCTACAGGAGGCTTTATGACTTATACCTGCACTGATAACCTAGGTGAGGTAACACTGGTCTAGACTCTGCCTACACGGGAATTCTCACATATCTCTGCAGTGATCACCTGGGTGATGTAACTCCTGTCTAGGTTCAGCCTACAGGAGCGTTATAACATATCTCTGCACTGATCACGCAGGTGATGTAACCCTTTTCTAAACTCTGCCTACAGGGGCATTGTGACAGGTCTCTCCACTGATCACCTATGTGATGTTACTCTTGTCCTCCGTCTGCCCAAAGGGAGCATTGTGAAATATCTCTGCACTGATCACCGAGGTGATTCAAACTTTGTCTAGGATCTGCCTACAGGGGGAATTTTGTAATATCTCTGCACTGATCCACTAGGTGATGTAACCCTTGTCTAGGCTCTGCCTGCAGGGGCGTTTTCACATATCCCTGAACTGATGACGAAGGTGATGTAACTCTTGCCTAGGCTTTGCCTACAGGGGACATTGTGACATATCTCTACACTGATCACCCAGGTGATGCAACTCTTCTCTATGCTCTGCCTACAGGGGCCATTGTGACATACCTCTGCACTAATCACCCAGGTGATGTTACTCTTTTCTAGTCTCTGCCTACAGAGGGCGTTTTGACATCACTCTGCACGGATCACCCGGGTTATGTAACTCTTGTCTAGGCCCTGCCTATAGGGGCATTGTGACTTATCTCTGCACTGATCACCCAGGAGATGTGACTCTGGTGTAAGCTCTGCCTTGAGGGACATTGAGACATATCTCTGCACTGATCGCTGAGGTGATGTAAAACATATCAAGGCTTTTCCTACAGTGGGATTTATGACATAACTCTGCACTGATCACCCAGGTGATGTAACTCTTGTCTAGGCTCTGCCTACGGGGGTTATTGTGAGATATCTCTGTACTGATCACCCAGGTGATGTAACATTTTTCTAGGCTCTGCCTACAAGAGCATTTTAACATATCACTGCACTGATATCCGAGATGATGTAACTCTTGTATAGGCTTCGCCGACAGCGAACATTGAGACATATCTCTGCAATGGTCACCGAGGTGATGCAACTCTTTTCTGGGATCGGCTTAGAGGGGGCATTCTTACATATCTCTTCCCTGATCACTCAGGTGATGTAACTCTTGTCTAGGATCTGCGTACTGGAGGCTTTGAGACATATCTCCGCACTGATCACCCAGGTGATGTCTCTTTTGTCAAGGATATGGCTACAGGGATATTGTGACCTGTCACTGCACTGATCACACAGCTGATGTAACTCTTGCCTAGGCTTTGGCTACAGGGGGCTTGTGACTCATCTCTGCACTGATCACCCAGGTGATATAACCCTTGTCTAGACTCTGCCAAAAGGGGGCATTGTGACAAAACGGCACTGATCACACAGGTGATGGGACTCTTGTCCAGGCTCTGCCTACAGGGGCATTGTGACATATCTCTGCACTGATCACGCAGGCGATGTAACTCTTGTCTATATCTGCCTACTGGTGGCATTGTGGCATATTTCTGCAGTGATCACTCAGGTGATGGACTCTTGTCTTGGATCTGCCTATGTGGGCTTTGTGACATATGTCTGCACTGATCACTCGTGTGATGTAAAGCTTGTCTAAGCTGTGCCTAAAGGGGAATTCTGACAGATATCTCCACTGATCACCCAGGTGAAGTAGCAGTTTTCTGGGATTTGTCTACAGGGGACTTTGTGACATATCTTTGCACTGATCACCCAGGAGATGTAACCCTTTTCTAGGCTCGGCCTAAAAGGACTTTGTGACATATTTCTGCACTGATCACCCAGGTGATGTAACTCCTGTCTAGGCTCCGCCTACAGGGGCTTTGTGACATATCTCTGCACTGGTCACCCAGGTGATGTAACTCTTGTCTAGGCTCCACCTACAGGGGGTATTGTGACGTATCTCTGCACTGATCACCCAGGTGATGTAACATTTTTCTGGGCTCTGTCTACTGGGGCGTTTTGACATAGCTCTGCACAGATCACCTAGGTTATGTAACTCTTGTCCACTCTCCGCCTACGTGTGGCATTGTGAGATATCTGCACTGATCACCCAGGTGATGGGACTCTTCTCTATACTCTGCCTAGAGGGTGATTTGTGACATATCTCTGCACTGATCACCCAGGTGATGGGAGTCTTGTCTAGGCTCTGTCTTTAGGGGCATTCTGTCAAATATCTGCACTGATCACCCAGGTGATGTAACTCTTTTCTAGACTCTGTCTACAGGGATTTTTGTGACATATCACTGCACTGATCACCAATGTTATGTAAGCTTTCTATGGGCTTTGCCTACAGAAGGCTTTGTGACATATCTATGCACTGATTTTTGAGGTGATGCAACTCTTGTCTAGGCACTGCCTACAGGGGACATTGGTACATAACTCCACACTGATCACCTCGGTGATGGACTCTTGTCTTAGATCTGCCTACATGGACATTGTGATACATCTCTGAACTGATCAACCAAGTGATGAAACTCTTGTCTAGGCTCTGCCTACAGGGGCTTTGTGACACATCTCTGAACTGATCACCCTGGGGAGGGAACTCTTGTCTACGGTCTGCCTCCTGGAGGCTTTATGACTTATACCTGCACTGATAACCTAGGTGATGTAACACTTCTCTAGTCTCTGCCTACCCGGGAATTCTCACATATCTATGCACTGATCACCTGGGTGATGTAACTCCTGCCTAGGTTCAGCCTGCAGGAGCTTTTTGAAATATCTCTGCACTGATCACCATGGTCATGTAACGCTTGTCAAAGCTCTGCATACAGGGGCATTGTGACAGATCTCTCCACTGCTCACCCAGGTGATGTAACAAATGTCCAGGCTTTGCCTACAGGGGGCTTTGTGATATACATTTCCACTGATCAAACAGGTGATGTAACCATTGTCTAGGTTCTGCGTACAGGGGCTTTGGGACATATCTCTGCACTGATCACCACAGGGAGGAAACACTTGTCTACACTCTGCCTACGGGAGGCTTTACAACATATCCCTGAACTGATCACTAGGTGATGTAACACTTGTCTAGGCTCTGTCTACACGGGAATTTTCACATATCTCTACACTGATCACCTAAGTGTTGTAACCATTGTCTAGTTTCAGCCTACTGGGGATTTCTGACATACCTATCCACTGATCACTGAGTTGATGTAAATCATTTCCAGGCTTTTTTACAGGGGACCTAGTGATATATCTCTGCAATGATCACCCAAATGATGCAAATATTCTCTAGGCTCCGCAGGGAGTGGGTATTGTGACATATTTCTGAACTGATCATCCAGGAGATATAACTATTCTCCATGCTTTGACTAAAGAGTGTCAGAAGTTGTTGGGAGAGCCTCAGCTGGAATTTCACGGACGGACAAGGGCACAGAGAGGCCAGCGGGCTCCCTTGCATGACAGCCAGTGTGAGCAATGAGCGCAGGTCTAGCCAGGATTCCGGCAAAGAGAGCTAGAATTCTGCGTTCCGCTGCCAGGCGCTCGATGGTGGCAGGGGGGAGGCTGCGGGGACATGGGCGGGCCGGCGACGGTGGCATGGAGGTGCAGAGGAGGCGAGCCGCTGGAGGGGTGTCAGGCCTGGATGCTGCGCGCGCCCTGTGTTTCGCGGGACAGGGTTCTTCACCCAGCCCAGGGGAGGACTCATTTTCTGGAGGGGGCGGTGGGTGCGGGGAGGGGTTTTCAGACGGGGGTGGGGTGGTGGAAATGCATGAGATCTCTGCCCAGGCTACTCCCACAGCCCATGCGGCTGCCCGCAAACCTGCGCAGGAAGGCGGCCCACCTGCTGTTACATGGGACGGCTCTGGGATCCCCGTGATGACCAGGAAAGAATGGCAGTTCTCCACTGTGTGGAGTCTCCCACCGGGCCTAGACCAAGAAGGCAGGAATCCCAGGCCGGTCAGCCTGGTGGAGGGGGTGGGGGAAGGCACACCCCTCCATAGCCAGCAAGGTGTTCCCCGGGAAAGAGAGGCCACCGCCCTGCCCTGACCCAACCCCGTCCCAACACTGCGACCTAAATCTCCTCCAGCAGAGCCCAGTATTATTCCTCGCTGAGGGGTGCTTCCAGCAGGGTGGCCTCTTCCAAGGCCTCCAACTCCCCCGGGGCCTCCGTTTCTAGGAAAGATTGCGCCTGCTGCAGAAACTCCGGGCTCGTCAGGAGCTCATTCAGCAGCAGGCCGGAGGAGAGTGCAGATGAGCGCCCCGGCTCCTGGAGCGCCTGGGAGGGCGCCGGGGTGTCTTGCATCTGCCCCTGCTGCGCAGAGGCCTAGAGGGGTGCAGGCTGGTGAGGTGGAGCTGCCCCGTCTTGGGGTTCCCACGCCGCCCCGGAGACCTGGGTACCCCGGCCTCAGCCCCACCACAGACTCCCCTGGGACGCGGGAGGTGCAAGCACACCTTGGCCCTGTGGCCCCACTTGAGTGGGCCCAGGCTGTCCCACCCTACAAGGGCCTGGCAGGACGTCGCGCTGCGGGTCCCGGTCCTCCCGGATTTTGCCCGGTTTCGGAGTCCACCAAGGAGCCTGAGGGTGGGAGAGCGCCCCTTCCGGAGGAGCTGGGGCGGCTTAGGCACAATCCCCTCATGCTGGGACACTTTGGGAGATCCCCTCGGCTGGTGCGGCCTGGCTGGGCTGGAGCACGGGGACGACCCTCGCTCCCTGCCTCATGAAAGCCCCCGGTGGGAGAGCGCCAGGTGTGCGGGGCACGTGGGGTGTGTGAAGCCCTGTTCCCCACGCGCCAGTGTGGGCAAAGGCGACCCACGAGGGAGCAGGGTGACACCTGCCGGGGGCCGCGTTGCACAGGCCACCTGCCTGCGCGGGCGCACTGCTAGCCTGTCCCGGGTGCCTGGCCCTTCTATTCTGAAACCAGATCTGAATCCTGGACTCCGGGAGGCCCGTCTCTCTGGCCAGCTCTTCCCTCGCGGCGATGCCTGGAAAGCGATCCTTCTCAAAGGCTCGGAGGAGCAGGGCGGTCTGGGATCCGGTGACGGCGGTCTGCTTTTGCCTGCCTTCTTGCAGGCCGTGTTTCCCGGGCCAGGGCCGAGATTCCCACCGGTGCTGCCTCAGCTGGCGTGACCTCTCATTCTGAAAGCAAATCTGGACCCAGGGCTCCGGAATGCTGATGTCCTGGGCCAGCTTTTCACTGGTGGCGATGCCCGGGCATGGGTTCCGCTCAAAGCAGGCTCGCAGGACCTGGCTTTGGCTCGGGGTCCAAACGAGTCTCCTTTGCCGTCCCCGTCCCCGGGATTCCGCTGGGAGGGTGCCGTCCGAAGTTGTCGGGAGGGTCATCGCGGGGAGCCCCGGCCAGAATTTCAAGGACGGACACGGGCAGAGAGAGGCCGGCGGGCTCCCGTGCACCTAAGCTTGCCTGTGCACTGTGTCAGGTGCAGCCAGGGGTCCTGCCCGGACAGCCAGCCAGCGGCTCTTATAAAGGTCTGCAGGCAGGCAGGCTCCACCCCTTCATGAATGGCACTGAGCCCTAAGACAGCACACCCTGCACTGGAAGTGTTCCAGGGCATCGAGGCCTGCGGCCAGGTGCTGGTGGGGTGGGGGGGGGAGGGCGTGGTGATGGTGGCGGTGGGGCCGGAGAGACGAAGAGGAAGGGGGCGAGGGGGAAGTGGTGAGGGTGGTGCTTTTGGAAGGGTTGGGTCTCCGGACCTCTCCAGGAATCCCGCGTGAACTGGAAGCAGCTCTCTTGGCTCCCACGCGTCTTCAGCAGGGAGAAACCGGCCTGGGAGGGTGGAGGGGAGTGTGGAACTTAACCTCCGTGGGAGTCTGGAGTGTTCCAGGCCCTCTCTCTGAGAAGGAGGCAGTGCATGTGTGTGTCGCCGTTGCCGGGACATTCTCACACACGCAGGCCTGTGGCTGTCGTTCATTTCCACGTAGAAGACCAGAACGAGACCCTAGAGAGAAGATGCCTCCCCGGCGTGATGGCCTGACGATGGATTCCCGTGTGCGGCAACATGGGGAGTCTGCAGTGTGGCTGGTTTGGAAACTAGTAAAGAGAGCGAAGGCACCATGCCGGTCTTCCACCCTTCCCTGCATGTTTCCGGGTGCCCGCAGAGCTCCGGGAGCAAACCGTCAGCATGACACATCTCTCAACTGATCCACAAATTGATGTAAAACTTGTCTAGGCTCTGCCTACAGGGGCTTTGTGACATAACTCTGCACTGATCACCCAGGTGATAGGACTTTTGCCTAGGCTCTGCCTATGGGGACATTGTGACATATCTCTACACTGACCACCCAGGTGATGTAACTCTTGTGTTGGATCTGCCCATGGGGGCATTTTGACATATGTCTGCACTAATCACCCAGATGATGGGACACTTGTCTAGGCTCTGTGAATGGGGGCTTTGTGACATATCTCTGCACTGATCACCCAGGTGATGTAACGCTTGACTAGGCTCTGCCCACGGAACGTATTGACATATCACCGCATTGATAACCGAGGTGATGTAACTCTTGTCCAGGCTCTGCCTATAGGGGGCCTTGTGACTTATCACTGCACTGATCATCTAGGTGATGTAACTCTGCTCTATGCTCTGTCTAAAGGGTTATTGTGACAGATCTGTGCACTGATCACTCACGTGATGTAATTATTGTCTAGGCTCTGCTTAAAGGGGCCTTGTCACATATCTCTGCACTGATCACCCAGGTGATGTAACTCTGCTCTAAGCTCTGCCTAAAGGGGCATTGTGACAGATCTCTGCACTGATCACTCAGGTGATGTAACTATTGTCTAGGCTCTGTTTACAGGGGGTATTGTGACATATCTCTGCAATGATCACCTAAGTGATGTAACACTTGTGTAAGCTCTGCCTACAGGGGCATTTTGACAAATCTCTGCACTGTTAACCGAGGTGATGTAACCCTTGTCTAGGCTGTGCCCACAAGGGGATTGAGACATATCTCAGCACTGATCCTGAGGTGATCCAACTCTTGCCTGATCTCTGCCTACTGGGGATATTGTGACATATCTCTGCACTGATCTCACAGGTGCTGTCACTTTAGTCTAGGCTCTGGCTACATGGCATTGTGACATATCACTGCACTGGTCACCCTGGAGATATGACCCTTGTATAGGCTCTGCCAAAGGGGGCTTGTGACACATCTCTGCACTGATCACCCACGTAATATAACTCTTCTCTAGGATCTGCCTACACGGTGCTTTGTGACATATCCCTGCAATGATCACCAAGGTGATATACCACTTCTCAAGGCTCTGCCTGCAGGGGCATTGCGATGTATCTCTAAACTGATCACCTAGGTCATGTAACTCTTGTCTAGGCTCTGCCTACAGTGGCATTGTGAAATATGTCTGCACTGATCACCCAGGTGATGTAACTCTTTTCTGGGATCTGCCTAGAGGGTGCATTGTGACATATGCCAGCAATGATCACCCAGGTGATGTACCACTTGTCAATGCTCTGCCTACAGGGACATTGTGTTGTATCCCTGCACTGATCACCTAGGTCATGTAACTCTCGTCTAGGCTCTGTCTACAGTGGCATTGTGACGTATCTCTGCACTGATCATCCAAGTGATTTAACTCTTGCCTAGGATGTGCCTAAAGGGACTTTGTGACATAACTCTGCACTGATCATCCAGGTGATGAGGCTTTTGTCTAGGCTCCGCCTAAGGGGGCATTGTGACATATTTCTGCACTGATCACCCAGGTGACGGACTCTTGTCTTGAATCTGCCAATGGAGGCATTGTGACATATATCTTCACTGATCACCCAGGTGATGTAACTGTTGTATAAGCTCTGCCTACATGGGAATTGTGAGAGATCTCGCCCCTGATCACCCAAGTGATGTAACTATTGTCTAGGCTTTGCCTACAGGGGGCTTTGTGACATACCTTTGCACTGATCACCCAGGTGATGTAACTCATCTAAGTTCTGCCTACAGGAGATTTGTGACGTATCTCTGCAATGATCACTTAGGTGATGTAACATTTTTATAAGCACTGCCTACAGGGAATTTTTACAAATCTCTGCACTGATCACCTAGGTGATGTAACTCTTGTCTACCCTCTGCCCAAAGGGGGCATTGTGAAATATATTTGCAATGTTCACCCAGGTGATTCAACCCTTGTGTAGGATCTGCCTACAGGGGGTATTGTGAAATATCTCTGCACTGATCAACTAGGTGATGTAACTCTTGTCAAGGCTCTGCCTACAGAGGCGTTTTCACATTTCCCTGAACTGATGAGAAAGGTGATGTAACTCTTCTCTAGGCTCTGCCAACAGGGGCGTTTTCACATATCCCTGAACTGATGACAAAGGTGATGTAACACTTGCCTAGGCTTTGCCTACAGGGGACGTTGTGACATATGTCTGCACTGATCACCCTGGTGATGCAACTCTTCTCTATGCTCTGCCTACAGGGGACATTGTGACATATCTCTGCACTGATCAGGCAGGTGATGTAATGCTTTTCTAGTCTCTGCCTACAGAGGGCCTTGTGACATCACTCCGCACGGATCACCGGGGTTGTGTAACTCTTGTCTAGGCTCTGCCTATGAGGGCATTGTGACTTATCTCTGCACTGATCACCCAGGAGATGTGAATCTTGTCTAAGCTCTGCCTAGAGGGACAATGGGACATTTCTCTGCACTGATCACTGAGGTGATGCAAATATTGTCTAGGCTTTGCCTTCAGTGGGATTTATGACATATCTCTGCACTGATCACCCAGGTGATGTAACTCTTGTCTAGGCTCTGCTTACAGGGGGTATTGTGAGATATCTCTGCACTGATCACCCAGCTGATGTAACTCTTGTCTGTGCTCTGCCTTCAGGGGCATCTTAACATATCACTGCACTGATCACCGGGATGATGCATCTCTTGTATAGGCTTCGCAGACAGGGGGCATTGAGACATATCTCTGCACTGAACACCGAGGTGATGCAACTCTTGTCTGGGATCTGCTTAAAGGGGGCATTGTGACATATCTATACCCTGATCACCCAGATGATGTAACTCTTGTCTAGGCTCTGCCTACTGGAGATATTGTGATATATCTCCTCACTGATCACCCAGGTGATGTCACTTTTCTCAAGGATATGGCTACATGGACATTGTGACATGTCACTGCACTGATCACACAGCTGATGTAACTCTTGTCTAGGATCTGGCTACAGGGGGCTTGTGACACATCTCTGCACTGATCACCTAGGTGATGTAACCCTTGTCTAGGCTCTGCCAAAAAGGGGCATTGTGACATAACTGCACTGATCACCCAGGTGATGGGACTCTTGTCTAGGCTCTGCCTACAGGGGCATTGTGACATATCTCTGCAGTGATCACGCAGGTGATGTAACTCTTGTCTATATCTGCCTACTGGGAGCATTGTGGCATATTTCTGCACTGATCACCCAGGTGATGGACTCTTGTCTTGGAACTGCTTATGGGGGCATAGTGACATATCTCCTCATTGATCACTCATGTGATGTAACGCTTGTCTAAGCTGCGCCTAAAGGGGAATTGTGACAGATATCGCACTGATCACCCAGGTGATGTAACAATTTTCTGGGATTTGTCTACAGGGGACTTTGTGACATGTCTTTGCACTGATCACCCAAGAGATGTAACTCCTTTCTAGGCTCGGCCTACAGGGGCTTGGTGACATATTTCTGCACTGATCAGCCAGGTGATGTAACACTTGTTTAGGCTCTGCCTACAGGGGCTTTGTGAAATATATCTGTACTGATCACCCATGTGATGTAACTCGTGTCTAGTCTCCACCTACAGGGGGTATTGTGACGTATATCTGCATCTATCACCCAGGTGATGTTACTCTTGTCTAGGCTCCACCTACAGGGGGTATTGTGATATAACTCTACACAGGTCACCTTGGTTATGTAACTCTTGACCCCTCTCTGCCTACAGGGTCATTGTGAACTATCTCTGCACTGATCACCCAGGTGATGGGACTCTTCTCTATACTCTGCCTAGAGGGGGATTTGTGACATATCTCTGCATTGATCACCCAGGTGATGGAAGTCTTCTTTAGGCTCTGTCTATGGGGGCATTGTGTCAAATATCTGCACTGATCACCCAGGTGATGTAACTCTTCTCTAGGCTCTGTCTTCAGGGATTTTTCTCACATATGACTGCACTGATCACCTCGGTGATGTAAGCCTTGTATGGGCTTTGACTGTGGAAGGCTTTATGACATATCTATGCACTGATCCCTGAGGTGATGCAAGTCTTGTCTAGGCACTGCCTGCAGGGGACATTGGTACATATCTCTGCACTGATAACCGAAGTGATGGACTCTTGTCTTAGATCTGACAACATGGACATTGTGACACATCTCTGAACTGATCAACCAAGTGATGAAACTCTGGTCTAGGCTCTCCCTACAGGGGCTTTGTGACACATCTCTGCACTGATCACCCTGGGGAGAGAACTCTTTACCACGCTCTGCCTATAAGAGGATTTATGACTTATAACTGCACTGATAACCTAGGTGATGTAACACTTGTCTAGGCTCTGCCTATACTGGAATTCTCACATATCTCTGCACTGATCACTCATGTGATATAACGCTTGTCTAAGCTGAGCTTAAAGGGGAATAGTGACAGATATCTCCACTGATCACCCAGGTGAGGAAACAATTTTCTGGGATTTGTCTACAGGGGGCTTTGTGACATATCTTTGTACTGATCAACCAGTAGATGTATCTCTTGTCTAGGCTCTGCCTACAGGGGCTTTGTGACATATTTCTGCACTGATCACCCAGGTGATGTAACTCTTATTTAGGCTCTGCCTACAGGGGCTTTGTGACCTATCTCTGCACTGATCACCCAGAAGATGTAACTCTTGTCAAGGCTCCATCTACAGGGGGTATTGTGATGTATCTCAGCGCTGATCACCCAGGTGACGTAACTCTTGTCTAGGCTCCACCAACCGGGGGTATTGTGACATATCTCTGCCCTGATCACCCAGGTGATGTAACATTTATCTAGCCTCTGCCTACAGGGTCGTTTTGACATAGCTCTGCACAGATCACCTAAGTTATGTAACTGTTGTCCACGCTCTGCCTACAGGGGGCATTGTGAAATATCTCTGCTCTGATCACCCAGGTGATGGGACTCTTCTCTATACTCTGCCTAGAGGGGGATTTGTGACATATCTCTGCACTGATCACCCAGGAGATGGAAGTCTTGTCTAGGCTCTGTCTATGGGGTCACTGTGTCAAATATCTGAACTGGTTACCCAGGTGATGTAAGTATTTTCTCGGCTCTGTCTACAGGGATTTTTGGGACATATCACTGCAATATTCACCTAGGTGATGTAAGACATTAATGGGTTTTGTCTACAGAAGTCTTTGTGACATATCTTTGCACTGATCTCTGAGGTGATGCAACTCTTGTCTAGGTACTGCCTACAGGGGACATTGGTACATATCTCTGCACTGATCACCCAGGTGATGGACTGTTGTCTCAGATCTGCCTACATGGACATTGTGACACATCTCTGAACTGATCAACCAAGTGATGAAACTCTTGTGTAGGCTCTGCCTACGGGAGCTTTGTGACACATCTCTGCACTGATCACCCTGGGGAGGAGACTCTTGTCTACGCTCAGCCTACAGGAGGCTTTATGAGTTATACCTGCACCGCTAACCTAGGTGATGTAACACTTGTCAAGGCTCTGCCTACACGGGAATTCACACATATCTCTGCACTGATCACCCAGGTGATGTAACTCTGGTCTAGGTTCTGCTTACAAGGGGTATGGTGACATATCTCTTTAATGATCACCTAAGTGATGTAACACTTGTGTAGGCTGTGCCTACAGGGTTATTTTGACATATTCCTGCACTGTTAACCTAGGTGATGTAACTGTTGTCAAGTCTGTGCCCACAGGGGTATTCAGACATATCTCTGCACTAATCCAGAGGTGATCCAACTCTTGCCTGGTCTCTGCCTACTGGGGACATTTTGACATGTCTCTGCACTGATCTCCCAGGTGCCGTAACTTCAGTCTAGGCTCCGGCTACATGGCATTGTGACATATCTCTGCACTGATCACCCAGGGTAAATAACTCTTGTCTAGGTTTGGAAGACAGGGGGCTTGTGACATATCTGTGCACTGATCACCCAGGTGATACAGAAATTTTCAAGTCTCTGCCTACAGGGCATTGCGATGTATCTCTGTACTGATCACCTAGGTCATGAAACTCTTGTCTAGGCTCTGCCTGCAGTGGCATTGTGACATATCTCTGCACTGATCACCCAGGTGATGTAACTCTTTTCTAGGATCTGCCTACAGGGTGCTTTGTGACATATCCCTGCAATGATCACCCAGGTGATGTACCACTTGTCAAGGCTCTGCCTACAGGGACATTGCGATGTATCTCTGCACTGATCACCTAGGTCATGGAACTCTTGTCTAGGCTCTGCCTACAGTGGCATTGTGACATATCTCTGCACTGATCATCCAAGTGATGTAACTCTTGTCTAGGATCTCCGTAAAGTTTGCTTTGTGACATAACTCTGCACTGATCATCCAGGTGATGGGGCTTTTGTCTAGGCTCTGCTGAAGGGGGCATTGTGACATATTTCTCCACTGATCACCCACGTGACGGACTCTTGTCTTGGATCTGCCTATGGGGGCATTGTGACATATCTCTGCACTGATCATCCAGGTGTTGTAACTGTTGTATAAGCTCTGCCGACAGGCGAATTGTGAGAGATCTCGCCACTGATCCCCCAAGTGATGTAACTATTGTCTAGGCTTTGCCTGCAGGGGGCTTTGTGACATACGTTTGCACTGATCACACAGGTGACGTAACTCATCTAATGTCTTTCTACAGGAGCTTTGTGACATATCTCTGCAATGATCACTTAGGTGATGTAACAGTTTTATGAGCACTGCCTACAGGGAATTTTGACAAATCTCCGCACTGATCACCTAGGTGATGTAAGTCTTGTCTACCCTCTGCCCAAAGGGTGCATTGTGAAATATCTCTGCACTTATCACCCAGGTGATTCAACTGTTGTCTGGCATCTGCCTACAGGGGGAATTGTGAAATATCTCTGCACTGATCAACTAGGTGATGTAACTCTTGTCTAGGCTCTGCCTACAGGGGCTTCTTCAAATATCCCTGAACTGATGACAAAGGTGATGTAACCCTTGTCTAGGCTTTGCCTACAGGGGACATTGTGACATATCTCTGCACTGATCACCCAGGAGATGCAACTCTTCTCCATGCTCTGCCTACAGGGGACATTGTGACATATCTCTGCACTGATCACCCAGGTGATGTAACTCTTTTCTAGTCTCTGCCTACAGAGGGCGTTGTGACATCACTCTGCACAGATCACCCGGGTTATTTAACTCTTGTCTATGCTCTGCCTACGGGGGCATTGTGACTTATCTCTGCACTAATCAACCAAGAGATTTGACTCTTTTCTAAGCTCTGCCTAGAACATATCTCTGCACTGATCGCTGAGATGATGTAAAAGTTGTCTAGGCTTGCCTACAGTGGGATATATGACGTATCTCTGCACTGATGACCCAGGTGATGTAACCCTTGTGTAGGCTCTGCCTACAGTGGCACTTTTACATATCACTGCAATGATCATCAAGATGATGAAACTCTTGTATAGGCTTCGCCAACAGGGGGCATTGAGACATGTCTCTTCACTTATCACCAAGGTGATGCAACTCTTGTCTAGGATTTGCTTACAGGGGGCATTGTGACATATCTCTGCCCTGATCACCCAGGTGATGTAACTCTTGTCTAGGCTCTGCCTACTGGAGACATTATGACATATCTCCGCACCGATGACCCAGGTGATGTCACTTTTGTCAAGGATATGGCTACAGGGGCATTGTGACATGTCACTGCTCTGATCACACAGCGGATGTAACTCTTGTCTAGGCTTTGGCTACAGGGGGCTTGTAACATATCTCTGTACTGATCAACCAGGTGATGTAAACACTGTTTGGGCTCTGCCAAAAGGGGGCATTGTGACATAACTCGGCACTGATCACCCAGGTGATGGGATCCTTGTCTAGGCTCTGCCTGCAGGGGCATTGTGACATATCTCTGCAGTGATCACACAGATGATGTAATTCTTTTCTATATCTGCCTACTGGCGGCATTGTGGCATATTTCTGCACTGACCACCCAGGTGATGGACTCTTGTCTTGGATCTGCCTATGGAGGCATAGTGACATATCTCTGCACTGATCCCTCATGTGATGTAAGGCTTGTCTAAGCTGCGCCTGAAGGGGAATTGTGACAGATATGTCCACTGATCACCCAGGTGATGTAACAATTTTCTGGGATTTGTCTACAGGGGGATTTTTGACATATCTGTTCAGTGATAACCCAGGAGATGTTACTCTTGTCTAGGCTCGGCCTACAGGGGCTTTCTGAGATATTTCTGCACTGATCACCCAGCTGATGAAACTCATGTCTAGGCTCTGCCTACAGGGGCTTTGTGACATATCTCTGCATTGATCACCAAGGTGATGTAACTCTTGTCTAGGCTCCACCTACAGGGGGTATTGTGACGTATCTCTGCACTGATCACCCAGGTGATGTAACATTTATCTAAGATCTGCCTACAGGGTCGTTTTGACATAGCTCTGCACAGATCACCTAGGTTATGTAACTCTTGTCCACTGTCTGCCTACAGGGGGTATTGTGAAATATATCTTCACTGATCACCCAGCTGATGGGACTCTTCTCTATACTCTGCCTAGAGGGGGATTTGTGACATATCTCTGCACTGATCACCCAGGAGATGGAAGTCTTGTCTAGGCCCTGTTTCTGGGGGCATTGTGTCAAATATCTGCACTGGTCAACCAGGTGATGTAAGTATTTTCTCGGCTCTGTCTACAGGGATTTTTGTGACATATCACTGCACTGAACACCTAGGTGATGTAAGCCTTGTATGGGCTTTGCCTACAGAAGGCTTTGTGACATATCTATGCACTGATCTCTGAGGTGATGCAACTCATGTCTAGGCACTGCCTACAGGGGACATTGGTACATATCTCTGTACTGATCACCCAGGTGATGGACACTTGTCTTAGATCTGCCTACATGGACATTGTGACACATCTCTGAACTGATCAACCAAGTGATGAAACACTTTTCTAGGCTCTGCCTACAGGGGCTTTCTGACATATCTCTGCACTGATCACCCTGGGCAGGGAACTCTTGTCTACACTCAGCCTACAGAAGTCTTTAAGACTTATACCTGCACTGATAACCTAGGTGATGTAACACTTGTCTAGACTCTGCCTACGCAGGAATTGTCACATATGTCTGCACTGATCAGCCGGGTGATGTATCTCCTGTCTAGGTTCAGCCTACAGGAGCTTTTTGACATATATCTGCACTGATCACCCAGGTGATGTAACTCTTGTCTAAGCTCTGCCTACAGGGGCATTGTGACAGATCTCTCCACTGCTCAGCCAGGTGATGTAACGATTGTCTGGGCTTTGCCTACAGGGGGCTTTGTGATATATATTTCCACTGATCAAACAGGTGATGTAACCCTTGTCAAGGTTCTGCTTACTGGGGCTTTGTGACATAACTCTGCACTGATCATCCCGGTTTGGGGGCTTTTGTCTAGGCTCTGCCTAAGGGGGCATTGTGACATATTTCTGCACTGATCAACCAGGTGAGACTCTTGCCTTGGATCTGCCTAAGGGGGCATTGTGACATATCTCTACACTGATCACCCAGGTGATGTAACTGTTGTATAAGCTCTGCCTACAGGGGAATTGTGAGAGATCTCGCCACTGATCACCCAAGGGATGTAACTATTGTCTATGCTTTGCCTACAGGGGGCTTTGTGACATACTTTGCACTGAGCACCCAAGTAATGTAACTCATCTAAGTTCTGCCTACAGAAGCTTTGTGACATATCCCTACACTGATCACTTAGGTGATGTAACATTTTATAAGCACTGCCTACAGGGAATTTTGACAAATCTTTGCACTGATCACCTAGGTGATGTAACTGTTGTCTACCCTCTGCCCAAATGGGGCATTGTGAAATGTCTCTGCATTGATCACCCAGGTGATTCAACTCTTCTCTACGATCTGCCTACAGGGGGTATTGTGAAATATGTCTGCACTGATCAACTAGGTGATGTAACTCTTGTCTAGGCTCGTCTACAGGGGTGTTTTCACATATCCCTGAACTGATGACAAAGGTGATGTACCTCTTGCCTAGGCTTTGCCTACAGGGGACATTGTGACATATATCTGCACTGATCACCCAGGTGATGCAACTCTTCTCTATGCTCTGCCTACAGGGGACATTGTGACACATCTCAGCACTGATCACCCAGGTTATGTAACCCTTGTCTAGGCTCTGCCAAAAGGGGGCATTGTGACATAACTCTGCACTGATCACCCAGGTGATGGGACTCTTGTATATGCTCTGCCTACAGGGGCACTGTGACATATCTCTGCAGTTATAACACAGGTGATGTAACTCTTGTGTATATCTGCCTACTGGCGGAATTGTGGTATATTTCTGCACTGATCACCCAGGTGATGGTCTCTTGTCTTGGATCTGCCTTTTGGGGCATAGAGACATATATCTGCACTGATCACTCTTGTGTTGAAACGCTTGTCTAAGCTGCACCTAAAGGGGAATTGTGACAGATATCTCCACTTATCACCCAGGTGCTGTAACAATATTCTGGGATTTGTGTACAGGGGGCTTTGTGCCATATATTTTCACTGATTGCCCAGGAGATATAACTCTTTTCTAGGCTCGGCTTACAGGGGCTTTGTGACATATTTCTTCACTGATCACCCAGGTGATATACCACTTGTCAAGGCTCTGCCTACAGGGACATTGTGACAGAACTCTGCACTGATCACCCAGGTGACGTAACTCTTGTCTACGCTCCACCTACAGGGGGTATTGTGATGTATCTCTGCACTGATCACCCATGTGATCTTACATTTATTTAGTCTCTGCCTACAGGGGCATTTTGACATAGCTCTGCACAGATCAACTAGGTTATGCAACTCTTGTCCACTCTCTGCCTACAGGGGGCATTGTGAAATATCTCTGCACTGATCACCCAGGTGATGGATGTATTTTCTAGGCTCTGTCTATGGGGGTATTGTGTCAAATATCTGCAGTGATCACCCAGGTGATGTAACTCTGGTCTAGGCTCTGTCTGCAGAGATTTTTGTGACATATCACAGCACTGATCCCCTAGATGATGTAAGCCTTGTATGGGCTTTGCCTACAGAAGGCTTTATGACTTATCTCTGCACTGATCTATGAGGTGATGCAACTCTTGTCTAGGCACTGCCTACAGGGGACATTGGTAAATATCTCTGCACTAATCACCCAGGTGATGGACTGTTGTCTTAGATCTGCCTACATGGACATTGTGACACATCTCTGAACTGATCAACCAAGTGATGAAACTCTTGTCTAGGCTCTGCCTACAGGGGCTTTGTGACACATCTCTGAACTGAACACCCTGGGGAGGGAACTCTTTTCTACGCTCTGCCTACAGGAGGCTTTATGTCTTATACCTGCACTGATAACCTAGGTGATGTAACACTTGTCTTGGCTCTGCCTACACGAGAATTCTCACATATCTCTGCACTGATCACCCAGGTGACAGACTCTTCTTCTCTTGCATCTGCCTATGGGGGCTTTGTGACATATTTCTGTACTGATCACCCAGGTGATGTAACTCTTATTTAGGCTCCAACTACAGGGTGTATTGTGACGTATCGCTGCACTGATCTCCCAGGTGATGCAACATTAATCTAGGCTCTGCCTACTGGAGACATTGTGACATATCTCCGCAGTGATCACCCAGGTGATCTCACTTTTCTCAAGGATATGGCTACAGGGACATTGTGACATGTCACTGCACTGATCACACAGCTGATGTAACACTTGTCTAGGCTCTGGCTAAAGGGGACTTGTGACACTTCTCTGTACTAATCACCCAGGTCATGTAACCCTTGTCTAGGCTCCGCCAAAAGGTGGCATTGTGACATAATTCTGCACTGATCATCCAGGTGACGGGACTCTTGTCTAGGCTCTGCCTTCAGGGTCATTGTGACATACCTCTGCACTGATCACACAGGTGATGTAACTCTTGTCTATATCTGCCTACCTGCGGCATTGTGGCATATTTCTGCATTGATCACCCAGGTGATGGACTCTTATCTTGGATCTGCCTATGGTGGCATAGTGACATATCTCTGCAGTGATCACTCATGTGACGTAACGCTTGTCTAAGCTGCGCCTAAAGCTGAATTGTGACAGATCGCTGCCTGCAGGGGCATTGTGAAATATCTCTGCACTGATCACCCAGGTGAAGGGACTCTTCACGAGACTCTGCCTACTGGGGGCATTGTCACATATTTCTGCACTGATCACCCAGGTGATGGACTCTTGTCTTGGATTTGCCTTTGGGGGCATTGTGACAGATATCTGCACTGATCAACCAGGTGATGTAACTCTCGTCTAAGCTCTGCCTAAAGGGCATTGTGACAGATCTCTGCACTGCTCAGTCAGGTGATGTAACTATTGTCTAGGTTCTGCTTAAAGGGGCCTTGTCACGTATCTCTGCACTGATCACCCAGATGATGTAACTTTTGTCTCGGCTCTGCTTACAGGGGGTATTGTGACATATCTCTGCAATGATCACCTAAGTGATGTAACACTTGTGTAGGCTCTGCCTACAGGGCCATTTTGACATATCTCTGCACTGTTAAACGAGGTGACGTTACTCTTGTCTAGGCTGTGCCCACAGGGGTATTGAGACATATCTCTGCACTGTTCCCGAGGTGATCCAACTCTTGCCTGGTCTCTGCCTACTGGGGACATTGTGACATATCTCTGCACTGATCTCCCAGGTGCTGTAAATTTAATCTAGGCTGTGGCTACACTGTATTGTGACATATCACTGCACTGATCACCCAAGTGATATAACACTTGTCTAGGCTCTGCCTACAGGGGGCTTGTGACATATCCCTGCAAAGATAACCCAGGTGATATAACTCTTACCTAGGATCTGCCTACAGGGTGCTTTGTGACATATCCCTGCAAAGATGACCCATGTGATGTGCCGCTTGTCAAGGTTCTGCATACGGGGACATTGCAATCTATGTCTGCACTGATCAACTAGGTCATGTAACCGTTGTCTAGTCTCTGACTACAGTGGCAATGTGACATATCTGTGCACTGATCATCCAAGCGATGTAACTCTTGTCTAGGATCTGCCTAAAGGGACTTTGTGACATAACTCTGCACTGATCATCCAGGTGATGGGGCTTTTGTCTAGGCTCTGCCTAAGGGGGCATTGTGACTTATTTCTGCACTGATCACCCAGGTGACGGACTCTCGTCTTGGATCTGCCTATGGGGGTATTGTGACATATCTCTGCACTGATCGCCCAGGTGATGTAACTGTTGTATAATCTCTGCCTTCAGGGGAATTGTGAGAGATCTCGCCACTGATCACCCAAGTGATGTAACCATTTTCTAGGCCTTGCCTGCAGGGGGCTTTGTGACATACCTTTCCACAGATCACCCAGGTGATGTAACTCATCATAGTTCTGCCTACAGGAGCTTTGTGACATATCTCTGCACTGATCACTTAGGTGATGTAACACTTTTGTAAGCACTGCCTGCAAGGAATTTTGACAAATCTCTGCACTGATCACCTAGATGATGTAACTCTTGTCTATCCTCTGCCCAAAGGGGGCATTGTGAAATATCTCTGCGCTGATCACCCAGGTGATTAAACTGTTGTCTAGGATCTGCCTACAGGTGTTTTGTGAAATATCTCTGCACTGATCAACTAGGTGTTGTAACTGTTGTCTAGGCTCTGCCTAGAGGGGCGTTTTCACATATCCCTGAACTGATGACAAAGGTGATGTACCTCTTGCCTAGGCTTTGCCTACAGGGGACATTGTGACATATCTCTGCACTGATCACTCAGGTGATGTTCCTCTTGCCTAGGCTTTGCCTACAGGGGACATTGTGACATATCTCTGCACTGATCACTCAGGTGATGCAACTCTTCTCTATTCTTTGCCTACAAGGGACACTGTGACATTTCTCTGCACTGATCTCCCATGTGATGCAGCTCTTCTCTAGACTCTGCCTACAGGGGGAATTGTGACATATCTCTGCACTGATCACCCAGGTGATGTAACAATATTCTAGTCTCTGCCTACAGGGTGCTTTGTGGCATATCCCTGCAATGATCATGCAGATGATGTACATCTTGTCAAGGCTCTGCCTACAGGGACATTGCGATGTATCTCTGCACTGATCACCTAGGTCATGTAACTCTTGTCTAGGCTCTGCCTACAGTGGCATTATGACATATCTCTGCACTGATCACACAGGTGATTCAACTCTTGTCTAGTATCTGCCTACAGGGGGTATTGTGAAATATCACTTCACTGATCAACTAGGTGGGGTAACTGTTGTCTAGGCTCTGCCTACAGGGTCGTTTTCACATATCCATGAACTGATGACAAAACTGTTGTAACTCATGCCTAGGCTTTTCCTACAGGGGACATTGTGACTTATCTCTTCATTGATCACCCAAGTGATGCAACTCTTCTCTATGCTCTGCCTACAGGGGACACTGTGACATATCTCTGCAATGATCACCCAAGTGACGCAACTCTTCTCTAGGCACTGCCTACAAGGGGCAATGTGAAATATCTCTGCACAGATCACCCAGGTGATGTAACTCTTTTCTAGTCTCTGCCTTCAGAGGGCGTTGTGACATCACTATGCACGGATCACCCGGGTTATGTAACTCTTGTCTAGGCTCTGCCTATGGGGTTATTGTGATTTATCTCTGCACTGATCACCCAGGAGATGTGACTCTTTTCTAAGCTCTGCCTAGAGGGACATTGGTACATAACTCTGCACTGATCGCCTAGGTGATGTAAAAGTTGTCTAGGCTTTGCCTACAGTGGAATTTATGACATATGTCTGCACTGATCACCCAGGTGATGTAACTCTTGTCTAGGCTCTGCTTACAGTGAGTATTGTGAGATATCTCTGCACTGATCATCCAGGTTATGTAACTCTTGTCTAGGCTCTACCTACAGGGGCATTTTCACATATCACTGCACTGATCGCCGAGATGATGTAACTCATGTATAGGCTTCGTCGACGGGGCCATTGAGACATATCTCTGCACTGATCACCGAGGTGATGCAACTCTTTTCTGGGATCTGCTTAAAGGGGGCATTGTGACATATCTCTGCCCTGATCACCCAGGTGATGTAACTCTTGTCTAGGCTCTGCCTACTGGAGATATTGTGACATATCTCCGCACTCATCACCCAGGTGATGTCACTTTTCTCAAGGATGTAGCTACAGGGACATTGTGACATGTCACTGCACTGATCACACAGCTGATGTAACTCTTGTCTAGGCTCTGGCTACAGGGGGCTTGTGACACATCTCTGCACTGATCACCCAGGTGATGTAACCCTTGTCTAGGCTCTGCCAAAAAGGGGCATTGTGACATAACTCTGCACTGATCACCCAGGTGATGGGACTCGTGTCTAGGCTCTGCCTACAGGGGCATTGTGACATATCTCTGCAGTGATCACGCAGGTGATGTAACTCTTGTCTATATCAGCCTAATGGCAGCATAGTGGCATATTTCTGCACGGATCACCCAGGTGATGGACTCTTGTATTGGATCTGCCTGTGGGGGCATAGTGACATAACTCTGCACTGATCACTCATGTGATGTAACGCTTGCCTAAGCTGCGACTAAACGGAAATTGTGACAAATATGTCCACTGATCACCCAGGTGATGTAACAATTTTCTGGGATTTGTCTACAGGGGGCTTTGTGACATATCTTTGCACTGATGACCCAGGAGATATAACTCTTGTTCAGGGTTTGTGAGATATTTCTGCACTGGTCACCCAGGTGATGTAACTTTTGTTTAGGCTCTGCCTACAGGGGCTTTGTAACATATCTCTGCACTGATAACCCAGGTGATGTAACTCTTGTCTAGGCTCCACCTACAGGGGTTATGATGACGTATCCCTGCACTGATCATGCAGGTGATGTTACACTTGTCTAGGCTCCACCTACAGGGGGGATTGTGATGTATCTCTACACAGATCAAATAGGTTATGTAACTCTTGTCCACTCTCTGCCTTCAGGGGGCATTGTGAAATATCTCTGCACTGATCACCATTCTTTCCTCGGCATCCCGGGGATCCCAGAGCCGGCCCAGATACCAGCAGGTGGGCCACCTACTGCGCATGCGCGGGTTTGTTGGCAGCCGCCTGGGCTGTGGGAGCAGCCCGGGCAGAGCTCTCATGTCTTTCCCCCACCCCACCCACGCCTGACCGCCCCCTCCGCACCCACAACCCCCACCACCGGAAAATGCGTCCTCCCCTTGGCTGGGTGGAGACCCCCGTCCCGCGAAACACTGGGCAGGCGCAGCATCCAGGCCTGACACCACTCCGGCGGCTCGCCTCCTCTGCGCCTCCGTGCCAGCATCGCCGGCCCGCCCGTGCCCCTGCAGCCTTGCAGCTGCCTCCATGGAGCGCCTGGCAGCAGAATGCAGAACTGTAGCTCTGTTTGCCGGCCTCCTGGCTGGACCTGCGCTCATTGTGCACAACGGCTGACGTGCAAGGGAGCCCGCAGGCCTCTGTGTGCCCTTGTCTGTCCGTGAAAGTCTGGCTGAGGCTCTCCCAATGCCTTCCGAGGCTCTTTAGTCAATGCCTGGAGAATAGTTACATCTCCTGGATGATCAGTTTAGAAATATGTCACAATGCCCCCTCGCAGTGGAGCCTAGAGAAGATTTGCATCATTTGGGTGATCAGGGCAGAGATATATCACAATGTCCCCTGTACAAAAAGCCTGGAAATGATTTACATCACCTAGGTGATCAGTGCATAGGTATGTCAGAAATCCCCAGTAGGCTGAACAAGGTTCATCAAGACAAGGGTTACATCACTTAGGTGATCAGTGTGGAGATATGTGAAATTTCCCGTGTAGACAGAGCCTAGACAAGTGTTACACCACCTAGTGATCAGTGCAGGGATAAGTCCTAAAGCCTCCTGTAGGGAGACTGTAGACAACTGTTTCCTCCCTGGGGTGATCAGTGCAGAGTTATGTCCCAAAGCCCCTGTCAGCAGAACCTTGACAAGGGTTACATCACCTGTTTGATCAGTGGAAATGTATATCACAAAGCCCCCTGTAGGCAAAGCCTGGACATTTGTTACATCACCTGGGTGAGCAGTGGAGAGATCTGTCACAATTCCCCTGTAGGCAGAGCATAGACAAGGATTACATCACCTGGGTGATCAGTGCAGAGATATGTCAAAACGTTCCTGTAGGCTGCACCTAGACAGGAGTTACATCACCTGGGTGATCAGTGCATATTTATGTCACAAAGTCCCTTTAGGCAGATCCTAGACAAGAGTTACATTGCTTGGATGAATAGTGCAGGCATATATCACAATTCCATTGTAGGCAGAGCCTAGACAAGAGTTACATGTCCTAGGTGATCAGTGCAGAGATACGTCGCAATATCCCTGTAGGCAGAGCCTTGACAAGTGGTACATCATCTGGGTGATAATTGCAGGGTTATGTCACAAAGCACCCTGTAGGCAAATCCTAGAAAAGAATTATATCACCTGGGTGATCAGTGCAGAGATATGTCACAAGCCCCCTGTAGGCAGATCCTAGACAAGAATTATATCACCTGGGTGATCAGTGCAGTGATATGTCACAATGCGGTGTAGCCAGAGCCTAGACTAAAGTTACAGCACCTGGGAGATCTGTGCAGAGATATGTCATAATGTCCCCAATAGGCAGAGACCAGGCAAGAACTGGATCACCTCAGGATCAGTGCAGAGATATGTCTCAATCCCTCTGTGGTCACAGCCTAGACAAGAGTTACATCACCTCGGTTAACAGTGCAGAGATATGTCAAAATGCACCCGTAGGCAGAGCCTACACAAGTGTTACATCACTTAGGTGATCATTGC
Organism: Pan troglodytes; assembly: GCF_028858775.2. Classification (NCBI taxonomy): domain Eukaryota; kingdom Metazoa; phylum Chordata; class Mammalia; order Primates; family Hominidae; genus Pan; species Pan troglodytes. The sequence continues at coordinate 7,865,795 of NC_072420.2, read as the reverse complement.
AGAGATATGTCACAATACCCCCTGTAAGCAGAGCGTAGACAAGTGTTACATCACCTGGGTGATCAGAGCAGAGATATGTGACAAGGCAACTTTATGCAGAGCCTAGACAATAGTTACATCACCTGAGTGATCAGTGCAGAGATCTGTCACAATGCCCCTTTAGGCAGAGCTTAGACCAGACTTACGTCTCCTGGGTGATCTGTGCAGAGTTATGTCACAATGCCCCCATAGGCAAATCCTAGACAAGAGTCCGCCACCTGGGTGATCAGTACAGAAATATGTGACAATGCCCGCAGTAGGCAGAGCCTATAGAAGAGTCCCATCACCTGGGTGATCAGTGCAGAGATATGTCACAAGGCCCCCTATAGGCAGCGCCTGGTCAAGGGTTACATCACCTCGGTGATGAAGGCAGTGATATGTCAATATGCCCCTTAGGCAGAGCCTAGTCAAGGGTTACATCACCTGGGTTATCCGTGCGGAGATACTTCACAAAGCCCCCATACACAGAGCCTAGAAAAGAGTCCCATCACCTGGGTGATCAGTGCAGAAATATGTCACAATGACCCCATAGGCAGATCCAACACAAGAGTTACATTACCTGGGTGATCAGTGTAGAGATATGTCACAATGCCCCCATAGGAAGATCCAACACAAGAGTTACGTCACCGGGGTGATCAGTGTAGAGATATGTCACAATGCACATATAGGCAGAGCCCAGACAAAAGTCCCATCACCTGGGTGATCAGTGCAGAGATATGTCACAAAGCCCCTGTAGGCAGAGCCTAGAGAAGGGTTAAATCACATTGTTGTTCAGTTCAGAGATGTGTCATGCTGACTGTTTGCTCCCGGAGCTCTGGGGTCCCATGGAAACATGCAGGGAAGGGTGGAAGACCAGCATGGTGCCTTTGCTCTCCTTGCCAGTTTCCAAACCGGCCACACTGCAGACTCCCAATGTTGCCGCACACGTGAATTCATTTACATGTTTCTACAGATATCTGTATAAATATTTGCATGCTTGCATATACAGATATCTTTATAAATATTTACTTTTTTATACAGATATCTTTATAAATATTTACATGTTTATACAGATATCTGTATAAATACTTACATGTTTATGCAGATGTCTTTGTAAATATTTACATGTTTATACAGATATCTGTGTAAATATTTACATGTTTATACAGTCATATGTGTATTTAAATGTTTATACAGACATCTGTGTAAATATTTTCATATTTATACAGACATCTGTGTAAATATTTACATGTTTATAAAGACTACTGAGTAAATATTTTCATGCTTATACAGACTTCTATGTAAATACTTACATATTTATAAAGACATCTGTGTAAATATTTACACGTTTATACAGACATCTGTGTAAATATCTACATGTTTATGCAGACATTTGTGTAAATATTTACATTTTTAAAGAGAAATCTGTGTAAATATTTACATGTTTATACAGACATCTGTGTAAATATTTTCATGTTTAAACAGACAACTTTAAAAATATTTACATGTTTACAGAGACACCTGTATAAATATTTATATATTTATACAGATATCTGTATAAATATGTATGTGCTTACACAGATAACTTTATAAATATTTATATGTTTATACAGATATCTGTATAAACATTTATATGTCTATAGAGATATCGGTATAAATAATATTTATATGTTTACTGAGATACCTGTATAAATAATATTTATGTGTTTTTACAGATATTGGTAAAAATAATATTTGTATGTTTATGCAGATATCTTTAGAAATAATATTTATATGTTTATACAGATATCTGTGTAAATATTTACATGTTTATACAGACAACTTTAAAAATATTTACATGTTTACAGAGACATCTGTATAAATATTTATATATTTATACAGATATCTTTATAAATATGTATGTGCTTACACAGATAACTTTATAAATATTTATATGTTTATACAGATATCTGTATAAAGATTTACATGTCTATAGAGATATCTGTATAAATAATATATATATGTTTATTGAGATACCTGTATAAATAATATTTATGTGTTTTTACAGATATCGGTAAAAATAATATTTGTATGTTTATGCAGATATCTTTATAAATAATATTTGTATGTTTATACTGGTATCTGTATAAGTAATATTTATATTTTTAAGCAGATATCTGTACAAGTAATATTTGCATATTTTTACAGATATCTGTATAAGTAATTTTTATAGGTTTTTACAGATATATGTATAAATAATCATATGTTTATACAGATATCTGTATAAATAATATTTATATGTTTACACAGATATCTGTGTAAATATTTATATTTATAGACATAGCAGTATAAATATTTTCATGTTTATACAGATATCTGTATAAATATTTTCATGTTTATATAGATATCTGTATATTTAAATGTTTATACAGATATCTGTATGAATACGTACATGTTTATACAGATATCTAGGTAAATATTTTCATGTTTATTCAGATATCTATGTAAATACTTACATGTTTATACAGATATCTGTGTAAACATTTACATATTTATACAGAAATCTGTTTGAATATTTACATGTTTATACAGTCATCTGTGTAAATATTGACGTTTATACAGACGTCTGTGAAAATATTTATTTGTTTATACCGACATCTGTGTAACTAATAAATGTTTATAACGACGTCTGTGTAACTATTTGCATGTTTATACAGACATTTGTGTAAATATTTACATTTTTATACAGACATCTGTGTATATATTTACGTCTTTATACAGACATCTGTGTAAATATGTACATCTTTATACCGACAACTGTGTAAATATTTACATGTTTACACAGACATCTGTGTAAATATTTACATGTTTATACAGACATCTTTGTAAATATTTACAAGTTTATACAGACAACTGTGTAAGTATTTACATGTGATACCGACATCTGTGTAAATTCATACATGTTTATACAGACATCTGTGTAAATATTTACATGTTTGTAAAGACATCGTTGTAAATATTTACATGTTTGTACAGACATCAGTGTAAATATTTACATGGTTATACAGACAACTTTTCATATATCTACATGTTTAAACAGACATCTTTGTAAATATTCACATGTTTATACAGACACCTGTGTAAATAATTATATGTTTATACAGATGTCTGTATATATATGTATATGTTTATACAGACATCTGTATAAATAATTTTATATTTATACAGATATCTGTATAAATATATATGTTTATACAGATAACTTTATAAATATTTATGTGTTTATACCGATATCTGTGTAAATGTTTTTCTGTTTATACATATATCTGTATAAATAATATTTGTATGTTTATACAGATATCTGTATAAAATATATTTATATGCATATGGAGTTATCTGTATAAATAATATTTATATGTTTACACAGATATCGGTAAAAATAATATTTATATGTTTACACGGATATGTGTATAAGTGATATTTATATGTTTATTGAGATATATGTATAAATAATATTTATATGTCTATGCAGATATCTGTATAAATAAAATTTTATGTTTATGCAGATATCTGTATAAATAATATTTATATGTTAATACTGATATCTGTATAAGTAATATTTATATTTTTATGCAGATATCTCTATAAGTAATATTTATATGTTTATACAGGTATCTGCATAAGTAATATTTATATGTTTACAGAGATATCTGTATAACTAATATTTATATGTTAACGCAGATATCTGTATAAATAATATTTACATGTTTACACAGATATCTGTGTAAATATTCATATGTTTATACAGATATCTGTAGAAATATTTACATGTTTATACAGATATCTGTATAAATATTTTCACGTTTATATAGATATCTGTATAAATATTTACATGTTCATACAGGTATCTGAATAAATATTTACATGTTTGCTTATACAGATATCTGTATAAATATTTACATGTTTATACAGATATCAGTATAAATACTTACATATTTATGCAGATATCTATGTGAATATTTGCATGTTTATACAAATATCTGTGTAAATATTTACTTGTTTATAAAGATATTTGTGTAAATGTTTACATGTTTATACAGACATCTTGGTAAACATTTACATGTTTATACAGACATCTGTGTAAATATTTACATGTTTATATAGACTGCTGTGTAAATATTTACATGTTTATAAGACATCTGTGTAAATATTTTCATGTTTATACAGATTTGTGTGTAAATATTTCCATGTTTATACCGCCATCTGTGTAAATATTTAAATGTTTCTACCAATGTCTGTGTAAATATTTACATGTTTATACAGACTTCTGTGTAAATATGTACATCTTTATACAGACATCTGTGCAAATACGTACATCTTTATACAGACATCTGTGTAAATATGTTCATGTTTATACAGACATCAGTGTAAATACATACATGTTTATGCAGACATCTGTGTAAATATGTACATGTTTATACAGAAATCTGTGTAAATATTTATATGTTTATGCAGACATCTGTGTAAATATTTACCTGTTTACAGAGACAACTTTATAAATATCTACATGTCTACAGGGATACCTGTATAAATAATATTTATATGTTTATGCAGATATCTGTATAAATAATATTTATACGTTTATGCAGATAACTGTATAAATAATTTTGATATGTTTATACAGATATCTGTGAAATAATATTTATATGTTTATACAGATATCTGTATAAAAAACATTGATATGTTTATAATAATATCTGTATAAATAATATGTATATGTTTATACATTTATCTGTATCATTAATATTTATATGTTTATACAGATATCTGTATAAATATTTACATGTTTATACCGTTATGTGTATAAATATTTACATGTTTATAAAGATATCTGTGTAAATATTTACATGTTTATACAGACATCTGTATAAATATCTACATGTTAGTACACATATCTGTGTAAATAATATTTACATGTTCATACAGATATCTGCAAAAATAATATTTACATGTTTATACAGATAGCTGTATAAATATTTACATGTTTAGGCAGACATCTACATAAATATTTACATGTTTATGCAGACATCTGTATAAATATTTACATGTTTGTTTATACAGATATCTGTATAAATATGTTTATGTTTATACAGATATCTCTATAAATAATACATGTTTATACAGATATCTGTGTAAATATTTGCATGTTTAAACAGATATCTGTGTAAATATTTAATGTTTAAACAGATATCTGTGTAAATATTTACATACTTAAACACATATCTATGTAAATATTTACCTGTTAATACAGACATCTGTGTAAATATTTACATGTTTATACAGATATCTGTGTAAATATTTACATGCTTATACGGACATCTGTGTAAATATTTACATGTTTATACGGACATCTGCATAAATACTTACATGTTTTTACCGACATTTGTATAAATAGTTACATGTTTATAAAGACATTGGTATAAACATTTACGTGTTTATACAGACATCTGTATAAATATTTATATGTTTATACACATATCTGTATAAATATTTATATGTTTATACAGACATCTGTATAAATATTTATGTGTTTATACAGACATCTGTATAAATATTTATGTGTTTATACAGATGTCTGTATAAATATTTATATGTTAATACAGATATCTTTATAAATAATATTTACATATTTATACCAATATCTGTATTAATAATGTTTATATGATTATACAGATATCTGTATAAATAATATTTACATGTTTATACAGATATCTCTATAAATAATATTTATATGATTATAAAGATATCTGTATAAATAATATTTATGTTTTTATAGAGATATATGTATAAATAATATTTATATGTTTATACAGATATATGTATAAATAATATTTATGTGTTTATACAGATATCTGTATAAATAATATGTGTTTATACAAATATCTGTATAAAGATTTATGTTTTTATAAAAATATCTTTATTAATAGTTGTGTGTTTATTCAAATATCTGTATAAATATTTATGTGTTTATACAGATATCTGTATAAATATTTATATGTTTATACAGATATCTGTATAAATATTTATATGTTTATACAGATATCTGTATAAATATTTTTATGTCTATACAGATATGTGTATAAATATTTATATGTTTATACAGATATCTGTATAAATATTTATATGTTTATACAGATATCTGTATAAATATTTATATGTTTATACAGATATCTGTATAAATATTTATATGTTTATACAGATATCTGTATAAATAATATTTCTATGTTTATACAGATATCTGTATAATTAATATTTATATGTTCATACAGATATCTGTATAAATAATATATATATGTTTATACAGATACCTGTATAAACAAATAAATATTTACACAGATATTTGTATAAACACATAACTGTTAATAAAGATATTTACATAAACCTATAAATTTTTATAAATTTGAATAAACACATAAATTTGTATAAACACATATATTTATTTGTTTATAAAGATATTTATATTAATAATATTTATATGTTTATACAGATATCTGTATAAATAATATTTATATGTTTATTCAGATATCTGTATAAATAATGTTTTTATGCTTATACAGATATCTGTATAAATAATACTTATGTGTTTATGCAGATATCTCTATAAATAATAGTTGTGTGTTGATACAGATATGTGTAAAAATAACATTTACATGACCATACTGATAACTGTTTAAATATTTACACGTTTATACAGATATCTGTATAAATATTTGCATGTTAAAACCGATATCTGTATAAATATTTACATGTATATACAGATATCTGTATAAATATTTACATGTTTATACAGATATCTGTATAAATATTTACATGTTTATATAGATATCTGTATAAATATTTAGGTTTATATAGATTCATGTATAAATATTTACATGTTTATAGATATATCTGTCTAAATATTTACATGTTTGTTTATACAGATATCGGTTTAAATATTTACATGTTTGTTTACACAGATACCTGCATAAATATTTACATGTTGGATTATATAGATATCTGTATAAATATTTACATGTTTATACAGATATCTGTGTAAATATTTACATGTTTAAACGGACATCTGTGTAAATATTTTCGTGTTTATACAGACATCTGTGTAAATATGTACATTTTTATACCGACATCTGTGTATATATGTACGTCTTTATACAGACATCTGTATAAATATGTACATCTTTATACAGACAACTGTGTAAATATTTACATTTTTATCCAGACATCTGTGTAAATATTTACATGTTTATACAGACATCTTTGTGAATATTTACAAGTTTATACAGACAACAGTGTAAATATTTACATGTTGATACCGACATCTGTGTAAATATTTACATGTTTATACAGACATCTGTGTAGATATTTTCATGTTTATACAGACATCTGTGTAAATATTTACATGTTTATGCCGACATGTGTGCAAATATTTATTTGTTTATACAGACATCTTTCTAAATATTTACATGTTTATACAGACTTCTGTGTAAATATTTACATGTTTATACAGACACCTTTATAAATATTTATATGTTTACAGTGACAACTGTATAAATATTTATATGTTTATACAGATAACTGCGTAAATATTTACATGTTTACACAGACTTCGGTGTAAAAATTTCCATGTTCATGCAGACTTCTGTGTAAATAGGTACATCTTTATACAGATATCTGTGTAAAAATGTACATCTTTATACAGACATGTGTGTAAATATTTACATGTATGTACAGACATCGTTGTAAATATTTATATGTTTGTACAGACATCTGTGTAAATATTTACATTGTTATACAGACACCTTTTTAAATATTTACATGTTTATACAGACATCTGTGTAAGTATTTTTATTTTTATATAGACATCTGTGTAAATATTTACATGTTTAAACAGACATCTTTGTAAATATTCACATGTTTATACAGACATCTTTGTAAACAATTATATGTTTATACAGATATCTGTATAAATATGTATATGCTTATACAGACATCTGTATAAATAATTATATGTTTATGCAGATAACTGTATAAATATGTATATGTTTATACAGATAACCTTATAAATATTTATATGTTTATAGAGATATCGGTATAAATATTTTTATGTTTATACAGATATCTGTATAAATAATATTTATATGTTTATACACATATCTGTATAAAAAATATTTATATGCATATGGAGATATCTGTATAAATAATATTTATATGTTTATACAGATATCGGAAAAATAATATTTATATGTTTACACGGATATGTGTATAAGTATTATTTATAGGTTTATTGACATATATGTCTCAATGTGTGTAAATATTTATATGTTTGAACAGACATCAGTGTAAATATTTTCTTGTTTATACAGACATCTGTATAAATATTTACGTGTTTATACAGATATCTGTATAAATAATATTTACATGTTTATATGGATACCTGTAGAAATAATATTTACAATTTCATACAGATATCTATATAAATAATATTTACATGTTAATACAGATATCTGTATAAATAATATTTACATGTTTATACAGATATCTGTATAAATATTTACATGAAAATACACATACCTGTATAAATATTTACATGTTTATTTATACAGATATCTGTATAAATATTATTGATATGTTTGTACAGATATGTGTATAAATAATATTGATACGTTTATACACATATCTGTATAAATAATAAAGATATGTTTATACAGATATCTCTATAAATAATATTTATATGTTTATACATATATCGATATAATTACATTTACATGTTTATACACATATCTGTATAAAGCTTTACATGTCTATACAGATATCTGTATAAATATTTACATGTTTATACAGATATTTGTATAAATACTTACATTTTCATAAAGATATCTATATAAATATTTAAATGTTTATACAGGTATCTGTGTAATTATTTACATGTTTATACAGACATCTGTAAAAATATTTACATGTTATACATATATCTGTATAAATAATATTTACATGCTTTTACAATTATGTGTATAAATAATGTTTATGTTTATACAGACATCTGTATAAATAATATTTACATATTTATAGAGATATTTGAATAAATCATATTTACACGTTTATACAGATTTCTGTATAAATTATATTTACATGTTTATAGAGATATCTGTATACATAATATTTACATGTTCATACAGATATGTGTATAAATAATATTTACTTGTTTATACTGATATCTCTATAAAAATTTACCCATTTTTACAGATATCGGTATAAATATTTACATGTTTATACAGATATCTATATAAATATTTACAGGTTTGTTTATACAGATATCTTTATAAATATTTATGCGTTTATACAGATATCTGTATAAATATTTACATGTTTATAGAGATACTCTGTAAATATTTCCATATTTATACAGACATCAGTGAAAATATTTACATGTTTATACAGACATCTCTGAAAATATTAACTTGTTTATACGGACATGTGTGTAGATATTTACATGTTTATATGGACCCCTGTATAAATGTTTACCTGTTTATTCTGACATCTGTATAAATATCTGCATGTTTATACAGACATCTGTATAAATATTTACATGTTAATTCGGACATCTGTATAAATATTTACATGTTTATACAGACATCTGTATAAATTCTTATATGTTTATAAAGACATCTGAAGTAATATTTCTATGTTTATACAGATATCAGTATACATATTATTCATATGTTTAAACACATATCTGTATAAATAATATTTATATGTTTACACAGATATCTGTATAAATAATATTTATATGTTTATACAAATATCTGTGTAAATAAGATTTATATGTTTATACAGATATCTGTATAAATATTATTGATATGTTTATACAGATATCTGTATAAATAATATTGGAATCTTTATAGAGATATGTGTATAAATAATATTGATATTTTTATGCAGTTATCTGTATAGATAATATTGATATTTTCATACAGATAGCTTTATAAATAATATTTATATGTTTACACAGATATCTGTATAAATAATATTGATATATTTATACAGATATCTGTATAAATAATATTTACACCTTTTAACATTATTTGTATAATTATTATTTACATGTTTACACAGATATATGTATAAATATTTAAATGTTTATACAGATATCTGTGTAAATATTTAAATGTTTATACAGATATCTGTGTAAATATTTGCATGTTTAACACACATCTGGGTAAATATTTATGTTTATACAGACATTTGTGTGAATATTTACATGTTTATACAGACATCTTTGTAAATATTTACATGTTAATAGGGACATCAGTGTAAATATTTACATGTTTAAACAGACATTAGTCTACATATTTACATATTTATACAGACTTCTGTATAAATATTTATATGTTTATATAGACATCTGTATAAGTGTTTCTATGTTTATACAGACATCTGCATTAATGTTTATATGTTTATACAGACATCAGTATAAATATTTATATGTTTATACAGATATCTGTATAAATATATGTTTGTACAGATATGTGAATAAATATTTATATGTTTATACAGATATCTGTATAAGTATTTCTTGTTTATACACATATCTGTATTAATATTTATATGTTTATAGAGATATATGTATAAATAATATTTACATGTTTATACAGATATCTGTATAAATTATATTTACATGTTTATAGAGATATCTGTATAAATAATATTTTCATGTTCATACAGATATGTGTATAAATAATATTTACTTGTTTATACTGATATCTCTATAAAAATTTACCCATTTTTACAGATATCGTTATAAATATTTACATGTTTGTACAGATATCTATATAAATATTTACAGGTTTGTTTATAAAGATATCTTTATAAATATTTATGCGTTTATACAGATATCTGCATAAATATTTACATGTTTATAGAGATATCTCTGTAAATATTTCCATATTCATACAGACATCTGTGAAAATATTTACATGTTTATACAGACATCTCTGAAAATATTAACTTGTTTATAGGGACATGTGTGTAGATATTTACATGTTCATATGGACCCCTGTATAAATATTTACCTGTTTATTCAGACATCTGTATAAATATCTACATGTTTATACAGACATCTGTATAAATATTTACATGTTAATTCGGACATCTGTATAAATATTTACATGTTTATACAGACATCGGTATAAATTCTTATATGTTTATAAAGACATCTGAAGTAATATTTCTATGTTTATACAGATATCAGTATACATATTATTCATATGTTTAAACATATATCTGTATAAATAATATTTATATGTTTATACAGATATCTGTATAAATAATATTTATATGTTTATACAAATATCTGTGTAAATAAGATTTATATGTTTATACAGATATCTGTATAAATAATATTTATATGTTTATACAAATATCTGTGTAAATAAGATTTATATGTTTATACAGATATCTGTATAAATATTATTGATATGTTTATACAGATATCTGTATAAATAATATTGAAATGTTTATAGAGATCTGTGTATAAATAATATTGATATTTTTATGCAGTTATCTGTATAGATAATATTGATATGTTCATACAGATAACTTTATAAATAATATTTATATGTTTACACAGATATCTGTATAAATAATATTGATAGATTTATACAGATATCTGTATAAATAATATTTACACCTTTTAACATTGTCTGTATAATTATTATTTACATGTTTACACAGATATATGTATAAATATTTAAATGTTTATACAGATATCTGTGTAAATATTTAAATGTTTATACAGATATCTGTGTAACTATTTGCATGTTTAACACACATCTGGGTAAATATTTACGTTTATACAGACATCTGTGTGAATATTTACATGTTTATACAGACATCTTTGTAAATATTTACATGTTAATAGGGACATCAGTGTAAATATTTACATGTTTATACTGACATTAGTCTACATATTTACATCTTTATACAGACTTCTGTATAAATATTTATATGTTTATATAGACATCTGTATAAGTGTTTCTATGTTTATACAGACATCTGCATTAATGTTTATATGTTTATACAGACATCAGTATAAATATTTATATGTTTTTACAGATATCTGTATAAATATATGTACAGATATGTGAATAAATATTTATATATTTATACAGATATCTGTATAAGTATTTCTTGTTTATACACATATCTGTATTAATATTTATATGTTTATAGAGATATATGTATAAATAATATTTACATGTTTATACAGATATCTGTATAAATAATATTTACAATTTCATACAGATATCTGTATAAATAATATTTACATGTTTATTCAGATATCTGTATAAATATTTACATACTTATGCAGTTAACTGTATAAATATTTACAAGTTTACACAGATATCTCTATTAATATTTATATGTTTATACAGATATCTATATAAATATTTACATGTTAATTCAGATATCTGTATAAATAATATTTACAGGTTTATACACATAGCTGTATAAATAATATTTACATGTTTATACCGACATCTGTATAAATAATATTTACATGTCCGTACAGATAACTTTACAAATAATATTTACATATTCATACAGATATCTGTGTAAATATTTACATGTTCATACACTTTAGTGTATAAATATTTAAATGTTTGTTTATACAAATATCTGTAAAAATATTTACATGTTTAAACAGATCTCTGGCTAAATATTTACATGTTTGCTTTCACAGATATCTGTATAAATATTTGCATGTTTATACAGACATCTGTATAAATATTTGCATGTTTATACAGATATCTGTGTAAATATTTACATGTTTATTCGGACATCTGTATAAATAGTTACATGTTTATACAGATATCTTTATAAATATTTACATGTTTATACGGGCATCTGTATAAATATTTACATGTTTATACGGACATATGTATATACATTTATAAGTATATACAGACATCAGAATAAATATTTATATGTTTATACAGATACCTGTATAAATATCTATGTGTTTATACAGATATCTGTATAAATATTTATGTGTTTATACACATATCTGTATAAATATTTATGTGTTTATACTGATATCTATATAAATATTTATATGTTTATACAGAAGTCTGTAGAAATATTTATATGTTTATACAGATTACTTTATAAATATTTATATGTTTGTACAGATATCTGTATAAATAATATTTATATGTTTATACAGATATCTGTATAAATAATATTTACTTGTTTATACATATATCTCTATAAATAATATTTGTATGTTTATAGAGATATCTCTATAAATAATATTTATGATTATACAGATACCTGTATAAATACTATTTATGTGGTTATATACATATCTGTATATATAATATTTATGGGCTGATAAAGATACCTGTATAAAAAATATTTACATGTTCATACAGATATCTGTATAAATAATATTTACATGTTTATACAGATATCTGTATAAATATGTGTGTGTTTATACAGATATCTTTAAAAATATTTACATGTTTATACAGATATCTGTGTAAATATTTGCATATTTATAAAGATGTCTGTATAAATATTTATGTATTTATACAGATATCTGTATAAATAAAATTTAAATGTTTTTACTCATATCTGTATAAATAATGTTTGTAGGTTTATACAGATATCTGTACAAATTATATTTACATGTCTATACAGATATCTGTATAAATGATATTTATGTGTTTACACAGATATCTGTATAAACATTTTCATGTTTATACAGATATCTGTATAAATAATATTTAAGTTTATGCAGATATCTATATAATTAATATTTATGTGTTTATACAGATATCTGTATAAATATTTATGTGTTTATACAGACATGTGTGTAAACATTTATGTGTTTATACAGATATCTGTATAAACATTTATGTGTTTAAACAGATATCTGTATAAATAAACATGTAAATATTAAATACTGTACATAAAATACCAAAGTACATCAAATATATATAATATACAGTACATAAGCTATCAAAGTACACCAAATATAGATTATATACTGTATTTAATATATCAAATTACACGAAATATATATTATATACTGTATATAAAATATCAAATTACACCAAATGTATAATATACTGTACATAAAATATCAAAATACAGCATATATATTACATATTGTACATAAAATATAAAAGTACACCAAATGTATATCATATACTGTACATAATAGATCAAACTACACCAAATATAAATTATACACTGCACAGAAAATATCAAAGTACAACAATTATATACTATATTCTGTTCATAAAACATAAAAATTCATCAAATATATATTATAAACTGTACATAAAATATAAACTTACACCACATATAGATTATATACTGTACATAAAATGTCAAAGTACACTAAATATAGATTATATACGGTATATTATATATCAAAGTACACCAAATATGTGTTATATACCGTATATAAACTATCAAACTACACCAAATATATATTATATACGGTACATAAAATATCACAGTACACCTTATATATTATATACTTTATGTAAAATATCAAAGTACACAAAATATATATTATATGCTGTACATAAAATATCAAATTATGCAAAGTATATATCATATACAGTACGTAAAATATCAAATTACACCAAATATATATTACATACTTACATAAAATATCAAAGTACATCCCATATATGTTATATACTGTATACAAAATATCAAAGTATACCAAATACATATTATAAAATGTACATAGTATATCAAAGTACACCAAATATAAATTATATACTGTACATAAAATATCAAAGTACATCCAATATATACTGTATACTGTACAAAAAATATCAAAGTACATCATATATTTATTATATACAGTACATAAAATATCAAAGTACACCAAGTATAGATTATATACTGTATATAAAATATCAAAGTACAGCAAATATATATTATATACTGTACTTAAAATATCAAAGTACATCAAATATATAATATACGGTACATAAAATATCAAAATACAGCATAAATATTATATAATGTACATAAAATATCAAAATACAGCATAAATATTATATACTGTACATAAAATATCAAAGTACACCAGATATATGATATAATGTACATCAAATATCAAAGTACACCAAATGTATGTTATATACTGTACATCAAATATCAAAGTACAACAAATATAAATTATACACTGAACATAAAATATCAAAGTAAGCAAAATATATATTACATACTGTATGTAAAATATCAAACTACACCATATACATACTATATAATACACGTAAAATAACAAAGTACACCAAATATATGTTATATACTGTACATAAAATATCAAAGTGCACCAAATATATATTATATACTGTTCATAAAATACCAAACTTCACCACATATATATTATATACTGTACATAAAATATCAAAGTATAGCAAATGAATATTACATACTGTACATAAAATATGAAAGTATACCAAATATAAAATATACTGTACATAAAATATCAAAGTACACAAAATATATTATATACTGTACATAATATATCAAAGTACCCCAAACGTATATTATATACTGTAAATAATATATCAAAGTACATCAAATATTAAATATATACTGTACATAAAACATCAAAGTACAAGAAATATATACTATATACTGTACATAAAATATCAAAGTGCATCATATATATTATATACTACACATAAAATTTCAAAGTACCTCAAATATAGATTATATACACTATATAAAATATCAAAGTACACCAAATATATATTATATACTGTACATAAACTAACAAAATACACCAAATATATACTTTATACGTTATATAAAATATCAAAGTACACCAAACATATAATATACTGTCAATAAAATCTCAAAGTACACAAAATATGTACTATACAGTACATAAAATATCAATGTACACCAAATATATATTATATAATGTACATCAAATATCAAAGTTCACCAAACATGTATTATATACTGTACATAAAATGTAAAAGCACACCAAATATATAGTATATACTGCTCATAAATTATCAAACTACACCAAATATATATTATATACTGCACATGAAATATCGAAGTACAGGAAGTGAATATTATATACTGTACATAAAATATGAAAGTTCACCCAATATATTATATACAGTACATAAAATATCAAAGTACACCAAATAGATTATATACTGTACATAAAATATCAAAGTATACCAAATATATTATATAATGTACATAAAATATTAAAGTACACCAAATATATATTATATGCTGCATATAACATATCAAAGTACACCAAATATATAATATAATGTGCATAAAATATCAAAGTTCACTAAATATATATTATATACTGTGCATAAAATATCAAAGTACACCAAATATATATTATATACTGAACATAAAATTTCATATTACTCTAAAGATATGTTACATACTGTACACAAAATATGAAAGTACACCAAATGTATATTATATACTCTACATAAAATATCAAATTACCCCATGTATTCTATATACTGTACATAAACTATCAAACTACACCACTAATATATTATATACCTTACATAAAATATTAAAGTACACAAAATATATATTATATACTGCACTCAAAATATCAAACTACTGCAAATGAATACTATATACTGCACATAAAATATGAAAGTACACGAAATATGTATTATATACTGTACAAAAAGTATCAAACTACAGCAAATATATATTTTATACTGTACATAATATATCAAAGTATACTAAATATATTATATACTGTACATAAAATATCAAAGTACAGCATATATATTATAAAATATACAGCAAATATGTACATATAAATATAAAAATGTACAGCAAATATGTATATATAAAATATAAAAGTACACCAAATGTAGAGTATATAAGGTACATAAAATATCACACTACACCAAATATATATTACGTACTGTACATGAAATATAAAAGTACTCCTAATATATATTATACACTTTATGTAAAATATCAAAGTTCACCAAATATATATTATATATTGTACATAAAATAAACAGTTCACAAATATATATTACATATTGCACATAAAAAAGCAAAGTACACCAAATATATATTATATACTCTACATGAAATATCAAAATACAATAAATATATATTATATAATGCACATAAAATATCAAAGTACACCAAATATATATTATGTACTTTATGTAAAATATGAAAGTACACCAAATATATATTATACACGTTACATAAAATTTCAAATTACACCAAATATATATTATATACGGCACATAAAATATCAAAGTACGCCTTATATAGGATATACACTGTACATAAAATATCAGTGAACACCAAATACAGATTATATATTGTATATAAAATATCAAATCACTCCAAGCATATATTATATACTGTACATAATATATCAAATACATCAAATATAACTTATATACTGTACACAAAATATCAAATTATTACAACTGTAGACTATATACTGTACATAGAATATCAAAGTACACCAAATATATATCATATACTGCACATAAACATCAACGTACCACAAATATGGATTGTATACAGTAAATAAAATATCAAAGTACAACAAATATAGATTATAGACTTTATATAAAATTTCAAAGTACCCCAAATATGTATTATATACTGTACATAAAATATCAAAGTACTCCAAATATGTCTTATATACAGTACATAAAATATCAATGTACCCCAAACATGTATTATATACTGTACATAAAATATCAAAATTCCCCAAATATGCATGATATAGTGTACATAAAATATCAAAATATCCCAAATATGTATTATATACGGTAGAAAAATTATCAAAGAGAAACAGATATGTATTTTATATTGTACATAAAGTATCATAGTGAAACAAATATGCGTTTTATACTGTAGATAAAATATAAAAGTACACCAAATATGTATTATATACTGTACATAAAATATTAAATAAACCTTATATGTATTATATGCTGTACATAAAATATCAAATTACAACAAATATGTATTATATACTGTACATGAATTATCAAAGTACACCAAGTATGTATTATATATTGTAAATAAAATATGAAAGTACCCCAAATATATATTATATACTGTACAAAAAATATCAGAGTACCCCAAATATGTATTAAATCCTGTATATGAAATATCAAAGTACCCCAAATATGTATTATATACTGTTTATAAAATATCAAAGTACACCAAATATATATGAAATACTGTATATGAAATATCAAAGTACCCCAAATATGTATTATATACTCTTCATAAAATATCAAAGTAACCCATATGTATATTATATACTATACATAAAATATCAAAGTACACCAAATTTATATGAAATACTGTATATGAAATATCAAAGTACCGCAAAGATGTATTATATACTCTACATAATATATCAAAGTACTCCAAATATGTATTATATACTCTACATAAAATATCAAAATACCCCAAACTTATATTAAATACTGTATATGAAATATCAAAGTACCCCAATTATGTATTATATACTGTTCATGAAATATCAAAGTAACCAAAATACATATTATATACTGTACATAAAATATCAAATTACACCAAATATATATGAAATACTGTATATGAAATATCAAAGTACCCCAAATATGTATTATTTACTGCACATAATATATCAAATTACCCCAAATATGTATTATATACTCTACATAAAATATCAAAGTATCACAAATATGTATTATAAACTGTATATAAAATAACAAAATAACCCAAATAAATATTAGATACTGTACATAAGAAATCAAAGTACCACAAATATGTATTATATACTGTACATAAGAAATCAAAGTACCACAAATATGTATTATATACTGTACATAAAATAACTAAGTACACCAAATATATATTATATACAGTAGATACAATATCAAAGTACCCAAATGTGTATTACATATTGTACATAACATATCAAAGTAACCCAAATACGTATCATATACTGTAAAAAAATATCAAAGTACCCCATGTATGTATTGTATAGTGTACATAAAATATCAAAGTACCCCAAATATGAATTATATACAGTAGATAGAATATCAAAGTACCCCAAATATGTATTATATACTGTACATAAAATATCAAAGTACTCCTTATATGTATTATGTACTGTACATAAAATATCAAAGTACACCAAATATGTATTATATACTGTACATAAAATATTAAAGTAAACCTAATATGTATTATATGCTGTACATAAAATATCAAAGTACAACAAATATGTATTATATGCTGTACATGAATTATCAAAGTACACCAAATATGTATTATATATTGTACATAAAATATAAAAGCACCCCAGACATATATAGTCTACACAAAATATAATAGTACCCCAAATACATATTAAATACTGTATATGAAATATCAAAGTACCTCAAATTTGTATTATATACTGGTCATAAAATATCAAATTAACCCAAATATGTATTATATACTGTACATAAAATATCAAAGTACACCAAATATATGTGAAACACTCTATATGAAATATCAAAGTACCCCAAATATGTACTATATACTGTACAAAAATATCACAGTACCCCAAATATGTATTTTATACTGTACATAAAATATCAAAGTAACCCAAATACCCCAAATATGTATTATATACTGTACATAAAATATCAAAGGAACCCAAATATGTAATATATACTGTACATAAAATATCAAAGGACACCAAATATATATGAAATCCTGTATATGAAATATCAAAATATCCAAAATTTGTATTATATACTGCACTTAATATATCAAATTACCCGAAATATGTATTATATACTGTATATAAAATAAGGAATTAACCCAAATAAATATTACATACTGTACATAAGAAATCAAACTACCCCAAATATGTATTATATACTATACATAAAATATTAAAGTACCCCAAATATATATTATATACAGTAGATACAATATCAAAGGACCCAAATATGTATTATATACAGTAGATAACATATCAAAGTAACCCAAATATATATTATATACTGTACATAAAATATCAAAATACCCCAAGTATGTATTATATACGGTACATAAAATATCAATGTAACCAAAATATGTATTATATAGAGTAGATACAATATCAAAGTACCCAAATGTGTATTATAAACTGTACATAAAATATCAAAGTACCCCAAATCTATAACATATCCTGTATATAAAATATCAAAGTTCCCCAAATAAGCATTATATAGAGTACTTAAAATATAAAAGCACCCCAAATATGTATTATATACTGTAGATAAATTATCAAAGAGAAACCGATATGTATTTTATAGTGTACATAAAATATCAAAGTGAAACAAATATGCCTTTTATACTGTAGATAAAATATCAAAGAACACCAAATATGTATTATACACAGTACATAAAATATTAAAGTAAACCTAATACATATTATATGCTGTACATAAAATATCAAAGTACACCAAATACGTATTATATACTGAACATGAATTATCAAAGTACACCAAATATGTATTACATACTGTACATAAAATATCAAATTACCCCAAATATGTATTATATACTGTACATAAAATGTCAAAGAACCCCAAATATATATTAAATACTGTTTATGAAATATCAAAGTACCGCAAATATGTACTATATACTGTTCATAAAATATCAAAGTAACCACAATACATATTACATACTGTACTTAAAATATCAAAGTACAATTAATATATAGGAAATACTGTATATGAAATATCAAAGTATCTGAAATATGTGTTATATACTGTATATAAAATAACAAAGTTACCCAAATAAATATTACATACTGTGCATAAAATATCAAATATGTATTATATAGTGTACCTAAAATATTCAAGTACCCCAAATATATATTACATTCAGTAGAAAAAATATCAAAGTACCCAAATGTGTATTATATACTGTATATAACATATCAAAGTAATCCAAATATGTATTATATACTGTACATAAAATATTAAAGTAAACCTAATATGTATTATATGCTGTTCATATAATATCAAATTATACCAGATATGTATTATATACTGTACATGAATTATCAAAGTACACCAAATATGTATTATATACTGTACATAAAATATCAAACTACCCCAAATATGTATTATATACTGTACATAAAATATCAAAGTTCCCCAAATATATATTAAATACTGTGTATGAAATAACAAAGTACCCCAAATATGTATTATATACTGTTCATAAAATATCAAAGTAACCCAAATATATATTATATACTGTACATAAAATATCAAAGTACACCAAATATATATGGAATACTGTATATGAAATATCAAAGTACCCCAAATATGTATTATATATGGTACATAATATATCAAAGTTCCCCAAATATGTATTATATACTGTTTATAAAATATCAAAATACCACAAATATGTGTAATATACTGTACATAAAATATCAAAGTAACCAAACTATATATTATATACTGTAGATAAAATATCAAAGAACACTAAATATATATGCAATACTGTATATGAAATATCAAAGTACCCGAAATCTGTATTATATACTGTTCATAAAATATCAAAGTAACCCAAATACATATAATATGCTGTACATAAACTATCAAATTACCCCAAATATATATTAATAGTGTATATAAAATAACAAAGTAACCCAAATAAATATTACATACTGTACATAAGATATCAAAGTACCCGAAATATGTATTATATACTGTACATACTATATCAAAGTAACCCAAATATATATCATATATATTAGATACAATATCAAAGTACCCAAATGTGTATTATATACAGTACGTAACATATCAAAGTAACTAAAATATGCATTATATACTGTACATAAAATATCAAAGTACTCCAAGTATGTATTATATAATGTACATAAAATATCAAAGTACATCATATATGTATTATATACTGTACAAAAAATATCAAAGTACCCCAAATATGTATTACATATTGTACATAAAATATCAAAGTATCCAAATATGCTTTATAGAGTGTACATAAAAAATCAAAGTATCCCAAATATGTATTATATACTGTAGATAAATTATCAAAGAGAAACAGGTATGTATTTTATACTGTACATAAAATATCAAAGTGAAACCAAAATGCATTTCATACTGTAGATAAAATATCAAAGTACACCAAATATGTAGTATAAACTGTCCATAAAATATTAAAGTAAACCTAATATGCATTATATGCTGAACATAAAATATCAAAGTACACCAAATATGTATTATATACTGTATATGAATTATCAAAGCACACCAAATATGTATTATATACTCTATATAAAATATCAAAGTACCCAAAACATATATTATATACTGTACATAAAATATCAAAATACCCCAAATATATATTAAATACTGTATATGAAATATTAAAGCACCCCAAATATGTATTATATACAATTCCTAAAATATGAAGGTAACCCAAGTATATACTATAGACTGTACGTAAGATATCAAAGTACACCAAATATATATGAAACAGTGTATATGAAATATCTAAGTACCACAAATATGTATTATATACAGTTCCTAAAATATCAAAGTAACACAAGTATATAGTATATACTGTACATAAGATATCAAAGTGCACCAAATATATATGAAATACTGTATATGAAATATCAAATTTCCCCAAATATGTATTATATAGTGTAAATAATATATCAAAGTACCCCAAATATGTATTATATACTGTACATAAAATATCAAAATACCCCTAATATGTATCATATACTGTACATAAAATATCAAAGTCACCCAAATATATATCTTATACTATACATAAAATATCAAAGTACAACAAATATATATGAAATACTGTATATGAAATATCAAAGTACCCCAAATATGTATTATATAGTGTACATAATATATCAAACTAACCCAAATATGTATTTTATACTGTACATAAAATGTCAAAGTACCCCAAATATATATTAAATACTGTATATGAAATATCAAATTACCACAAATTTGTATTATATAGTATTCATAAAATATCAAAGTAACCAAAGTACATATTATATACTGTACATAAAATATCAAAGTACAATAAATATATACGAAATACTGTATATGAAATTTCAAAGTACCCGAAATAAGTGTTATATACTGTATATAAAATAACAAAGTAACCCAAATAAATATTACATACTGTGCATAAGAAATCAAATTACATCAAATATGTATTATATACTGTACATAAAATATCAAAGTACCCCGAATATATATTATATTCAGTAGATACAATATCAAAGTACCCAAATGTGTTTTATATACTGTACATTAACATATCAAAGTAATCCAAATATGTATTATATATTGTACATAATACATCAAAGTACCCCAAGTATGTATTATATACTGTACATAAAATATCAAAGTACCCCTAATATGTATTATCTACAGTAGATAAAATATCAAAGTACCCAAATGTGTATTATACACTGCACATAAAATATCAAAGTCCCCCAAATACGTATTATACACTGTACATAAAATATCAAAGTGACCCAAATTTGCATTTTATAGTGTACATAAAATATAAAAGTACCCCAAATATGTATTATATACTGCAGATAAATTATCGAAGAGAAACCAGTATGTATTTTATACTCTACATAAAATATCAAAGTGAAAAAATATGCATTTTATACTGTAGATAAAATATCAAAGTACACCAAATATGTATTATATACTGTACATAAAATATTAAAGTAAACCTAATATTATATGCTGTACATAAAATATCAAATTACACCAGATAAGTATTATATACTGTACATGAATTATCAAACTACACCAAATATGTATTATATACTGTACATAAAATATCAAACTACCCCAAACATATATTATATACTGCACATAAAATATCAAAGTTCCCCAAATATATATTAAATACTGTGTATGAAATATCAAAGTACCCCAAATATGTATTATATACTGTTCATAAAATATCAAAGTAACCCAAATATATATTGTATACTGTATAAAAATATCAAAGTACACCAAATATATATGAACTACTGTATATGAAATATCAAAGTACCCCAAATAGGTATTATATACTGTACATAAAATGTCAAATAACCCCAAATATATATTAAATACTGTATATGAAATATCAAAGTACCGCAAATATGTATTATATACTGTTCATAAAATATCAAAGTAACCAAAATACATATTATATACTGTACTTAAAATATCAAAGTACAATAAATATATATGAAATACTGTATATGACATACCAAAGTACCCAAAATATGTGTTATATACTGTATATTAAATAAAAAGTAACTCAAATAAATATTACATACTGTGCATAAGATATCAAATTACATCAAATATATATTATATACCATACCTAAAATATCAAAGTACCCCAAATATATATTATATTCAGTAGTTATAATATCAAAGTACCCAAATGTGTATTATATACTGTATATAACATATCAAAATAATCCAAATATGTGTTATATACTGTACATAATATATCAAAGTACCCCAATTATGTATTATATACTGTACATAAAATAACAAAGTACCCCAAATATGTATTATTTACAGTAGATAAAATATCAAAATACCCAAATGTGTATTATATACTGTACATAAAATATCAAAGTACCCCAAATATGTATTATATACTGTACATAAAATATCAAAGTACCCCAAATATGTATTAAATACTGTATATGAAATATCAAAGTACCGCAAATATGTATTATATACTGTTCATAAAATATCAAAGTAACCAAAATACATATTATATACTGTACTTAAAATATCAAAGTACAATAAATATATATGGAATACTGTATATGACATATCAAAGTACCCAAAATATGTGTTATATACTGTATATTAAATAAAAAGTAATTCAAATAAATATTACATACTGTGCATAAGATATCAAATTACATCAAATATATATTATATACCATACCTAAAATATCAAAGTACCCCAAATATATATTATATTCAGTAGTTATAATATCAAAGTACCCAAATGTGTATTATATACTGTATATAACATATCAAAATAATCCAAATATGTGTTATATACTGTACATAATATATCAAAGTACCCCAATTATGTATTATATACTGTACATAAAATAACAAAGTACCCCAAATATGTATTATTTACAGTAGATAAAATATCAAAATACCCAGATGTGTATTATATACTGTACATAAAATATCAAAGTACCCCAAATATGTATTATATACTGTACATAAAATATCAAAGTACCCCAAATATGTATTATATACTGTACATAAAATATCAAAGTGACCGAAATATGCATTTTATAGGTTACATAAGATATAAAAGTACCCCAAATATGTATTATATACTGCAGACAAATTTTCCAAGAGAAACAGGTATGTATTGTACACTGTACATAAAATACCAAAGTGAAAAAATATGCATTTTATACTGTAGATAAAACATCAAAATACACCAAATATGTATTATATAATGTACATAAAATATTAAAGTAAACCTAACATGTATTATATGCTGTATATAAAATATCCAATTACACCAGACATGTAGTATATACTGTGCATGAATTATCAAAGTACACCAAATATGTATTATATACTGTACATAAAATATCAAACTACCCAAAACATATGTTATATACTGTACATAAAATTTCAAAGTTCCCCAAATATATATTAAATACTGTGTATGAAACATAAAAGTACTCCAAATAGGTATTATACACTGTACATAATATATCTAAGTACACCAAATATGTATTATATACTGTACACAAAATTTCAAAAACCCCAAATATGTATTATATACTGTACATAAAATATCAAAGTAACCCAAATGTATATTAAATACTGAACATAAAATATCAAAGTACATGAAATATATATGTAATACTGTCTATTAAATATCAAAATACCCAATATATCTAGTATATACTGTATACAGATACGTGTATAAACAAATAAATATTATTTATATAGATATCTGTATAAACGTATAAATATTATTTTTAAAGACATCGGTATAAACATATAAATATTATTTATTCAGATATCTGTATAAGCATATAAATATAGTTTAAACAGACATCTCTATAAACATATATATATTATTTATACAGACATCTGTATAAAGGTGTAAATATTATTTATGCAGGTATCGGTATATATGTATAAATACTTTATACAGTTATCTGTATAATCATATAAACATTATTTATACAGATATCTGTATAAACATATAAATATTATTTATACAGATATATGTATAAACATATAAGTATTTATACAGATATCTGTATAAAAATGAAAATATTTATACAGATATCTGTATAAAAATAAAAATATTTATACAGATTATTGTATAAACATATAAATATTATTTATGCAGATATCTATATAAACATAAATATTATTTATTCAGGTATCTGTAGAAAAAAATAATATTCATTCAGATATCTTCATGAACATATAAATATTATTTATACAGATATCTGGTAACATAAAAATATTATTTTTACAGACTTCTGTATAAACACATAAATATTATTTATACAGACATCTGTATATGGACATATATATGGTTAATACAGACATCTGTATAAACATATATTATTTATACAGACATGTGCATAAACGTGTAAATATTATTTATAAATATATCTGTATAAAACTATATATAATATTTATACAGATATATGTATAAATATATAAATATTATTTATACAGATATTTGTATAAATATATAAATATTATTTAGGCAGGTATCTGTATAAACATATAAATATTATTTATACAGATATCTGTATAAGCATATAAATATTATTTATACAGATATTTGTATAAGCATATAAATATTATTTATACAGATATCTTGATAAACATATAAATATTATTTATACAGATATCTGTATAAACATATAAATATTATTAATACAGATATCTGCATAAATATATAAATATTACTTATACAGATATCTGTAAAAACATATAAATACTATTTATACAGATATCTTTACAAACATATAAATAATTTTTATACAGATATCTGTATAAATATTTAAATATTATTTATACAGATATCTGTATAAACATATAAATATTTATACTGCTTACTGTATAAACATATAAATATTCATACAGATATCTGTATAAAAATATAAATATTTATACAGGTATCTTTATAAACTTATAAATATTATTTCTACAGATATCTCTATAAACATATAAATATTATTAATGAAGATATCTGTATAAATGTATAAATATTATTTATACAGATATCTGCACAAACATATAAATATTATTTACACATATCTGTTTCAACATACAAATATTATTTATACAGATATGTGTATAAACATATAAATATTTGTGCAGTTTACTGTATAAACATATAAATATTTATTCCAATATCTATATAAATGTATAAATATTTATACAGCTATTTGTATAAACATATAAATACTATTTATACAGATATCCCTATACACATATAAATATTATCTATACAGGTATCTGTATAAATATATAAATATTATTTATACAGATATCTGTATAAACATATAAATAATATTTATACAAGTATCTGTATAATCGTAAAAATATTATTTATACCGACATCTGTATATAAGTATAAATATGATTTATAGAGATATCTGCTTAAACATATAAATATTATTTACACTGATATCTGTATAAACATGTAAATATTATTTATACAGATATTTGTATAACCACATGAATATGATTTATACAGATATCTGTATAAGCATTTAAATATTAATTATAGAGACATCTTTATAAACATATAAATATTGTTTATACGGAAACCCTTATAAACATGTAAATATTATTTATACACAAATCTTTATAAGCATATAAATATTATATATAGAGACTTATGCTTATATATGCAAATATTATTTGTGCAAACATCTGTATAAACATATAAATGTTATTTATACAGATTTCTGTATAACATATTAATATTATTTATACATATATCTGTATAAACATATAAGTATTATTTATACAGTTATCTCTATAAACATATGAACATTATTTATACAGATATCTGTATAGACATATAAATATTATTCATACAGATATCTTTATAAACATAGAAATATTATTCATAGAGATATCTGCATAAACATATAAATATTATTTATACAGATATCTGTGTAAACATATAAATATTATTCATACAGATATCTGCATAAACATATAAATATTATTCATACTGATATCTGTATAAATATATAAATATTATTTATAAATATATGTGTATAAACATATAAATATTATTTATATAGATATCTGTATAAACATATAAATAATATTTCTACAGACATCAAAATAAACCTGTGAATATTATTTAAACAAATATCTATACAAACATATAAATATTATGTATACAGACATCTGTATAAACACATAAATATGATGTATACAGTTATCTATATAAACATATATTATTTATACAGATATCTCTAAATCATATAAATATTATTTAAACAGATATCTGTATAAACATATAAGTATTATTGACACAGATATCTTTATACACCTATAAATATTGTTTAAACAGATATCTAGAAAAACCTATAAATATTATGTATACAGATATCTGTATAAACATATAAATATTATGTATACAGATATCTTTATAAAAATATAAATATTATGTATACAGATATCTGTATAAACATAAAAACTATTTATACAGATATTTGTAAAAGCCTATAAATATTATTTATACAGAAAGCTGTATAAACATATAAATATCATTTATACAGATATCTGTATAAGCATATTAATATCATTTCTACAGATATCTGTATAAGCATATAAATATTATTTACAAAGATATCTGTGTAAACAGATAAATATTATTTATACAGATATCTGTGTAAACATATAAATATTATTTATACAGATATCTGTGTAAACCTATAAATATTATTTATACAGATATCTGTATAAAATATAAATATTATTTATAGAGATATCTGTATAAACATATAAATATTATTTATACAGATATCTGTGTAAACATATAAATATTTTTATACAGAAATCTGTATAAACATATGAATATCATTTATACAGATATCTTTTTATACATACAAATATTATTTATACTGATATCTGTATAAACACATAAATATTTGTTCAGTTTACTGTATAAACTTATAAATATTTATACAGATATCTGTAAACACACAAATATTTATACAGATATCTTTATAAAGATGTAAATATTATTTATACAGATATGAGTATAAACATGTAAATATTATTAAGACAGTTATCTGTATAAATATATAAATATTATTAATACAGATATCTGTATAATATTTAAATATTATTTATACAGATATCTGTATAAACATGTAAATACTTTTTTAAACAGATATCTGTATAAACATAAATATTTTTTAAACAGATATCTGTATAAATATATCAATATTATTTATACAGATATCTGTATAAACATATAAATATTATTTATATAAATATGTGTTTAAATATTAATGTTTTTTATACAGATTTGTGTATGAACATATATATATTCTTTATACAGATATCTGTATAATCATATAAATCTTATTTATACAGATATATGTATAAACATATAAATATGATTTATACCGACAGCTGTAAAAATATTCAAATATTATTTATACAGAAATCTGTATAAATATACAAATATTTATACAGATATCTGTATGAACATATAAATATTATTTATACAGATAGCTATATAAATATATAAATATTATTCATACAGACATGTGTATAGATATATAAATATTAAAACAGATATTGTATAAACATATAAATATTAATACAGACATCTGTATGAACATATAAATATTTATACATATATCTTTGTAAACATATACATATTATTTATACAGATATCTGTATAAACATATAAATAATATTTATACACAAATCTCTGTAAACATATAAAAATTATTTGTACAGATATCAGTATAAACATATAAACATTATTTATACAGATATCTGTATAAACATATAAATATTATTTATACACTTATCTCTGTAAACATATAAAAATTATTGGTACAGATATCTGTATAAACATATAAACATTATTTTTACAGATATCTATATAAACATATAAATATTATGTATACTGATATCTGTATAAACATATAAATATTATTTATACAGATATCTGTATAAACATATAAATATTATTTATACACATACCTTTTTAAACATAAAAATATTATATATACAGATATCTGTATAAACAGAAATATTAATACAGTTTACTGTATAAACATATATTTATACAGATATCTGTAAACATATAAATATTTATACAGATATCTGTTTATACATATAAATATTATTTATATAGATATTTGTATAAGCATAAATATTATTTATACGGTTATCTGTACAAATGAATAAATATTATTTACACAAAAATCTGTTTAAACATATACATATCATTTATAGAGATATCTGCATAAACATATAAATATTTTTATACAGATATCTGTATAAACATATAAATGTTATTTATGCAGCTATCTATATAAACATAAATATTATTCATACAGATATCTCTGTAAACATATAAATAATATTTATACAGACATCTGAATAAACCTATGAATATTGTTTAAATAGATATCTACAGAAACAAATAAATATTATGTACACAGATATGAGTATAAACACGTAAATATTATGTATACCCTTATCTATATAAACCTATTAATATTATTTATACCAATATCTCTAAATCATATAAATATTATGTATACAGATATTTGTATAAACATATCAATATTAGTTATACAGATATCTGTATATGCATATAAATGTTATTTAAACAGATATGTATATAAACATTCAAATATTATGTATACACATATCTATATAAACATATAAATATTATGTATTCAGATATGTGTATAAACATATAAATATTATTTATAAACATATCTCTATAAACATACAAATATTTATACAGTTATCTGTATAAACGTATAAACATTTTTTATACAGATATCTGTATAAGCATATAAACATTATTTATACTGATATCTGTATAAACATATAAATATTATTTATGCAGATATCTGTATAAACATATAAATATTATTTATACACATACATTTTTAAACATAAAAATATATATACAGATATCTGTATAAACAGAAATATTAATACAGTTTACTGTATAAACATATATTTATACAGATATCTGTAAACATATAAATATTTAAACAGATATCTGTTTATACATATAAATATTATTTATATAGATATTTGTATAAGCATAAATACTATTTATACAGATATCTGTATAAATGAATATATATTAATTACACAAAAATCTTTTTAAACATACACATATCATTTATAGAGATATCTGCATAAACATATAAATATATTTTATACAGATATCTGTATAAATATATAAATGTTATTTATGCAGCTATCTATATAAACATAAATATTATTCATACAGATATCTCTGTAAACATATAAATAATATTTATACAGTCATCTGAATAAACCATTTTCTCTATAAATATATAAATATTATTTATAAAGTTATCAGTATAAACATATAAACCTTATTTCTGCAGTCATATATAAACATATAAATATTATTCATAAAGATATCTGTATAACATATAAATATTATTTATAGAGATATCTGTATAAACATATAAATATTATTTATACAGATATCTTTATAAACATAGAAATAATATTTATAAAGACATCTGTATAAACATATAAATATTATTTATACAGACATCTGTGTAAACATTTAAACATTATTTATACAGATATCGGTATAATCATATAATTATTTATACAGAAAACTGAATTAACTTATAAATATTTATGCAGTTAAGTGTGAAAACATATAAATATTTATACAGATATCTGTATAAACATATAAACATTATTTATACAGATATCTGTATAAACATATAAATATTATTTATACAGATATCTGTATAAATATATAAAGATTATGTATAAAGATATCTGTTTAAACATATATATATTGTTTACAGAGATATCTGTATAAACATAAATATTATTTATGCAGATATCTGTACAAATATATAAATATTGTTTACACAGATATCTGCATAAACATATAAATATTATTTATACATATATCTCTATAAACATATATATTATTTATACAGATATTTGCATAATCATATAAGTATTATTTATTATGTATAAGCATATAAAAATTTTTTATACATATATCAGTACGGATATCTTTATAAATAATATTTATATGTTTCTGCAGATATCTGCATAAATAATATTTATATATTTATACAGATATCTGCATATTTATATACTTATTCAGATATCTATATAAATTTTTTTACGTTTGCACACATGTCTCTATAAATAATATATATGTTTATAAAAATATCTGTATAAATAATATTTGAATGTTTATACAGATATCTCTATATATAATATTTATGTTTCTACAGATATCTGTATAAATAATAGTAATATTTATACAGATATCAGTATAGATATTATTTATATGTTTATACAGATATCTACATAAATAATATTTACATGGTTATACAGCTATCTGTATATATAATATTTATACGTTTATGCAGATATCCGTATAAATAATATTTACATGATTATACAGATAGCTGTATGAATAATATTTATATGTTTATACAGATATCTTTATAAATATTTATATGTTTATACAGATTTATGCATTAATATTTATGTGTCTATACAGTTTTCTGTATAAATATTTATATGTTCATAAAGTTATCTATATAAATGTTTATATTTTTATACTGTTCACTGTATAAATATTTATATGTTTATACAGATATCTGTACAAATAACATTTATATGTTTATAAAGACATCTATAAAATAATATTTACGTATATACAGATATAGGTATAATAATATTTATATGTTTATAGAGATATCTGTATAAATAATATTTATATGTTTAGACAGATATCTGTATACATAATATTTATATGTTTATACAGATATGTGTATACATAATATTTATATGTTTATATAGATATCTTTCAAAATAATATTTATATCTTTATACAGATATCTGTATAAAGAATATTTATTTATATATTATAATATTTATATATATCATTATATATATGAATATAATATTTATATATATCTTTATATATATAAATATAATATTTATATTTTTACACAGATATCTGTATAAATAATATTTACATGTTTATACAGATATCAGTATAAATAATATTTATATATTTATACAGATACCTGTGTAAATATTATTTATATGTATATACAGATATCTTTATAAATAATATTTATACCTTCATACAGAAATCTGTGTAACTAATATTTACACGTTTATACAGGTAACTCTATAAATAATATTTATACGTTTATACAGATATGTGTATAAATATTATCTATCTCTTTATACAGATACCTGTATAAATAATATCTGTATGTTTAAACAGGTATCTATATAAATAATATTTATATGTTTATACAGGTAACTGTATAAATATTTATATATTCATACAGGTATCCGTATAAATATTTATAGGTTTATTCTGATATCTTTATATATGTTTATATTTTTATACAGATATCTCTATAAATAATATTTATGTGTTTATACAGATATCTGTATAAATATTATTTATATGTATATATGGATATCTGTATAAATAATATTTATATGTTTATAAAGATATCTGTATAAACATTATTTATATTTATAGAGACATCTGCAAAAATAATATTTATATGTTGATACAGATATCTAAAAATGTATTTATCTGTTTATACATATATCTGTAGAAATAAAATTTATATGTTTATACAGATATATGTTTCATTAATATTTATATGTTTACACTGATAACTGTATAAATAATATTTATATGTCTATATAGATATCTGTCTAAATATTTATATATTCATACAGATATCTGCATAAATATTTATATGTTTATGCAGATATCTGTATAAATAATATTTATATGTGGATACAGATGTCCATATAAATAATATCTATATGTTTATAAACATAGCCGTATAAATAATATTTACATGTATTTACAGATATCTCTATAAATAATATTTATATGTTTATACAGATATGTGTATAAATAATATTTATATATTTATTCAGATACCTGTTCATTTAATATTTCTATATTTATAGAGATAGCTTTTTACATAGTATTTATATATTTAAACACATATCTGTAGAAAAAATGTTTATATGTTTATACAGATATCTGTATAAATAATATTTATATGTTTATACAGATATCTGTATAAATAATATTTCAATGTTTATACAGATATTTGTATAAGTAATATTTATATGTTTATACAGATACCTGTGTAAATAATATTTATATGTTTATATAGATATCTGTATAAATAATATTTATATGTTTATACTGATGTCTGTTTAAATATTATTGATATGTTTATACAGATATCATTATAAATAATAATTATATGTTTATACATATATCTCTAAAAATTATAGTTTTATGATTATACTGATATCTGTATAAATATTTATATGTTTATGCAGTTATCTGTATAAATATTTATGTGTTTATAAAGATATCTGTAAATATTTATATGGTTATACATATATGTGTTAAAGAATATCTGTATGTTTATACAGATATCTGTATAAATAATATTTATATGTTTATACAGATATCTGTATAAATAATATTTATATGTTTATACAGATATCTGTATAAATAATATTTATATGTTTATACAGATATCAGTATAAATAATATTAATATCTTTATACAGATATGTGTATAAATAATACTTATATGTTCATACAGATATCTGTATAAATATTTTTATGTTCATACAGATATCTGTATAAATATTTATATGTTCATATGTATATCTCTATAAATATTTATAGGTTTATACAGATATATGTATATATATCTGTATGATTCTACAGATATCTGAATAAATAATATTTCTCTGTTTATGCAGATATCTTTATAAATAATATTTATATGTTTATACTGATATCTGTATAAAAAATATTTACATGTTTATACAGATAACGGTATAAATAATATTTATAAGTTTATAGAGATATCTGTATAAATAATATTTATATGTTTATACAGATGTCTGTATAAATAATATTTACATGTTTATACAGATATAAGTATAAATAATAACTATATGTTTATACATATATTTGTACAAATGATATATATATGATTATAGAGATATCTGTATAAATATTTATAATTTTATACAGTTATCTCTATAAATATTTATATGTTTATAAAGTTATCCGTAAATATTTATACGTTTATACAGATATCCGTCTAAATAATATTTATATGTTTATACAGATACCTGTTTAAATAATATTTATGTTTATACAGATATCTGTATAAATTATATCTATATGTTTATACAGGTATCTGTATAAATATTTATATATTTATACAGATATCTGCATTAATATTTATATGTTTTTGCAAATATCTCTATTAATATACATGTTTATGCAGATATCCGTAAAAATAATATTTATATGTTTTTACAGATATTTGGATAAATATTATTTATATGCTTATACAGATGTCTGTATAAATAATATTTATGTGCTTATACATATATCTGTATAAATAAAACTTATATGTTTCTACCAATATTTGTATAAATAATATTTATATATTTATAGAGATATCTGAATAGATAATATGTATATGTTTATACAGATATCTGTATAAGTAATATTTATTTGTTTATACAGGTATCTGTATAAATAATATTTATATATTTATACAGATATCTGCATAGATAATATTTTTATCTTTATACAGATATGTGTATAAATAATACTTTTATGTTCATACAGATATCTGTATAAATATTTATATGTTCATACTGATATCTCTATAAATATTTATAAGTTTATACAGATATATGCATATATATTTATATGATTATGCAGATATCTGTACAAATAATATTTATATGTTTATACAGTTACCTCTATAAGTAATATTTTTATGTTTATACAGATGCAATTATAAATAATATTTATGTTTACACAGATATTTGTATAAATAATATTTATATGTTTATTCAGATATCTGTAAAAATAATGTTTTTATGTTTATAAAGATATCAGTATAAATAATATTTATATGTTTATACAAATATCTTTGTAAAAAATATTTATATTGTTATAAAGGTAACTGTATAAATATTATTATGTTTATACAGATATCTGTATAAATAGTTATATGTTTATACATTTATCTGTATAAATATTTATATGTTAATAGAGTTATCTTTATAAATAATTATATGATTATATTGATATCTGTATTATAAATATTCATGTTTATACAAATATCTCTATAAATAATATTTATATGTTTATACAGATATCTGTATAAATAATATTTATATGTTTACAGAGATAACTGTATAAATAATATTTATATGTTTATACAGATATATATACAAATAATATTAATATGTTTATAGAGATATCTGTATAAATAATAATTATATGTTTATACATATATCTGTTTTAATAATATTTATACGTTTTCACAGATATCTGTAGAAATATTTATATGTTTATAGTGATATTTGTATTAATATTTATATGTTTATACCTATATTCCTATTTATATATGTTTATACAGATACCTGTAAATATAATATTTATATGTTTTTTCTAATATTTGTATAAATAATATTTATATGCTTATACAGATATCTGTAAAAACAATTTTTATTTGCTTTTGCGTACATCGGTATAAATAATACTTATATGACTATACAAATATCTGTGAAAATAATATTTATATGTTTATAGATATATCTATATAAGTAATATTTATATGTTTAGGCAGATATCTGTATAAATAATATTTATATGTTTATACAGTTTTCTGTATGAATATTATTTACATGTTTATAGACATATCTGTATAAATAATATTTATATGTTTATAGAGATATCCGTATAAATAATATTTATATGTTTCTACAGAAATCTGTATAATTAATATTTATATGTTTATGCAGATATCTGTAGAAAAAATATATTTATATGTTTATAAAGATATCTGTATAAATAATATTTATACGTTTATAGAGATATATGTAAAAATAATATTTATATGTTTATAGAGTTATCTGTATAAATAATATTTATATGTTTATACAGATATCTGTATAAATAATATTTGTATGTTTATACAGATATCTGTATAAATAATATTTATATGTTTATACAGATGTCTTTATATGTAATATTTATTTGTTTATACAGATATCAGTACAAATAATAATTATGTTTATATATATGTATAAATAATATTTATATGAATATACTGATATCTGTTTAAATATTAATATGTTTTTACCCTTATCTGCAAAAATATGTATATGTTTTTACAGTTATCGGTAAATATTTATATTTTTATACATATATCTGTATAAATAATATCTATATGTTTATACAGATGTCTGTAAAAATAATATTTATCTGTATATACAGCTATCTGTATAAATAATATTTATATGTTTATACAGATATCTGTATAAATAATATTTATGTTTATAGAAATATCTGTAAAAATAATACAAATATGTTTTTACAGATGTCTGTGTAAATATGTATATTTTTATACAGTTAACTGCAAAAATGTTTATATGTTTACAGATATCTGTATAAATATTTATATGTTTATACAGTTATCTGTATGAATATTTACATGTTTATACAATTATCTGTGTAAATATTTATATGTTTTCACAGATATCTGTATAAATAATATTTATATGTATATACCGATATCAGTAAAAATAATATTTATCTGTTTATACAGATATCTGTATAAATAATATTAATATGTTTACACAGATATCGGTGTAAAGAATATTTATATGTTCATACAGATATCTGTATAAATATTTCTATGTTCATACAGATATCAGTATAAATATTTATATGTTCATACGGACAACTCTATAAATATTTATAGGTTTTTACAGATATATGTATATGTATTTATATGATTATACAGATATCTCTATAAAGAATATCTATATGTTTATATGGATATCTGTATAAATAATATTCATATGTTTACACAGATATCTGTGTAAATAATATTTATATGTTTATACAGTTATCTGTATTAATAATATTTATATGTTTATACAGATATCTGTATAAAAATATCCATATATGTATACAGATATCTGTATAAATATTTATATGTTTATACACATGTCTGTATACATAATATTTATATGTTTATAGAGATATCTGTATAAATAATATTTATATGTTTATACAGACATCTGTATAAATAATGTTTATATATGTATACAGATATCTGTATAATAATATTTATATATTTATACAGATATCTGTATAAATAATATAAATATTTACACATATCTGTCTAAATCATCTAAATATGTTTATACAGTTATCAGTTTAAATAATAATTATATGTTTATACAGATATCTGTATAAATAATTTTTATATGTATATACAGATATCTGTATAATTAATATTCATATGTTTATACAGAAAAATGTATAAATATTATTTACATGTTTATACAGATACCTGTTTAAATAATATTTATGTTTATACAGATATCAGTATAAATAAAATTTATATGTTAATACAGATGTCTGTATCAATAATATTTTAATGTTTAAACAGATATCTGTGTAAATAATATTTATATGTTTATACAGATAAGTGTATACATAATAATTATGTTTATACAGATGTTTGTATAAATAATATTTATAAGTTTATACAGATAAAAGTATAAATAATAATTATATGTTTATACATATATCTATACAAATAATATTTAAATGTTTTACCTGATATCTGCATAAATATTTGTATGCTTATAGAGTTATCTGTATAAATATTTATATGTTTATACAGATATCTGTATAAATAATATCTATAGGTTTATACAGATATACCTATAAATAATATTTATATGTTTATACATGTATCTATATAAATAATGTTTATGTGTTTTTACATATAACTGTATAAATATTTATATGTTCATACTGATATCTCTATAATTATAAGTTTATACAGATATATGCAAATATATTTATAAGATTATACAGATATCTGTATAAATAATATTTATATGTTCATACAGATATCTGTAAAAATAATATTTATATGTTTACAGATATCTGTATACATAACATTTATATGTTTATACAGATATCTGTATGAATAATGTTTATATGTTTATACAGACAACTGTATACATAATATTTAGATATTTATGCAGATATCTCTATAAATAATATTTATATTTATACAGATTTCTTTATTATAATATTTATGTTTATACAGATATCTATATAAATAATATTTATGTGTTCATACAGATAACTTTATGAATATTTATAAGTTCATACAGATATCTGTATACGTATTTATATGTTTATACGGATAAATATGTATATATTTATATGTTTATACAGATATCTCTATAAATAATATTTATATATTTATACAGATATCTATATAAATAATATTTATATATTTATATGGATATCTATATAAATAATATTTCTATGTATATACAGACATCTGTATAAATAATATTTATGTTTATACAGATATCTGTATAATCTTTATATGTTGATACAGATATCCGTAAAAATATATTCATATGTTTATACAGATATCTGTAGAAATAATATTTATACATTTATACAGATATCTTTATAAATGATATTTAATTTTTATACAGATATTTGTATAAATATTTATGTGTTTATACAGATATCTGTATAAATATTTATATGTTCATGCAGTTATCTGTATAAATATTTATATGTTTATACATTTATCTACATAAATATTTATATGTTTATACCGATATCTGTATAAATCATATTTATAAATTTATTCATATGTCTGTAGAAATATTTATATGTTTATATAGATATCCGTATAAATAATATTTATATGTTTATGCAGATAGCTGTATAAATATTTAGGTGTTTATACAGCTATCTGTATAAATATTTACATGTTTATCCAGATAACTTTGTAAATATTTACATGTTTATACGGATATCTGTATAAATATTTACATGTTTATGCAGATATCTGTATAAATATTTATATGTTTATACAATTAACTGTATAAATATTTACAAGTTATACAGATATCTGAATAAAAAGTTACATGTTCATACAGATATCTGTGTAAATATTTACATATTTGTACAGACATCTGCATAAATATTTACATATTTATGCAGATATCTGCATAAATGCTTACATGTTGGTTTATACAGATTTTTGTATAAATAATATCGGTATATTTATACAGATATCTGTATAAATAATATCTATATGTTTATACAGATATCTGTATAAATAATATTGATATATTTATACAGATATCTGTATAAATATTTATCTGTTTATACAGATATCTGTCTAAATAATTACGTGTTTATACAGATAAATCTATTAATATTTATGTGTTTATACAGATATCTGCATAAATATTTATATGTATATACAGATATCTGTATAAATATTTATATGTTTATACAGATAGCTGTGTAAATATTTATATGTTTATTCAAATATCTGTATAAATAGTATTTTTATGCTTATACAGATATCTGTATAAATAATATTTATATGATGGTTATACGGATATCTGTGTAAATAATATTTACATGTTTATATATACTTCTGTATAAATAATATTTACATGTTCATATAGATATCTGTATAAATAATATTTACATGTTTATACAGATAACTGTTTAAATATCTGCATGTTTATACCCATATATGTATAAATATTTAAATGTTTATACAGATAGCTGTATAAATATTTACATGTTTATACAGATATCTGTGCAAATATTTGCATGTATTAACAGATATCTGTGTAAATACTTAGATGTTTATACAGACATCTGTCTAAATATTTACATGTATATACAGACCTCTGTGTAAAGGTTTACGTTTATACGGACATCTGTGTAACTATTTACATTTTTATACGGACTTCTGTGTTAAT
This sequence comes from Pan troglodytes, assembly GCF_028858775.2. Taxonomy (NCBI): domain Eukaryota; kingdom Metazoa; phylum Chordata; class Mammalia; order Primates; family Hominidae; genus Pan; species Pan troglodytes. Next base: position 7,824,475 of record NC_072420.2, on the reverse strand, counting down.
ATTTACATGTTTATATGGACATCTGCGTAAATATTTACATGTTTATACAGACATCTGCGTAAATATTTACATGTTTATATGGACATCTGTGTAAATATTTACATGTTTATACAGACAACTGTGTAAATATTTATGTGTTTATACAGACTTCTGTATTAATATTTATATGTTTATACAGACACTGCTATAAACATTTACATGTTTATACAGACATCTGTATAAATATTTATATGTTTATACAGACATCTGAATAAATATGTTTATACAGATATCTGTATAAATATATGTTTGTACAGATATCTGAATAAATATTTATATGTTTATACAAATATCTGTGTGAATATTTATATATTTATATAGATATCTGTATAAATAACGTTTATATGTTTACAGATATCTGTATGAATAATATTAATATGTTTATACGGATATCTGTATAAATAATATTTATATGTAAATGCAGATATCGGTATAAATAATATTTATATGTTTATAAAGATATCTGCATAAGTAATATTTATATGTTTATACAGATATCTGTATTGTATAAATTATACTTACACGTTTACACAGATATCCGTATAAATAATATTTATGTGTTTATACAGATATCTGTTGAAATATTTATATATTTGTACAGATATCAGTATAAATATTTATATGTTCATACAGATATGTGTATATATAATATTTATAAGTTTATACAGATATCTGTATAAATAATATTTATAAGTTTATACAGATATCTGTGTAAATAATATTCATATATTTATACAGATATCTGCAAAAATAATATTTATTTGTATATACAGATATCTGTATAAATAATATTTATATGTTTATACAGATATCTGTATAAATAATATTTATAAGTTTATACAGATATCTGTATAAATAATATTTATGTGTTTATACAGATATCTGTTGAAATATTTATATATTTGTACAGATATCAGTATAAATATTTATATGTTCATACAGATATGTGTATATATAATATTTATAAGTTTATACAGATATCTGTATAAATAATATTTATAAGTTTATACAGATATCTGTGTAAATAATATTCATATATTTATACAGATATCTGCAAAAATAATATTTATTTGTATATACAGATATCTGTATAAATAATATTTATATGTTTATACAGATATCTGTATAAATAATATTTATAAGTTTATACAGATATCTGTATAAATAATATTTATGTGTTTATACAGATATCTGTATAAATAATATTTATGTGTTTATACAGATATCTGTATAAATAATATTTATGTGTTTAAACAGATATCTGTATAAATATATTATTTATGTGTTTATACAGATATCTGTACGAATATTTATGTGTTTATACAGATATCTCTATAAAGAGATGTGTGTTTATTTAGATATCTGTATAAATATTAATGTGTTTATACAGATATCTTTATAAATATTAATGTGTTTATACAGATATCTGTATAAATATTTATAAGTATATACTCATATCTGTATAAATATTTATATATTTATACAGATACCTGTATAAATATTTATTTGTTTATGCAGATATCGGTATAAATAATATTTATATACTTATACAGATATATCAATAACTAATATTTATATAATGTTTATACAGATATCTGTAGAAATAATATTTACATGTTTATACCGACATCTGTTTAAATAATATTTACATGTTAACACAGATTTCTGTATAAATAATATTTACATGTTTACACAGACGTCTGTATATATAATATTTACATATTCATATAGATATCTGTATAAATAATATTTACATGTTTATACAGATAACTTTTTAAATATTTACATGTTTGTTTATACAGATATCTGTATAAATATTTACATGTTTGTTTATACGTATATCTGTATAAATATTTACATGTTTCTACAGATATCTGTATAAATATTTTCATGTTTTCACAGACATCTGTGTAAATATTTACATGTTAATAAAGACATCTGTATAAATCTTTACGTGTTTATACAGATATCTGTTTAAATATTATTTGCATGTTTCTACACCTATCTGAATCAATAATATTTACATCATTATAATGATATCTGTATAAATATTTACATGTATATACAGATGACTGTATAAATATTTACATGTTGGTTTATACAGATATCTGTATAAATAATATTGATATGTTTACATAGGAATCTATATAAATAATATTTATATGTTTATACACATATCTATATAAATAATATTTATATGTTTATACATATATTGGTATAAATAATATTTATATATTTATACAGATATCTGTAAATATAATATTTAAATGTTAATACACATAACTGTATAAATAACATTGATATGTTTATAGAGATATCTGCATAAATAATACATATATGTTTATACTGATACCTGTGTAAATAATATTTATATGTTTATGCAGATATCTGTATAAATATTATTGATATGTTTATACAGATATCTGTAAAAATAATCTTGATATGTTTGTACAGATATCATTATAAATAATATTTATATGTTTTTACAGATATCTGTATAAATAATATTGATATGTTTATACAGATATCTGTATAAATAATATGTTTATGTTTGTCCAGATATCTGTATAATTAAAATTTACATGTGTATACAGATATCTGTATAAATATTTACATGTTTATACAGATGTCTGTATAAACATTTACATGTTTATACAGGCATCTGTATAAACATTTACATGTTTACACAGACATCTGTATAAACATTTACATGTTTACACAGACATCTGTATAAACATTTACATGTTCACACAGATATCTGTATAAATATTTATATGTTTACACAGATATCTGTATAAATAATATTTACATGTTTTTACAAAGCTCTGTATGATTAATATTTTCATGTTTATACAGATATCTGTGTAAATATTTACGTGTTTATACAGATATCTGTATAAATATTTATAAGTTGATACAGACATCTGTATAAATATTTATATGTTTATGCAGACATCAGCATAACATCAGCATATTGTTTATACCGATATCTGTATAAATATTTATATGTTTACACAAATATCTCTATAAATAATATTTATATGTTTATACAGATATCTGTGTAAATAATATTTAATGTTTGTACCGATATCTGTATAAATAATACTTATATGTTTACACACATCTGTATAAATACTATTTATATATTTATACAGATATCTGTATAAATAATATGGATATATTTATACAGATATATGTATAAATAATATTTATATGTTTATAAAGATATCTGTAAAAATAATATTTATTTGTTTATACAGCTATCTGCAAGAATAATATTTATGTGTTCATACAGACATCTGTGTGAATATATATGTGTTTATACAGATATCTGTATAAATACATATCTGTTTATATAGATAAATGTATAAATATTTATGTGTTTATACAGATATATGTATATACATATAAATAATTATACAGATATCTTTATAAATATTTAAATGTATATAAAGATGTGTCTATAAATATTTATATATCTATACAGATATCTGTGTAAATATTTACATGTTTATACAGATATCTGTATAAATATTTACATGTTAATACAGATATCTGTATAAATAATATTTACATGTTTATGCAAATATGTGAATAAATAATATTTACATGTTTATACAGATATCTTTATAAATAATATTTACTTGTTCATACAGATATGTGTATAAATAATATTTACATGTTTATACAGTTATCTTTATAAATATTTACATGTTTATACAGTTAACTGTATGAGTATTTACATGTTTATACAGATATGTGTATCAATATTTACATGTTTATACAGATATCTGTATAAATATTTACATGTTTGTTTATACAGATATCTATATAAATATTAACATGTTTATACAGATATCTGTATAAATATTTCCATGTTTATACAGATATCTGTGTAAATATTTGCATGTTTATACAGATATCTGTGTATATATTTACATGTTTAAACAGATATCTGTGTAAATATTTACATGCATAAACAGACATCTGTGTAAATATTTACATGTTTATAGAGACCTCTGTATAAATATTTACATGTTTACTCAGACATCTGTGTAAATATTTTCATTTTTATACGGACGTCTGCGTAAGTATTTACATGTTTATACCGACATCTGTGTAAATATTTGCATTCTTATACATACATCTGTATAAATATTTCCGTGTTTATGCAGACATCTCTATAAATATTTATGTGTTTATGCAGATAACTGTATAAATAATATTTCTGTGTTTATACACATATCTGTTTAAATCATATTTACATGTTTATTCAGATATCTGTATAGATAATATTTACAATTTCATACCGATATCTGTATAAATAATATTTACATGTTAATACAGATATCTGTATTAATAATATTTACATGTTTATAAAGTTGTATCTACAAATAATTACATGCATATACACATATCTGTATAAATATTTACATGTTTGTCTATACAGATATCTATATGAATAATATTTACCTGTTTATACAGGTATCTGTATGAGTAATATTTATATGCTTATACCGATATCTCTATCAGTAATATTTACAGTTTTATACAGATATGTGTATAAATAATATTTTTTGTTTTTACATATATCTGTATAAATAATAATTATGTGTTGATAGAGATATCTGTATAAATAATATCTACATGTTCATACAGATATCTGTATAAATAATATTTACAGGTTTATATAGATATCTGTATAAATATTTAAGTGTTCATACAGATATCTGTAAAAATATTTACATGTTTTGCAGATATCTGTATAAATATTTACCTGTTTATACAGATATCTTTATAAATGTTTACATGTTTTTACACCTAACTGTATAAATATTTTCATGTTTGTACAGATATGTGTATAAATATTTACATGGATATACAGATATCTGTATAAATAATTACATGTTTATACAGATATCTGTATAAATATTTACATGTTGGTTTATACTGATATCAGTATAAATAATGTTGATATGCTTATACAGATATCAGTATAAATAACACTTTTGATTATACAGATATCTGTATAAATAATATTTCTATGTTTATACAGATATCTATATAAATAATATTTACATGTTTATACAGATATCTGTATAAATATTTAATTGTTTATACAGATACCTGTATAAATATTTACCTGTTCATACAGTCATTTGTGTAAATATTTACATGTTTATACAGACATCTCTATAAATATTTATGTGTTTAAACAGATATCTGTATAAATCTTATTTACAAGTTTATACACTTATCTGTATAATTAATATTTACATGTTTATACAGATGTATGCATAAATAATATTTACAATTTTATACAGATATCTGTATAAATAATATTTTTATATTTATACACGAAACTATATAAATAATTTTTATATGTTTATACAGATATCTGTGTAAATAATATTTATATGTTTATACAGATAACTGTGCTAATAATATTTATATTTTTTTAAAGATAACTCTGCTAATAATATTTATATGTTTATACAGTTATCTGTGTAAATATTATTGATGTGTTTATACAGATATCTGTATAAATAATATTTATATGTTTATACACATATCTGTATAAATAATATTTATATGTTTATGCAGATATCTGCATTAAAAATATTTATATGTTTGTACAGATATCTGTGTTAATAATATTTATATATTTATTCAGATACCTGTATAAATAATATTCACATGTTTACACAGATATCTGTATAAATGATATTAACATGTTTATAGAGGTATCTGTGTAAATAATATTTACATGTTCATATTCATATGTCTATAAATAATATTAACATGTTTATACAGATATCTTTGTAAATATTCACACGTTTATTCAGACATCTGTGTAAATATTAACAACTTTATACGGATATCTGTGTAAATATTTATATGTTATGTGGACATCTGTGTAAATATTTACATGTTTATACGGACATCTGTGTAAATATTTAAATATTTATACCGACATATGTATAAATATTTACATTTTTAGGCAGACATTTGTATAAATATTTACATTTCTATACAGACATCTCTATAAATATTTACATGTTTATCCCGACATCTGTATAAATATTTACATGTTTATACAGACATCTGGTTAAATATTTATATGTTTATATAGACATCAGTATAAATATTTTAATGTATATACAGACTTCACTATAAATATTTATATGTTTATATAGATATATGTAAAAATAATAATGATATGTTTATAAAGATATCTGTATAAATATTTACATGTTTATACAGTTAACTGTATAAATATTTACATGTCTGTACAGATATCTATATAAATATTTACATGTTTATACAGATATCTGCATAAATACTTACATGTTTATACAGATATCTGTATAAATAATTTTTACATGTTTATACAGATATCTGCATAAATATTTACATGTTTATACAGATACCTGCATAAATAATTTTTACCTGTTTATACAGATAACTGTATATTTTCACGTTTATACAGTTAACTGTATAAATTTTTACATGTTTATAGAGATATCTGTATTAATATTTATATGTTTTTACAGATATTTATATAAATATTTACATGTTAATATAGATATCTGTATAAAAAATATTTACATATTTATACAAATATCTGTATAAATAATATTTACATGTTTATACAGATATATGCATAAATATTAACATGATCATAGAGTTAACCGTATATTTATATGTTTATATGGATAACTGTATAAATATTTACATGTTTATACAGTTAACTGTAAATATTTACATGTTTATATAGTTAACTGTACAAATACTTACATATTTATAGAGATATTTGTATAAATATTTTCATGTTTATACAGGTATCTGTAGAAATATTTACATGTTAATACAGATAACTGTATAAATAATTGGTACGTGTTTATGCAAATAACTGTATAAATAATGACTACATTTTTATACAGATATTTCTATGAATAATATTTAATGTTCATACAGATATTTGTATAAATAATGTTTACATATTTATACAGATATCTGTATAAATATTTACATGTTTATATGGTTAACTGTATAAATATTTACATGTTTATACAGATACCTGTATAAATATTTACTGTTTATACAGATAAGTGTATAAACATTTACATGTGTATACAGATACCTGTATAAATATTTACATGTTAATAAAGATATCTGTGTAAATATTTGCATGTTTAAACAGATGTCTGTGTAAATATTTAATGTTTAAACTGATATCTGTGTAAATATTTACATGCTTAAACACACATCTGTGTAAATATTTACAAGTTCATACAGACATATGTGTTAATATTTACATGTTTATACGGACACCTGTGTAAATATTTACATGTGTATATGGACATCTGTGTAAATATTTACATGTTTATACAGACAACTGTAAATATATATGTGTTTATACAGACATCTGTATTAATATTTATATGTTTATACAGACATTGCTATAAATATTTACATGTTTATACAGACATCTGTATAAATATTTATATGTTTATACACATAGCTGTATAAATATTTATATGTTACACAGACATCTGTATAAATATTTATATGTTTATACAGACTTCAGTATAAATATTTATATGTTTATACAAATATGTGTATAAATGTATGTTTATACAGTTTTCTGAATAAATATTTATATGTTTATGCAGAAATCTGTATGAATATTTATATGTTTATTCAGATATCTGTTTAAATGATATTTACATGTTTATACAGATAACTGTACAAATGTTTATATGTTTATACAGTTAACTGTATATTTACATGTTTATACAGATATCTGTATTAATATTTATATGTTTATACAGGTATCTATAGAAATATTTACATGTTAATACAGATATCTGTATAAAAAATATTTACATGTTTATACAAATATCTGTATAAATAATATTTACATTTTTATACAGATATCTGTATAAATATTAACATGATTATACAGTTAACTTTATAAATATTTATATGTTTGTACAGATAACTGTATAAATAATTACATGTTTATACAGTTAACTGTATAAATATTTACATGTTCATTTAGATAACAATGTAAATACTTCCATGTTTGTACAAATATCTGTATATTTATATGTTTATACAGATGTCTTTATAAATATTTACATGTTTATACAGATATCTGTACAAATATTTACATGTTTGTTTATAAAGATATCTGCATAAGTATTAACTTGGTCATATAGATATCTGTATAAATATTTACATGTTTATACGGATATATGTGAAAATATTTGCATGTTTGTATAAACAGATATCTGTGTAAATATTTGCAAGTTTAAACAGATATCTGTGTAAATATTTACATGCTTATACCCACATCTTTGTAAATATTTACATTTTTATACTGACATCTGTGTAAATATTTACATGTTTATATGGACATATGTGTAAATATTTACATGTTTATATTGACATCTCTGTAAATATTTACATGTCTATACGGACATCTGTGTAAATATTTACGTGTTTTTACGGACCTCTGTATTAATATTTACGCATTTATACGGACATTTGTATAAATATTTACATGTTTATACCGTCATCTGTATAAATATTTAAATGTTTATATAGACATCTGTATAAATATTTATATCTTTATACACAAATCTGTATAAATATTTAGATGTTTATACTGACATCTGTATTAATATTTATATGTTAATACAGACATCAGTATAAATTTTATGTTTTTACAGATATCTGTATAAATATGTTTATACAGATATCTGAATAAATATTTATATGTTTATACAGATATCTGTATAAATAATAATTACATGTTTACACCAATGTCTGTATACATAATATTTATAAGTTTATACAGATATCTGTTTAAATAATATTTATATGTTTATACAGATATCTGTATAAAAATATTTATATAATTATAAAGATATCTGTATAAATTATACTTATATGTTTATATAGATATCTGTATAAATAATACTTATATGTTTATACAGAGATCTGTACAAATAATAATTCTGTGTTTATACAGATACCTGTATAAATATTTTTCTGTTTATACAGATATCTGTATTAACATTTATGTGTTTATACAGATACTTGTATAAATATCCATGTGTTTATACAGATACCTGTATAAATATTTATATGTTCATACAGATATCTGTATAAATAATATTTATGTGTTTATACAGATATCTCTATAAATAATATTTTTGTGTTTATACAGATATCTCTATAAATAATATTTATGTGTTTAAACTGATATCTGTATAAATAATATATATATATTCATACAGATATCTCTATAAGTAATATTTATATATTTATACCGATATCTGTATGAATATTTATGTGTTTATGCGGATATCCGTAAAAATATTTACATGTATATACAGATATCTGTGTAAATATTTTCAAGTATATACAGACATCTGTATAAATATTTACGTGCTCATACAGATACCTATATAAATAATATTTACTTTTTTTATACACATATTTGTAAAATAATATTTAAATTTTTATAGATATCTGTTTAAATAACATTTACAATTTTGTACACATAACTCTATAAATAAAATTTACATGTTTATACTGATATCTGTATAAATGTTTAAATGTTTATACTGTTAATTATATAAATATTTACAAGTTTATACAGTAATCTGTATAAATATTTATATGCTTATACATTTATCTGTATAAAAATTTATATGTTTATGAAGATATCGGTATAAATAATATTTATACATTTATACAGATATCTGTATAAGTAATATTTATACGATTATAAAGATATCTGTATAAATTATATTTATATATTTATAAAGATATCTGTATAAATTATATTTATATGTTTATACAGATATAAGTATAAATAATATTTATGTGTTTATACAGATTTCTCAATAAATAATATTTATGTGTTTATACAGATATCTGTATAAAGAGTTATGTGTTAATACAAATATCTGTATTAATAGTTATGTGTTTATACAAATATCTGTATAAATATTAATGTGTTTATACAGATATCTGTACAAATACTTATATGTTTACACAGATATCTGTATAAATTTTTATATATTTATAGAGACATCTGTGTAAATATTTATATGTTTATACGGATATGTGTATAAATATTTATGTTTATACAGATATCTGTATAAACAATATTTATATGTTTATACAGATATCTGTATAAACAAAATTTATTTGTTTATACAGATATTTGTATTAATAATATTTATATGTTTATACAGATATCTGTAAAAATAATATTTATATCTTTATATAGATATCTGTATAAATAATGTTTATATGTTTATAAAGATACCAATATAAATAATATTTATGTGTTTATACAGATATCTCTATAAATAATATTTGTGTGTTGATACAGATATCTGTATAAATAACATTTACATGTTCATAGAGATAACTGTATAAATAATATTTATATGTTTGTACAGATATCTCCATAAACATTTATGTGTTTATACAGATATTGGTATAAATATTTACATTTTTATACAGATATCGGTGTAAATATTGAAATGTATATACAGACATCTGTATAAATATCTATGTGTTTATACTGATATCTCTATAAATAATATTTACTTGTTTATACACTTATTTGTATAAATAATATTTACAATTTCATACAGATGTCTGTTTAAATAATATTTACATGTTTATACAGGTAACTGTATAAATATTTATACATGTTTACAAATATTTATATAAATAATATTTATTTGTTTATACAGATATCTGTATAAATATTTACGTGTTTATACAGATATGTGTATAAATATTTATGTGTTTCTACAGATATCTGCATAAATATTTATGTGTTTAAACAGATATCTGTATAAACAAACGTGTAAATATTTATAGGGATATCTCTATAAACATGGAATTATTTATACAGATATCTGTATAAACATGTAAATATTTATACAGATATCTGTATAAACATGTAAATATTTATACAGATATCTGTATAAACATGTAAATATTTATACAGATATCTGTATGAACAAATATATAAATATTTATACAGATATCTGTATGAACATGTAAAAATTTATATAGATATCTGTATGAACGTCTAAATATTTAAACAGATATCTTTATAAACATGTATATATTATTTATACAGTTATCTGTATGAACAAGTAAATATTATTTATACAGATATCTGTATAAACATGTAGATATTATTTATACAGATATCTGTAAACATGTAAATATTATTTATACAGTTATCTCTATAAACATATAAATATTATTTAAACAGATACCTGTTAAAACTTATAAATATTTACCCAGATATCTGTATAAACATATAAATATTTACACTGATATGTGTATTAACATAAAAGTATTGAAACAGATATCTGTTTAAACATATAAGTATTTATACAGATATCTGTTTAAACATATTAATATTTATACAGATATCTGTATGAATATGTAAATATTTATACAGATATCTGTATAAACACATAAATATTTTTAGAGATATCTGTATAAACACATAAATATTATTTATAGAGATATCTGTATGAACATGTATATATTATTTGTACAGATATCTGTCTAAACATATAAATATTATTTATACAGATATCTGTATAAACATATAAATATTATTTATACAGATATCTGTCTAAACATAAATATTATTTATAAAGATATCTGTATAAACATATAAATATTATTTATATAGATATCTGTATAAGCATATAAATCTTATTTATACAGATATCTATGTAAACATATAAATATTATTTATACAGATATCTGTATAAACATACAAATAGTATTTATACAGTTATCAGTATAAACATATAAATATTATTTATACAGATATCTGTATAAATATATTAATGTTATTTATATGAATATCTGTTTAAATATATAAATATTATTTATATAGATATCTGTATAAATATATAACTATTTATATTGTTATCTGTATAAAGATAGAAATATTTATATAGATATCTGTATAAGTAAATAAATATTTTTGTAGATATCCCTATAACTAAATAAATATTTATGTAGATATCTGTATTAATATATAAATATTTATAGAGATATCTGTATAAATATATAAATATTCTTTATAAAGATATCTGTATAAATATATAAATATGATTTATATAGATATCTGTATAAATATTTATATAATTATACAGATATTGGTGGAAATATAAAAATATTTATATTCATATCTGTATAAATATATACATTTATATAGATATTTATAGAAATATTTAAAAATTGTAAAAGTATCTGTATAAATATATAATTATTTGCATATGTATCTGTATGAATATATATATAGATATCTGTATAAATATAGAAATATTTATACATATATCTATATAAATATATAAATATATAGATATATTTCTAAATATATAAATATTTATATAGATATCTCTATAGATATTTAAATGGTTATATATATATGTCTAAATATATAAATATTATATAAATATCTTTTTAAATATATAAATATTTATGTAGGTATTTGTCTAAATATAATAAGATTATTCATATAGATATCTGTATAAGTATATAAATATTTATATAGATATCTGTATTAATATATATTTATTATTTATATAGATATCTGTGTAAATATATAAATATTATTTATTTAGATATCTGCATAAATATGAATATATTTATGCAGATATCTGTATAAATATATAGATATTATTTATATTGATACCTGTAAAATATATAAATATTTATGTACATAGCTGTATAAATATATACATATTATTTATATAGGTATCTGTGTAAATATATAAATATTTATATAGATATCTGTATCAATATATAAATAATATAAATGTGTATGAATATATAAATTATATTCATATAGATATCTGTATAAGTATATAAATATTTATATACATATCTGCATAAATATATAAATATTTATATAAATATCTGTATAAATATATAAATATTTATATAGATATCTGTATATTTATATAAATATTTATATAGATATTTTTATAGGTATATCTATAAATATATAAAAATTTATATATGTATCTGTATAAACAGATAAATATACATATAGATATCTGTATAAATATAGAAATATTTATAAAGGTATATGTATAAATATATAAATATTTATATAGATATCTGCATATACATATAAATATATATGTATCTGTATGAATATATAAATATTTACTTAGATATCTGTATAAATATATAAATATTTATATAGATATATGTACATATATAAAAATATTTATATAGATACCTGTATAAATATATAAATATTCATATATTTTATGAATATATAAATATTTATATATATTATATATATATAAACTTATAATAATATTTCTCATGTCAAACCTGTGTTGCTGCATTCAAGGTATGTTCATAGTGGCCTTTCAAATGAAAACTCTTCAAATTATTAGTTAGTGCTTTCCAAATTTGTTATTTAAAGGATTATCCTCTCTATATTCCATATGCAGTTATCAATGTGTTTCATGGTTATGTTTTATTCCTCAATGTATATATTTGATTATTGTACCAAGCAGAGTAAATTTGAAATTTTTTTTCATGTAAAAAATATGTATCTTTTCTCAGGCTTCTAATCCCAGCACTTTGCGAGACCAAGTCAAGAAGATCACAACGTAAAGAAATCAAGACCATCCTGGCCAATATAGTGAAATCCTATCTCTACTAAAACTAAAGAAAATAAGCCAGGCATCGTGGCAGCTGGGGGAGTCCCAGTACGGTGTAGTCCCATCTACCTGGGAGTCTGAGGCAAGACAATCACTTGAACCCATGAGGCAGAAGTTGCAGTGAGCCAAGATGGTGCCATTGCACCACAGTCTGTGCAACACAACAAGACTCTATCTAAAAACAATTATATATATGATATATATTATATATATGCATTATATATTATATAATATATTATATCTGAAATATATAATATATATAATATATAATATCTCATAATATACGTAAAAAATATTATGTCATATTATATATAATATATATTATAGGTATTATATATTACAAATAATATATAATATGTAATATACATTATATGATATTATATATTATATATAATATATATTATTTATATTATATATAATATATATAATATTTATATTATATATTTTACCTCATATTTAATATGTTTACTATATAAAGATCTACAATATATATTATATTTTATGACATATATACTATATATTATATATTACAGATATAATATATTATATATATTACGTATTAAAGATATCATATATTAAATATATAATATACACATTATATATAATGTATTAAACAACATATATAATTAATTATATAATATTTAAATCATATATTATATGATATGTAAATAATATATTATACGTAATATATACCGTCCATAATAAATACAATATATGACATATATTATATAACATATCATATATATAATATAATCTATGATGTATATTATATTATATATGGTATATAATATGATATATGATATATATTAAGTAATATATGTTATATAATATATAATATATAATATATATTATATAACATATGCTACATATTATATAATGTGTGATATATACTATATTGAACATATGATATAGATTATTGCTAATATATGGTATATAATATATAAAAAATGATATATAACTTATAATATATGAAATATATTCCATGTAATGTATGATATATTTAGTATATGATACATATTACATGTAATATATGATACATAATACATGATATGTATTATATATGATAAATGAAATATTTTATATATGTTACATATGAAATATAATATATAATATTACATTATATATGATTATATTATATATTATATATAAAATATCTTAATATGTAATGCATATTATATCATAATACATTATAGTTAATATATCATAATATAATATATATGATATTATATTATTATGCATAAAGTAATATATGATATAATATTTCATCTAATATATATCATATATAATATTATTATATATTATATATGATATAATATAGTATGTTATATAATATATTATATATGATGTAATATAGTATGTTATATAATATATTATATCTAATATATATTATATTATGTTTGATAATATATAATATATTATATATTTGATAGTATGTAATATATTATATGTTATGTATAATATATTACGTATTATATGTAACAATACATTATATATCATATTATATAGTAAATATTATATATTATATAATATGATATACATATGATATTCTATATTATATAATATATTGTATATTATATATTATATTATATATAATTACATATATAATTGCATAAATATATATATTATTTTATATTATGTTATATGTAATAATTATATATTATTACATGTATTATATTTTATATTATATTATCTTATCATTATATATTATATTATACATAATATATTATATATAATATAAGGATTCAGGAAGTAAAAGAAAATTTTATATATGTTATACATATTATTTAAGTTTTATAAATTACATTATATTAATTATATATATGTACACATTTTTATATATATGCACACCTATATATATATATTTGTCTGTGCACTATTTCCCATTTCATAACGTATTTTAACGTGTACAGCATAGTAATGTGTGGGCTTCGGCTTCTGTTTTTGAAAGACAACACTGAGCCTTCAATGACATTCCTGTACTTGTAAAAGCACTCCTGACTGCCTGGCATCAGTTGGACCTCACAATATGGATTGTGCCTTCACCTTGGAATGAGTATGCACTATCGCCGTGGTGATTTGATTAGGGATCTCCTGCCCTTGGTTCTAAGAGCCACTGCCTGTGTTGAGTTTTTCAAAGCTCAGAGCAGATTGAACCTTTGTGGTTTCATTTTCCCTGATTTTGATTTTTCTCCTGTGGAACCTGTGTTGCTGCATTCAAGGTATGTTCATACTGGCCTGTCAAATGCAAACTCTTCAAATTCTTAGTTAGTGCTTTACAAAAATGTTATTTAAATCATTTTCCTCTGTATTTTCCCTTTGCAGTTATCAATATATTTCATGGTTACGTTTTATTCTCAATTTATACATTTGATTATTGTACCAAGGAAAGTACCTTTGAAATTTCTCTTCATGTAACAAATATGTATCTTGGTTCAGGCCTCTAGTCCCAGCACTTTGGGAGGCCAAGGCAGGAGGATCACAACGTGAGGAGATCAAGACTATCCTGGCCAATATAGTGAAACCATGTCTCTACTAATACTAAAAAAAATTAGCCAGGCATGGTGTCAGCTGGAGTACTCCCAGTATGGTGTAGTCCCAGCTACCTGGGAGACTGAGGCATGACAATCGCTTGAACCCATGAGGCAGAGTTTGCACTGAGCCAAGATAGTGCCATTGCACCCCAGTCTGTGCAACAGAACAAGAATCTGTCTGAAAAAATTATATATATAATATATAAAATATATATGCATTATATATTATATAATATATTATATATGTAATATAAATATATATATTATATATTATCTCATAATATACATAAAAATATTATGTATTATTATATATAATATATATTATATGTATCACATATTATATACAATATATAATACATGATATATGACAATATATATTATATATAATTTATATTATTTATATTATATATAATATATATGATATGTATTATGTATTTTATTTAATATATAATATGTGTATTATATAATGATCTATAAGATATATTATATTTTATGACATGTATATATTAAATACTATATAATATATATCATGTATTATATATCATATATTAAATATATCTTATATAAAATATATAATATATACATTATATATTATACTTTAAACAAAACATATAATATATTATACAATATTTAAGGAATATATTATATGATATGTAAATAATACATTATAGGTAATATATACCATCTATAATAAATATAATATACGACATATATTATAGAATATATGATATATATAATAGAGGGTATGATGTATATTATATGATATATGGTATATAATATAATATATGATATATATTGTATAATATGCTATATATTATATAATATAGAATATATATTTTATAACCTATGCTATATAATATATAATGTATGATATATATTACATTAAACATATGATATATATTATTGATAATATATGATATATAACATATAATATATGATATTTATTACATATAATGTATGATATATGTAATATATGATACATATTATATATAATATGATATATAATACATGATATATATTATATATGATATATGATATACATTATATATGTTATATATTATATATAATATGTAATATTATATAATACATGATTATATTATATATTATGAAAAATATCTTAAAACATAGTATATATTACAACATAATACATTATATATAATATCTCATAATATATTATATATAATATATCATTATATATTTTATAATATATAATATTATTATACATAATGTAATATATTACATATTTAATCTAATATATATAATATATAATATAATATATATTATATTATGATATTATATGTAATATGTCATATAATATGTAATATTCAATGTATAATATAATAAATATTTTATGATATCTAATACATTGTATATTATGTATAATATATTACATATTGTATGTAATATATAATGCAGTATATATTATATTATATAGTAAATATTATATATTATATAATATGTTATATATATGATATTCTATATTATAACATATATTATATAGTATATTCTATATTATATCATATATTATATATTATATATTGTTATATTACATATTATTATATATATAATTGTATAATTATATATATAATTATATATGATATTATATGTAAAAATTATATATTATTACTTGTATTATATTGTTTATAATAATAACGTAACATTATATATTATATTATACATAAGATATTATATATAATATAAGGATGCAGGATGTAAAAGAAAATTATATATATGTTATATATATTATAAAATTTATATATATTACGTTTTATAAATTATATATATATATATATATATAGACATATATATATATATATATTTGTGGATGCCCTACTTCCCATCTCAAAACTTATTTTAAGAAGTACAAAATAGTAATATGTGGGCTTGGCATTAGTTTTTTAAACAAAACACTGAGCCTTCAGTGACATTCCTATACATGGAAAAGCACTCCTGACTGCCTGACAGCAGTTGAACCTGATAATGCGGATTGTGCCTTCACCCTGGAATGTGTATGCACTATCGCCGTTGTGATTTGATTAGGGATCTCCTTCCCTTGGTCCTAAGTGCCACTGTCTGTGATGAGTTTTACAAAGCTTAGGGCAGATTGAAACTATGTGGTTTCATTTTCCATGATTTTGATTTTTCTCATGTTGAACCTGTGTTGCTGCATTCAGGGTATTTTCATACTGACCTGTCAAATGCAAACTCTTCAGATTATTAGTAAGTGCTTTGCAAATATGTTATTTAAAATATTATCCTCTATATTTTACATATGCAGTTATCAATAGGTTTCATGTTTATGTTTTATTCCTCAATTTATATATTTGATTATTGGACCAAGCAAACTACCTTTCAAATTTTTCTTCATTTAAAATATATGTATCTTGGTTCAGGCCTCTAATCCCAGCAATTTGGGAGACCAAGGCAAAATGATCACAATGTGAGGAGATCAAGACCATCCTGGTCAATACAGTGGAATCCTGTCTCTACTAAAACTAAAAAAAATTAGCCAGGCATGATGGCAGCTGGAGTAGTCCCAGTAAAGTGTAGTCCCAGCTACCTGGGAGGCTGAGGCAGGACAATCTCTAGAACCCATGAGGCAGATTTAGCAGTGAGCCAAATGGTGCCATTACACCCCAGTCTGTGCAAAAGAAGAAGACTATGTCTAAAAACAATTATATATATAATATAAAATATATATGTATTATATATTATATAATATATTATATAGGTTATGTGTAATATTTTATATATATTATCTATAATATATTATATATGCTATATATAATATATCATATCTGTTATATATAATGTATATAATATATAATATGTCGTAATTCATAATATATATTATATATTATGTCATATTGTACACAGTACATATTATATGTAATATATATATCACATATAATATATAATATATATAATATGACTTAATATATTACATATAACATGTATAATATGTTTTATATATAATATTTATAACATATATTATATATTCTATAATATATAATATGATGTATATTATATAATGAAGTATAATATATGTTATATTTTATGACATTTAAATAACATATATTATATATTATATATTATGTATTATATATATTATATATTAATAATCTAATATATAAAATATATGATAAAGATATTATACATAATATGTATTAAGTAAAATTTATAATATATTATATAATATGGATATTTGTATATTGTACGATATGTAAAGAATATATTTCAGGTAATGTATACCATATATGATAAATATAAAATATGAAATATATTATGTAATATACGATATGTGTAATATTTTGTATGAAGTATATGATATGATATATGGTATGTAATATGATATATGCTCTATGTCATGTGATATATGCTATATGTTATATAATATATGATATACATTATATAGTGTATTCTATATATTATACAATATGTGATATATATTATACATAACATATGATATATACTGTTGATAATAAATAATAGATAACATGTAATATATGAAACATAGTATATGTAACATATGATATATATAATTTGTGATACATATTATATATCATATATGATATATAATATATGATGTATATTATATATAATAGATGTTATATATTATATATAATAGATGTTATATATTATATATTTTCTCAATTATATATAGTTATATAATATTCTATTATATATGATTATATTGTATTTTTTATATGCTATATCTTAATATATAATAGGTATTATATCATGATATATTATATATTATATTTTATTATTACTATTGATAATATAATATGTTCTATGTAATCTAATATATGTCATATATAATATAATTATATATTATATTAAGCTATAATATAAAATATGATATAAAATATCTAGTATATAATATATTATATAATATATAATATCTAATATATTGTATTATATGTATAATATATTACCTATTATATGTAATATGTAATACTTTATATATTACATTATATATTACATTATATATTAGATATTGTATATTATATCATATATTATACATATAATATATATCATATAATATAGTATATATTATACTTTATATATTATATATTATTATGTTATATATAATTATATAATTATATGTATAATTACATATTATGTTATATATAATTATATAATATTATATGTATTATACTGTATATCATAATTATATATTATTTTACATTATATCATACATAACATATTATATATAATGTAAGGATCCAGTATGTAAAAGGAAATTATATATATGTTATAGATATTACATATGTTATATATATTACATTATAGATAATTGTATACGTATATACATATATGTATATATATTTTTTTTTGGGGTGCACTATTTCCCATCTCATAACTTAAGAAGTACAGCGTGGTAATGTGTGGGCTTGGGATTCAGTTTTTCAAACAAACAGTGAGCCTTCAATGACCTTCCTGTACATGTAAAACACTCCTGTCTGCCTGGCGTTAGTTGGACCCCACAATGTGGATTGTGCCTTCACCCTGGAATATTTATGCCCTATCGCCATGGTGGTGGGATTAGGGATCTCCTGCCCTTGGTCCTAAGAGCCACTGTCTGTGCTGAGTTTTTCAAAGGTAAGAGCATACTGAACTTTTGTGTTTTCATTTTCCCTGATTTTGATTTTTCTTATGGGGAACCTGGGTTTCTTTATTGCAGCTATGTTCATACTGGTCTGTCAAATGCAAACTCTCCAAATTACTAGTTAGTGCTTTCCAAATATGTTATTTAAAAAATTATCCTCTCTATTTTCCATATTCAGTTATCGATATGTTTCATGGTCATTTTTTATTCCTAAATTTATACATTTGATTATTGTACCAAGCAGAGTACCTCTGAAATTTTTCTTCATTTAAAAAATATGTATCTTTCTTCAGACCTCTAATACCAGCACTTTGGGAGGCCAAGGCAAGAGGATCACAAGGTGAGCAGATCAAGACCTACCTGGCCAATAGAATGAAAACCTGTCTCTACTAAACTAAAAAAACTTAGCCAGGTATGGTGGCAGCTGGTGTACTCCCAGTGGGGTGTAGTCCCAGCTACCTGGGAGACTGACGCAGGACAATCGCTTGAACCCGTGAGGCAGAGTTTGCAGTGAGCCATGCTGGCGCCATTGCACTCCATCCTGTGCAGCAGAACAAAACTCTCTCTAAAAACCATTATTATTACAAAAAATTATTACATATAATATATAATCGGTAATATATATGATATAACATAATATATATTACATATTATGTATTATTTATATAATATATATAATATGTTAGATATATTATATATATTTTATAAAATATATTATATATAATAAAAAATATATTATATATAATATATTATATAAAATATATTATATATAATATATTATATAAAACATATCATATATATTATAAATATCATATAAAATATATTATATATATTATAAATATCATATAATATATAAAAAACATATTATATGATATATAATATATCATATATATTATATAATGTATAATATATAATATTATGTATAGTATATAATGAACAATAATATATATTATATTTTGTGACATGTATACAATATACATTATATACTATCTATTATATATAAAATTTTATATATATTACTAAATGAATACATAATTTATAAAATATATGACACATATATTATATAATATATATGTTAAAGAAAATTTATAATACAGAATACAGCCAATAAATCATATATTATATGATATGTAAATAATATCTTATAGGTAATATATACCAAATATAATAAATATACTATACAACATTCATTATATAATATATGATAAATATAATATAATTTATGATGTATATTATATGATATATTGTATATAATATGATATATGATATATATTATATAATGTATGTTATATATTATATAATATATGCCATTTATTATATAACATATGCTATACATTTAATAAGGTATGTTATAGATTATATATAACATATGATATATATTATTGATAATATAATACATATAACATATAATAAATGAAAAGTAACATTAATATGTGATGTATATTACATACAATATATGATATATATAACATATGATACATATTTAATATATATATTATATACTGTACATGAAATATCAAAATGTGCAAAATATGTAATATATTCTGTACATAAAGTATAAATGAATGCACACTATGTATTATATGCTGTACATAAAATATCACAATATACACAATATGTGTATCACATACAGTACATAAAATATCAAATTACATAATATAGGAATTATATACTGTACATAAAATATGAAAATTATGCAAAACATGTATTATATACTGTAGATGAAATATCAAAAACTATGCAAAATATGTATTATACAGTATATAAAATATCAAAGTACCCAAAATATGTATTGTAGACTGTACATAAAACATCAAAGTACACAAAATTTGTATTACACACTGTAGATGAAATATCAAAGTACAAAAAATATGTATTTTGCACTGTACATAAAATATGAAAGTATGCAAAATATGTATTATAGACTGTAGATATAATATCAAAGTAAGGAAAATATGTATTATACACTGTAGATAAAATGTCTTATTTCACAAAATATGTATTATACACTGTAGATAAAATATCAAAGTATGCAAAATATGTATTATACTCTGTAGATAAAATATCAAAGCACGTAAAACATGTACTATACACAGTACATAAAATATGAAAGTAAGCAAAATATCTATTTTACACTGCACATAAAATATCAAACTATGAAAATATGTACTATACACAGTACATAAAATATCAAATTATGCAAAATACGTATTATAAAATGTACATAAAATATCAGAGTATGCAAAATATGTATTATACACTGTACATAAAACATCAAAATGCCCCCAATATGGATTATGTACTCTACATATAATATCAAAATACCCCAAATATATATTATATACTGCACATAATATATCAAAGAACACTAAAGATATATTTTATGCTGTACATGAAATATCAAAGTACCCCAAACATGGATTATATACTGTACATAAAATATCAAGGTACCCCGAATATGGATTATACGGTAGACAAAATATCAAAATACCCCAAATACATATTATATACAGTACATGAAATATCAA
Organism: Pan troglodytes; assembly: GCF_028858775.2. Lineage (NCBI taxonomy): Eukaryota > Metazoa > Chordata > Mammalia > Primates > Hominidae > Pan > Pan troglodytes. The sequence goes on along the minus strand of NC_072420.2, from coordinate 7,801,017 downwards.
AGAACCACAAATATGTCTTATATACTGTACAGAAAATAGCAAAATATCCCAAATATGTCTTATAAACTGTACAAAAATACCAAAGTGAACCAAATACGTATTACATACTGTACATAAAATATCAAAGTGAACGAAATATGTATTATAAACCATACATAAAATATCAAAATACACCAAATATGTTTTAAATACTGTTCATAAAATATCAAACTACACCAAATATGTATTATATACTGATAATAAAATATCAAACTACACAAAATATGTATTATATGCTGTACATAAAATATCAAAGTACACCAAATATATATTTTATTCTGTACATAAAATATCAAACTACCCAAAATATATATTAAATAATGTACATGAAATATAAAAGTATCCCAAATATGTATTATATACCATAAATAGAATATCAAGGTACCACAAATATATATTATATACTGTATATAAAATATTAAAGTACACCAAATATATATTATATACTTTACATAAAAAAATTACTAGAAATATGTGTTATATACTGTACATAAAATATCAAAGCACCCCAAATATGTATTATATACTGTACATAAAACATCAATGGGAAACAAATATGTATTTTATAGTGTACATACAATATCAAAGTACACCAAATAAGTATTATATACTGAACATAAAATATCAAACTACACCAAATATGAATTATATACTGTACATTAAATATAAAAGTACACCAAATATGTAGTATATACTGTTCATAAAATATCAAAGTACACCAAATATGTATTATATACTGTACATAAAATTTTAAAATACCCCAAAAAAGTATTATATACTGTTCATAAAATACTAAGTACAGCAAATATGTATTCTATATTGTACACAAAATATCAAAGTACACCAAATATGTATCATATAATTTGCATAAAATAAAAAAGTACACCAAATACGTAGTATATATTGTAAATAAAATTTCAAAGTACACTGAATATGTATTATATACTGACCATAAAATATCAAAGTACACAGAATATGTGTTATTTACCGTACATAAAATACCAAAGTACACCAAATATATATTATATACTGTACATAAATTATCAAATTACACTACATATATATTATATAGTGTACATAAAATATCAAAGTACACCTAATATATATTACATATTTACATAAAATATCAAAGTACACCAAATATATATGAAATACTCTACATAAAATATCAAATTACAGCAAATGTATACTATATACTGTACACAATATATCAAAGTACACCAAATACAAATTATATACTGTACATAAAATATCAAAGTACAACACTGTATACTAGGTACTGAACATAAAATACCAAAGTACATCAAATATATATAATATACAGTACATAAGCTATCAAAGTACACCAAATATACATTATATACTGTATATAAAATGTCAAGGTACCCTAAATATATATTATATACTGTACATAAAATATCAAATTACACCAAATATATAATATACTCTACACAAAATATCAAAATAGAGCACATATATATTATACACTGTACATAAAATATAAAAGTACACCAAATGTATATTATATACAGTACATAATAGATCAAATTACACCAAATATAAATTATATACTGTACATAAAATATCAAAGTACAGCAAATACATACTATATTCTGTTCATAAAACATCAAAATAAATCAAATATATATTATAAACTGTACATAAATTATAAACGTAGACCAAATATAGATTATATACTGTACATAAAGTATCAAAGCACACTAAATATAGATTATATACTGTATATTATATATGAAAGTACACCAAATATGTATTATATACTGTACATAAAATATCAAACTACACCAAATATATATTATAGACGGTACATAAAATATCACATTACACCAAATATATATTATATACTTTATGTAAAATATCAAAGTACACCAAATATAAATTATATACTGTACATAAAATATCAAAGTACACAAAATATATATTACATACTGTACATAAAATTTCAATGTACACCAAATATATATTATATACTGTACATAAAATTTCAAAGTAGACAATATATATTATATACTGTACAAAAATATCAAACTACACCAAAAATATATTATATACTGTACATTAAACATCAAATTACACTAATTATATATCATATACAGTACATAAAATATCAAACTACACCAAATATATATTACATTCATACATAAGATATCAAAGTACACCAAATATATGTTATATACTGTATATAAAATATCAAAGTATACCAGAAGTATATTATATATTGTACATATTATATCAAAGTACACCAAATAAAAATTATATACTGTATATAAAATATCAAAATACATCAAATATATACTATATACTGTACAAAATATATCAAAGTATATCAAATATTTATTATATACAGTACAGAAAGTATAAAAGTACACCAAGTATAGATGATATACTGAATATAAAATATCAAAGTACAGCAAATATATATTATATACTGTACATAATATATCAAACTACACCAAATATATAATATACAGTACAAAAAATATCAAAATACACCATATATATTATATACGGAACATAAAATATCAAAGTAGACAAAATATATATTATATGCTGTACGTAAAACATCAAACTACACAATGTACATACAATATAATACACATAAAATATCAAAGTACACCAAATATATGTTATATACTGTACATAAAATATCAAAGTACACCAAATATATATTATATTGTGTTCATAAAATACCAAACTCCACCAAATATTTATTATGTACTGTACAGAAAGTATCAAAGTATAGCAAATGAATATTATATACTGTACATAAAATATGAAAGTACACCAAAAATAAAATATACTGTATATAAAATATCAAAGTACACCAAATATATTATATACTGTACATAAAATATCAAAGTACACCAAACGTATAGCATATACTGTACATAATATATCAAAGTATATCAAATATAAAATATATACAGTACATAAAACATCAAATTACAACAAATATATACTATATACTGTACATAAAATATAAACGTGCATCAAATATATATTATATACTGTACATAAACTATAAAACTACACCAAATATATACTATATACGGTACATAAAATACCAAAGTACACCAAATATGTATTATATACAGTATAAAATACATAAAAGTCCACCAAATATGTATTTTACACAGTAAAAAAAATCAAAGTACACCAAATATGTATAATTTACTGTACATAAAGTATAAAGCATAGTAAATTTGTACTATATACTGTATATAAAATATTAAAGCACCCCAAATATATATTAAAGTATACATAAAATATCAAAGTAACACAAATATGTATTATATACTGTGCATAAAATATCAAAATACCCCAAATATGTATTATATACTGTACATAAAATATCAAAATACCCCAAACTTCTATTATATACTGTAGAGAAAATATCAAAGAAGCCAAAATATGTATTATATACTGTACATAATATATTGAAGTATCCCAACTATATATTATATACCATACATAAAATATCAGAGTACCCCAAATATGTATTATATACTCTATTTAAAATATCAAATTACCCCAAATATTTATCATATACTATACATAAAAGATGAAATTGCCACTAATATATATTAAATACTTTACATAAAATATCAAAGTACGCAAATATATTTTAAATACTACACCTGAAATATAAAAGTAACCCAAATATGTATTAGATACTGCACATGAAATATAAAAGTACCCCAAATATATATTATATATTGTACATAAAACAGCAAAGTACCCCAAATATGTGTAATGTACTGTAAATAAAATATCAAAGTACCCCAAGTATGTATTATATTCTATACAGAAAATATCAAAATACCCCAAATATGTATTATATACTGTACATAAAGTATCAGAATACCCCAAATATATATTATACACTGTTCATAAAATATCAAAGTAACCCAAATATGTATTATATACTGTACATAAATATCAATGTACCATAAATATGTATTATATACTGTACATAAAATATCAAAGCACCCCAAATAAGTATTATATACTGTACATAAAAATAAATGGACCATAAATATGTATTATGTACTGTACATAAAATATCAAAGTACCCCAAATATGTATTATATACTGTACATAAAATATCAAAATATATCAAATATGAATTATATACCACACATAAAATATGAAAGTACACCAAATATGTATTCCATACTGTGAATAAAATATGAAAGTACACCAAATATGTATTATAAACTGTATATACAATATCAAAATACACCAAATATATATTATATACTGTACATGAAATACCAAACTACACCAAAAAGTATTATATACTGTACATAAAATATCAAAGTACACCAATTACGTGTTATATACTGTGATTAAAATATAAAAGTACACCAAATATCTATTATATACTGTACATAGAATATCAAAGTACACCAAATATGTATTACATACTGTACATAAAATATAAAATTACCCCAAATATGTATTATATACTGTAATAAAATATCAATGTACTCCAAAAACATATTAAATACTCTACATGAAATATCAAAGTACTACAAATATGTTTTATATGCTGTATATAATATATCAAAGTACCCCAAATATTTATTATATACTGTACATAATATATCAAAGTACCCCATATACATATTATGTACTGTACATAAAATATCAAACTTCTCCAGATATGCATTACATACTGTACATAAAATATCAAAGTACCCCAATATATATTATATACTGTACATAAAATATCAAAGTACCCCAAATATATATTAAATACTGTATATGAAATATCAAAGTACCCCAAATATGTGTTATATACTGTTAATAAAATATCAAAGTATCCCAAATATGTATTATATACCGTACATAAAATCTCAAATTACCACAAACATTTATTATATATTGTACACAACATATCAAAGTCAACCAAATATGTTTTATATACTGTACATAAAATATCAAAGTGCCTCAAATATTTCTTATATTCTATAGATAAAATATCAAAGTAGCCCAAATATGTTTTTTATACTTTAGATAACATATCAAAGTACCCCAAATATATATTATATGCTGTACATAAAATATGAAAGTGAAACAAATATGTATTTTATACTGTAAATAAAATATCAAAGTACATGAAATATGTATTATGTAATGTACATGAAATATCAATCTACAACAAATATCTACTTTATACTGTACATAACATATCAAAGTACAACAATTATGTATTATATACAGTGAATAAAATATAAAAGTACACCAAATATGTATTACATATGATTCATAAAATATCATAGTACCCCAAATATGTCTTACATGCTGTAGATAAAATATCAAAGTACCCCAAATAGGTATTATATTCAGTACATAAAATATCAAAGTGAACCAAATATGTATTATATACTTTACATAAAATATCAAAGTGTACCAAATATGTATTATAAACTGTACATAAAATGTCAGAGTACATGAAATATGTTTTATATACTGTACCTAAAATATAAACCTACACCTAATATGTATTATATACTGTCCATAAAATATCAAATTACCCCAAATATCTATTAAATACTGTACATAAATTATCAAAATTCACCAAATTTATATTATATACTGTACATAAAATATGAAAGTACACCAAATATATATTATATACTCTACCTAAAATATCAAATTACAAAAAATATGTATTATGTACTGTCCATAAAATATAACAGTACACTGAAAACCTATTACATACTCTACATGAAATATCAAATTACCCCAAAGATGTAGAATATACTGTATATAAAATATCAAAGTACCCCAAATATGTATTATGTACTCTACATGAAATATAAATGTACCCAAATATGTATTATATACTGTACATAAAATATCAAAGTACCCCAAATATGTATTATATACTGTACATAATATATCAAAGTACCACAAATATATATTATATACCATACATAAAATATCAAAGTACACCAAATAGTTATTATATACTGTGAATAAAATATGAAAGTATCCCATATATTTATTATACACTGTACATAAAATACTAAAGTACCCCAATTACGTATTATATACCGTACAAAAAGTATCCAATTACATCAGATATGTACTGTATTCCACACATAAAATATGAAAGTACAACAAATATGTATTACATACTGTACATAGAATATCAAAGTACACCAAATATGTATTATATACTCTACATAAAATATCAAAATACACCAAATATGTATTATATACTGTACATGAAATACAAACGACAACAAATATGTACGATATACTGTACATAAAATATAAAAGTACACCAATTACGTATTTTATAATATAAATAAAATATAAAAGTACCCCAAATATGTATTATATACTGTACATAAAATCTAAAATTACCCCAAATATATAATATACTGTACAAAAAATATCAAAGTAAAACAAATATATATTACATTCTTACATAAAATATCAAAGTACACCTTATATATTATATATGGTATATAAAATATGAAAGTACACAAAATGTATATTATATACTGTACATAATATATCAAGGTACACCAAACATAAATTATATACTATACATAAATTATCAAATTCCAAACAAATATATAATATTTACTGTACAAAATACATCAAAGTACATCAAATATATATTATACACTCTACATAAAATATCAATATTCATCAAATATAGATTATATAGTGTACATAAAATATCAAAATACACCAAATATATATTATATACTGTACATAAAATATCAAAATACACCCAATATATTTTATACTCTGTACATAACTTATTAAATTACACCAAATATGTATTATATCCTGCACATAAAATATCAAAGTACCACAAATATATATTATATACTGTACATAAAATATGAAAGTACACAAAAGATGTATTATATAGAGTACATTTAATATCAAAGTACCCCAAACATATATTACATACTGTACATAAAATATCAATTTAAACCACACATGTATTATATACTGTACATAAAATATCAAAGTACACCAAATATGTGTTATATTCTGTGCATAAAATATCAAATTACACTAAATATGTTTTATATACTTTACATAAAATATGAAATTACACCAAATATGTATTATATACTGTACAAAAAATATTAAATTACACCAAATATGTATTATATACTGTAAATAAAATGTCAAACTACACCACATATGTATTATATACAGTACATAAAATATTAAATTACACCTAATATGTATTATATACTGTACAGAAATTATAAAGATACACCAAATATGTATTATATACTGCACATAAAATTTCAAAGTACACCAAATATGTAATATATAATGTACATAGAACATCAAAGTACACCAAACCTGAATTACACACTTTGAATAAAATATAAAGTACACCATATATGTATTATATACTGTTACATAAAATATGAAAGTACACCGATTATGTATTACATACTGTACATAAAATATCAAAGTATCCCAAATATGTATTATATACTGTACACAAAATATCAATATAACCCAAACATATATTATGTACTGTACATGAAATATTCAAGTAACCCAAATATGTATTATATACCGTACATAAAATATAAATGTTTCCCAAATGTGTATTGTATACTGTACATAAAATATCAAAGTACAACAAATATGTATAATATACTGTACATAAAACATCAAAGAATCCCAAATATGTATTATATACTGTACATAGAATATCAAACTACACTAAATATGTATCATATAATGTACATAAAATATAAATGTACCCCAAATATGTATTATATACTGTACATAAAATAACAATATGAACCAAATATGTATTATAAACTGTACATAAAATTTCAAAGTTCCCACAATTTGCACTATATACTTTACATAAAATATCAAAGTGAACCAAATATGTATTTTATACTTTACATAAAATATCAAATTACACCAAATAAGTATTATAAACTGAACAAAGGTATCAAAGTACATCAAATATGAATTATATGTATTATACACTGTTCATAAAATGTGAAAGTACACCCAATATGTATTACATACTGCACATAAATTGTCAAAATACCCCAAATATGTATTATATGCTGTACAGAAAATATCAAATTACCCCAAATATGTAATATATACTGTAAATAACATATCCAACTACCCGAAATATGTATTAAATACCACACATAAAATATCGAAATACCCCTAATATGTATAATATACTGTACAAAAAATATCAAAGTACCCCAAAAATCTATTATATACTGTACATAAAATAACAAAGTACCCCTAATATGTATTATATACTGTACATAAAATATCAATCTACCCCAAATATTTATTATATACTGTGAATAAAATATCAAAGTACCCCAAATATATATTATATACTGTACATAAAATAGCAAATTACCCCAAATATAGATTAAATACTGAACATGAAATATAAAAGTACCCCAAAAACGTATTATATACTTCACATAAAATACAAAAGTGCCCCTAATATATATTATATACTGTCCATAAAATAGCAAAGTACAACAAATATATAACATATACTCTACATAAGATATCAATGCACCGCAAATTTGTATTATATACTGTACATAAAATATCAAAGTACACCAAATGTATATTACATACTGTAACTAAAATATAAAAGTACACCAAATATATATTATATACTTTAGATAAAATATCAAAGTATTCCAAATATATATTATATACTGTACATAAAATATCAAAGCAACCCAAATATATATTATACACTGTACATAAAATATCAAAGTACCACAAATATGTATTATGTACTGTAGATAAAATGTCAAATTATCACAAGTATGTATTATATACTGTAAGTAAAATATCAAAATACCCCAAATAAGTTTTATGTACTGTTCATAAAATATCAAAGGAGCCCAAATATATATTATATATTGTACATAAAATAACAAAGTACACCAAAGATATATTATATAAGGTACATTAAAGATCAAAGTACCCCAAATATGTATTTTATTCAGTACATAATATATCAAAGTACCCCAAATATAAATTGTATACTGTACATAAAATGTCAAAGTACCCCAAATATGTATTATATAGTGTATATAAAATTTCAAAGTACCCCAAAGATGTATTACATACTGTACATAAAATATCAAACTACGCCAAGTATGTATTATATACATAACATAAAATGTCAAAGTACACAAATTATATATTATATACAGTAGATAAAATATCAAAGTACCCAAATGTGTATTATATACTGTACATAAATTATCAAAACACCCCAAATATGTATTATATACTGTACATAAAATATCAAAATACCCCAAATATGTATAATATACTGTACATAACATTTCAAACTACCCCAAATATGTATTATATAGTGTACATAAAATATCAAAGTACTCAAAATATGTATTATATACTGTACATAAAATGTCAAAATACCCGAAATATGTATTATACATGGTACATTAAACATCAAAATACCCCAAATATGTATTATATACTATACATAAAATATCAAAGTACCCCAAGTTTGTATTATATACTTTGCATAAAATATCAAAGTACCCCAAATATGTATTATGTACTGTAAATAAAATGTCAAATTTTCCCAAATATGTATTATATACTGTAGGTAAAATATCAAAATACCCCAAATATGTATTCTATACTCTTCATAAAATATCAAACTTACCAAAATATACATTACATATTGTTCATAAAATAACAAAGTACACTAAAGATATATTATATGCTGTACATAAGTCATCAATGTACCCCAAATATGTATTTTATTCTGTGCATAATACATCAAAGTACCCCAAATATGTATTGTATACTGTACATAAAATATCAAAGTACACCAAATATGTATTATCTACAGTACATAAAATATCAAAGTACCCCAAATGTGTATTATACAGTCTATATAAAATATCAAAGTACCCCAAATATGTATTATATACTGTACATAAAATATGAAAGTACCCCAAATATGTACTATGTAGTGTATATAAAATATCAAGGTACACCAAGTATGTATTATATACTGTAGATAAAATATGAAAGTGAAACAGATATGCATTTTATACTGTACATAAAATATTAAACTACACCTTATATGTATTGTATACTGTAAATAAAATATCAAACTACACCAAAAATGTATTATGAACTGTACATGAAATATCAAAGTACACCAAATATCTATTATGTACTATACATAAAATATTAATGTACACCTTATATGTACTATATACTGTACATAAAATATTAAAGTACACCTAATATATAATATATACTTTCATAAAATATCAAAGTACACAAAATATGTATTATATACTGTTAATGCAATATCAAAGTACACCACATATATATTATATACTTTAGATAAAATATCAAACTATCCCAAATATATATTATATACTGTACAGAAAATATCAAAGCTCACCAAATATATATTATAACAAGGTACACCAAATATATATTATATGCTATACATCAAATATCAAAGTTCACAAAATATATGCTTTATACTGTACATAAAATATCAAAGTACACCAAATATCTATATTATATACAGAACATAAAATATCAAAGTACACCAAATACATATTACATACTGTAAATACAATACCATACTACACCAAGTATATATTATATACTGCACATAAAATATCAGACTACACCAAATATACATTATATACTGTACATAAAATATCACAGTATACCAAATATAAGTTATATACTGTTCATAAAATGTCAAACAACACCAAATATATATTATATACTGTACATAAAATATCAAAGTACAGCAAATGAATATTATATAATGTACATAAAAAATGAAAGTACACCAAATATATAATATACTGTAAAAAAAAATCAAAGTACACCAAATATATACAATACTTTACATAAAATATCAAAGTGTACCAAATATATTATATAATGTACATACAATATCAAAGTATAACAAATATATATTATATACTGTATACAACATATCAAAGTACAGCAAATACATATTATATATACATACATAAAATATCAAAGTACACCAAATATATATTATATACTGTACATTAAATGTCAAATTACCCCAAATGTATATTATATACTGTACATGAAATATCAAAGTACACCAATTCTATATTATATACTGTGAAGGAAACATAAAACTACACCTTATATTTCTTATAAACTGTTCATAAAATAACTAACTACACCAAATATGTATTGTATACTGTACATAAAATAAAAGTACCCCAAATATGTATTATATACTGTACATAAAATATCAATGTACTTCAAATATGTATTATATACTCTATATAAAATAACAAATTATCCCAAATAAATATTACATACTGTACATAAGAAATCAAAATACCCCAAATATGTATTATATACTGTACATAAAATATCAAATTAACCGAAATATATATTATATACTGTACATAAAATATCAAAGTACAGCAAATATATATGAAATACAGCAAATGAAATATCAAGGAACCACAAATATGTATTATATACTGTACATAATATATCAAAGTACCCCAAATATATATTACATACTGAACATAAAATATCAAAGTACCCCAAATATACATTAAATACTGTATATGAAATAACAAAGTACCCCAAATATGCATTATGTGCTGTTCATAAAAATCAAAATAACTCAAATATGTATTTTATACTGTACATAAAATATCAAAGTACACCCAATATATATGAAATCCTGTATATGAAATATCAAATTACCCCAAATATGTATTATATACTGTACATGATATATCAGAGTACCCCAAATATGTATTATATACTGTACATAAAATACCAAAGTACCCCAAATATGTATTATAAACTGTATATAAAATAACAAAGTAACAGAAATGAATATTACATACTGTACATAAGAAATCAAAGTACCCCTAATATATATTATATACGGTACAGAGAATATCAAAGTAACACAAATATATATTATATACTGTACATAAAATATCAAAGTACACCAAATATATAAGAAATCCAGTATATGAAATTCCAAAGTTCCACAAATATGTATTATATTCTGTACATAATACATCAACATACCCCAAATATGTATTATATACAGTAAATAAAATATAAAAGAACCCCAAATATATATTAAATACTGTATATGATATAACTAGGTACCCCAAATACGTGTCATATACTGTTCATAAAATATCAAACTATGCAAAATATGTATTATATACTGTATATAAAATATCAAAGTACCCCAATTATGTATTATATACAGTGGATACAATATCAAAGTAGCCAAATGTGTATTATATACTATACATAAAATATAAAAGTACCCCAAATATGTATTATATACTGTACATAAAATATCAAAGTACCCAAAATATTTATTATATACAGTATATACAACATCAAAGTACCCAAATGTGTAAAATATACTGTACATAAAATATCAAAGTAACAATAATATGTATTATATACTGTACATAAAATATCAAAGGACCCAAAAGATGTATTATATACAGTAGATATAATATCAATCTAACCAAATGTGTATTATATACTGTACATAAAATATCAAAGTACACCAAATATATATGAAATACTATATATGAAATACCAAAATACCCCAAATATCTATTATATACTGTACATAATATATCAAAGTACACCAAATATGCAGTATGTACTGTAGATAAAATTGCAAAGTACCCCAAATATATATTAAATACTGTATATGAAATATCAAAGTACCCCAAATATGTATTATATGCTGTTCATAAAATATCCAAGTAACCCAAATACATATTATATACTCTACATAAAATATCTAAGTATACCAAATATATATGAAATACTGTATATGAAATATCAAAGTACCCAAAATATGTATTATATACTGTACTTAATATAGAAAGTACCCCAAATATGTATTATATACTGTACAAAAAATATAAAGGACTCCAAATATGTGTTATATACTGTATATAAAATAACAAAGTACCCCAAATAAATATTACATACTGTACATAAGAAATCAAAGTACCCCAAATATGTATTATATACTGTACATAAAATAGCAAAATAATGCCAATATATATTATATACTGTACATAAAATATCAAAGTACAGCAAATACACATGAAATATTGTACATGAAATATCAAATAACCACAAATATGTATTATATACTGTACATAATATATCAAAGTACCCCTAAGGTGTATTATATACTGTTCACCAAGTGTCAAAGTAACCCAAATATATATTATATACTATGTATAAAACATCAAAGTACACCAAATATATATGAAATACTGTATATGAAATTTCAAAGTACCCCAATATGTATTAAATACTGTACATAATATATCAAAATACACCAAATATGTATTTAATACTGTACATAAAATATCAAACAGCCCCAAATATGTATTATATACTGTATACAAAATAACAAATAACTCAAATAAATATTACATACTGTACATAAGAAATCAAAGTACCCCAAATATGTATTATATACTGTACATAAAATATCAAAATAACGCAAGTGTATATTATATACTGTATATAAAATATCAAAGTACAGCAAATATATATGAAATACTTTATATGAAATATAAAAGAACCACAAATATGTATTTTATACTGTACATAATATATCAAACTACCCCAAATATGTATTATATACTGTACATAAAATATCATAGTACCCCAAATATGCATTATATACATTAGATAGAATATCAAAGTACCCAAATGTGTATTATATACTGTACCTAAAATATCAAAGTACCCCAAATATATATTATATACTATACATATAATATCAAAGTACACCAAATATATATTATATACAGTAGATACAATATCAAAGTACCCAAATGTGTATTATTTACTTTACATAAAACATTGAAGTAACCCAAATATATATTATATAGTGTACATAAAATATCAAAGTACCCCACGAATTTATTATATACTGTACATAAAATAACAAAGTACCCCAAATATGTACTATATACAATAGATACAATATCAAAGTACCCAAATGTGTATTATATACTAAACATAAAATATCAAAGTAACACAAATATGTATTATATACTGTAAATAAAATATCAAATTACCCCAACTATGTATTATATACTGTACATAAAATATCAAAGTACCACACATATGTAGTATTGACTGTACAAACAATATCAAAGTACCCAAATGTGTATTATACACTGTACATAAAATGTCAAAATACCACAAATATGTATTATATACTGTACATAAAATATCAAAGTACCCCAAATATGTTTTCTATACTGAACATAAAATTTCAAAGTACCCCAAATATGCATTATATAGTGTAAATAAAATATCAAAATACGCCAAATATGTATTATATACTGTAGATAAATTATCAAAGAGAAACAGATATGTATTTTATACTGTACATAAAAAATCAAAGTGAAAGTAATATGCAGTTTATACTGTAGATAAAATATAAAAGTACACCAAATATGTATTTTATACTGTACATAAAATATTAAAGTAAACCTAATATGTATTATCTGCTGTACATAAAATATCCAAGTGCACAAAATATGTATTATATACTGTACATGAATTATCAAAGTACACCAAATATGAACTATATACTGTGCATAATATATCAAAGTACCCCAAACATATATTATATACTGTACATAAAATATCAAAGTACCCCAAGTATATTTTATATACAGTATATACAATATCAAAGTACCCAAATATGTATTATATACTGTACATGAATTATCAAAATACACCAAATATGTATTATATACTGTACATGAATTATCAAAATACACCAAATATGTATTATATACTTTACATAAAATATCAAATTACCCCAAACATATATTATGTACTGTACATAAAATAATATAGTACCACAAATATATATTAACTACTGTATATGAAATATCAAAATACCCCAAATATGTATTATATACTGTATATAAAATATCAAAATAACCCAAATATATATTTTATACTGTACATAAAATATAAAAGTACAGCAAATATATATGAAATAATGTATATGAAGTATCAAAGAACCTCAAATATTTATTATATACTGTACAAAATATATCAAAGTTCCACAAATATGTATTATATACTGTACATAAAACATTAAAGTACCCCAGATATATATTAAATGTTGTATATGAAATATCAAAATACCCCAAATATGTATTATATGCTGTTCATAAAATATCAAAGTAACCAAAATATGTATTATATACTGTACATAAAATATGTAAGTACCACAAGTGTGTATTATATACTGTAAATAAAATATCAGAGTACCCCAATTGCGTATAATATACTGTATATAAAATAACAAAGTAACCCAAATAAATATTACATACTGTACAAAAGAAATCAAAGTACCTCAAATATGTATTATATACTGTACATAAAATATCAAATAATCCACAATATGTATTATATACTGTACATAAAATATAAATGTGCCCCAAAGTTGTATTATATAATGTACATAAAATATCAAAGTACAACATACATATATTATATAAAGTAGATATAATATCAAAGTACCCAAATATGTATTGTATACTGTACATAAAATATCAAAGTAACCCAAACATGTATTATATACTGTAAATAAAATATCAAAGTACCCCAAATATGTATTATATACAGTAGATACAATATCAATGTACACAAATGTGTATTATATGCTGTACATAAAATATCAAAGTAACCCAAATATATATTACATACTGTACATAAAATATGAAATTACCCCAAGTATGTATTACATACTGTACATAAAATATCAAAGTAACCCAATTATGTGTTATGTACAGTAGATACAATATCAAAGTACCCAAATGTTTATTATATACTATAAATAAAATATCTAAGCACCCCAAATATGTATTGTATACTCTATATAAAATATCAAAGTTCCCCAAGTATGTATTATATACTGTACATAAAATATCAAACTACCCCAAATATGCATTATATAGAGTAGATACAATATCATAGTACCCAAATGTGTATTATATACTGTACATAAAATATCAAAGTACCCCAAATATTTATTATATAGTGTACATAAAATATCAAAATAACCCAAATATGCATTATGTACATAAAATATCAAAGTATCCCAAATATGTATTATATACTGTAGATACATTATCAAAGAGAAAGAGATATGTATTTTATACTGTACATTAAATATCAAAGCGAAACAAATATGCAGTTTAAACTGTAGATAAAATATCAAAGTACACCAAGTATGTATTATATACTGTACATGAGTTATCAAAGTACAGCAAATATGTATTATATACTGTACATAATATATCAAAGTACCCCAAACATATATTATGTACTGAACATAAAATATTAAATTACCACAAATATATATTGACTACTCTATATGAAATATCAAAATACCACAAATATGTATTATATACTGTACATAAAATATCAAAATAACCCAAATATATATTATATACTCTACATAAAATATCAAAGTACAGCAAATATATATGAAATACTGTATATGAAATATCAAAGAAACACAAATATTTATTATATACTCTACATAATATATCAAAGTACCCCAAATATGTATGATATGCTGTACATAAAATATCAAATTACCCCAGATATATATTTAATGCTGCATATGAAATATCAAAGTACCCCAAAGATATATTATATGCTGTTCATAAAATATCAAAGTAACCCAAATATATATTATATACAGTAGATACTATATCAAAGTACCCAAATCTGTATTATATACTGTACATAAAATATCAAAGTAACCGAAATATTTATTATATACTGTACATAAAATATCAAGGTACAACAAATATGTATTATATACAGTAGATACAATATCAAAGTACCCATATGTGTTATATACTCTACATAAAATGTCAAAGTACCCTAAATATATAATATATACTATACATAATATATCAAAGTACCCAAAATATGTATTATATACTGTACATAAAAAATCAAAGTACCCCAAATATGCATTATATAGTGTACATAAAATATCAAAGTATCCCAAATATGTATTATATACTGTATATAAAATAACAAACTGCCCCAAGTATGTGTTATATACTGTACATAAACTATCAAAGTACCCCAAATATGTACTAAATACCATACATACAATATCAAAGTACCCAAATGTGTATTATATACTGTACATAAGAAATCAAATTACCCCAAATATGTATTATATACTGTACATAAAATATCAAAGTACCCCTAATATGCATTATACAGTGTACATAAAATATCAAAGTACCCCAGATATGTATTATATACTGTAGATAAATTATCAAAAAGAAACAGACATGTATTTTATACTGTACATAAAATATCAAACCGAAACTAATATGCATTTTATACTGCAGATAAAATATCAAAGTACACCAAATGAGTATTATATAGTCTACATAAAATATCAAAGTATACATAATATATATTATATACTGTACATAAAATAACAAAGTACACCAACTATAGATTATATAGTGTACACAAAGTAACAAAGTACACCAAATATATATTATATACTGTATCTAAAATAAAAAAGTAGAGCAAATATATGTTATATACTTTACATATGATATCAATGTACACTGTATATAATATACTCTACATAAAATATCAAAGTACACAAAATGTATTATATACTGTACATAAAATTTCAAAGTACACCAAACCTATATTATATACTGTACATGACATAAAAAACACACCAAATATATGTTATATACAGTACCTAATATATCAAAGGACACCAAATATATATGATATACTACACATAAAATATCAAAGTACAACAAATACGTATTATATACTGTGCATAATATATCATAGTACACCATATGCATTATATACTGTACATAAAATATCACAGTACACGAAATATAATATACGCTGTACAAAAAATATCAAAGTACACCAAATATATATTATATACTCTACATAAAAATCAAATTACACCAAATATATTTTATATAATGTACATAAAATATCAAAGTACACCAAATATATATTATATACTGTACATAAAATATCAAAGAACACCAAATATATATTATATACTGCACATAAAATATCAAAGTACACCATATATATTATATACTGAACATAAAACATCAAAGTTCACCAAATATATATTATGTATTTTACATAAAATATCAAAGTACACCAAATATATATTATGTACTGTGCAAACAATATCAAAGCACACCAAATATATATTTTGTAGTGTACACAAAATATACCATTACTCCAAATATATATTATATGCTGTACATAAAATATCAAAGTACGCAAAATATATGTTATATATTGCACATAAAATATGAAAGTACACAAAATATATATTATATAGTACGTAAAGTACAAAGTACACAAAATATATATTATATATTTTACATAAAATTTCAAAGTAAAGTACACAAAATATATATTATATATTGTACATAAAATATCAAAGTACACAAAATATATATTACATATTACACTTAAAATATCAAAAATAACAGGAAATATATGTTATATAGTCTACATAAAATATCAAAGTATATAAAATATATATTATATACTGAATGTAAAATGTCAAAGAACACATAGTATATATCATAATTTTTACACAAAATATCAAATTTCACAAAATATATATCATATATTGCACATAAAATATCAAAGTACACAAAATATATATTATATATTTTACATAAAATGCCAAAGTACATAAAATATGTAGGATTTATTGCACATAAAATATCAACCTACACTATGTATATTATATATTGTACATAATATATCAAAGTACACAAAATACATATCATATACTGTACATAAAATATCAATGTACACAAAATATAAATTACATATTGTACATAAAATATCAAAGTTCTCCATATATATCATATATTGTACATTTAATATCAAACTACAAAAATATATAATATATTGTAGATAAAATATCAAAGTACACAAAGTATATGTTATATATTGTACATAAAATATGAAAGAACACAAATTATATATCATATATTGTACATAAAATATCAAATTACAAAAAATATATTATATAATGTTCATAAAATATCAATTACCCAAAATATATATTATATATTGCACATAAAATATCAAAGTTCACAAAATATGTATAATATATTGCACATAAAATATTTAAAAATACACAAAATATATATTATATATTGTACATAAAACATGAAATTACACAAAATATATATCATATATTGTACATAATATATCAAATTAACGTTCACAAAATATATATTATATATTGTACACAAAATATCAAAGTACACAATACACATAATATATATTGTACATAAAATATCAAAAAGTACAAAAAATATATGTTATATATTGTACATAAAATATCAAAATACACAAAATATATGTTAAATATTGTACATAAAATATCAAAGTACATAAAATATATATTATATATTGTACATAAAATTTCAAAGTATACCAAATATATATTATGTATTGTACATAAAATATCAAAGTGCACAATATATATATTATACGCTGTACATAAAATATGAAAGTACACAAAATATGCATTATGTATTGTCCATAAAATATCAAAATGCACAAAATATATTTCACATATTGTACATAAAATATCAAAGTACACAAAATATATACCATGTATTGTATATAAAATATCAAAGTTCACAAAATATATATTATATGTTGTACATAAAATATCAAAGTACAGAAAATATATATCATATATTGTACATAAAATATGAGAGTACATAAAATATATCTCATATAATGTATATAAAATATCAAACTACACAAAATATGTATTATATATTGTACATAAATTGTGAAAGTACACGAAATATATATTACATATTGTACATGAAATATCAAAGTACACAAAATATGTATTATATATTGTACATAAAATACCAAACTTCACAAAATATATATTATATATTGTACATAAAATATCAAAGTACACAAAATATATATTACACATTGGACATAAAGTATCAAAATAAACAAAATATATATTATATATTCTACATAAAATAGCAAATTACACAAAATACATATTATATATTGCACATAAAATATCCAAGTACACAAAATATTACATGTTGTAAATAAAAAATGAAACTACACCAAATATATATTATATATTGTACACAAAAAGTCAAAGGGCACAATGTATACAAATTATAAATATTATATTGTACATGAAATATCAAAGTACACAAAATATATATCATATATTGTACATAAAATATCAAAGTACACAAAATATATATCACAAATTGTAGATAAAATTTCAAAATAGACACAATGTGTATCATATATTGTACATAATATTTCAAACTACAGAAAATATCATATATTGTACATAAAATATCAAAGTGCACGAAATACACATTTTATATTGTACATAAAATATCAAAATACACAATATATATCACATAATTTACATAAAATAACAAACTACACAAAATATATATTATATATTGTACATAAATTATCAAAAATTACGCAGTATTTATGTTTTATATTGTACATAAAATATCAAAGTACCCAAAATACATGTTATATATTGTACAGAAAATATCAAAGTACACAAAATATACGTTATATATTGTACGTAGAATATCAAAGTACACAAAATAAATACTACATTTTGTAAATAAAATATCAAAATACACAAAATATATATTATATATTGTATATAAAATATCAAAGTACACGAAATAAGTATAATAAATTGTACATAAAATATCAAAGTTCACAAAATATATATTATGTATTGTACATAAAATATGAAATTACACAAAATATATATATTGTGTAAAAAATATCAAATACACAAAATATATATTATATATTGAACTTAAAATATCAAAGTACACAAATTATATATCATATATTTTACATAAAATATCAAAGTACACAAAGTGTATATTATATACTGTACATAAAATATCGAAGTACACAAAAATATATTATATATTGTACATAAAATATCAAACTACACAACATATATATGATATATTGTTCATAAAATAACAAAGTACAGAAAATATATATCCTATATTTCACATAAAATATCAAAGTACACAAAATACATATTATATATTGTACATAAAATATCAAAGTACAAAAAATATTATATATTGTACAAGTAATATCAAAAACTACACAAAATATATGGTACATATTGTACATAAAATATCACAGTACAGAAAATATATCCTATTTATTGTACATAAAATATCAATATACACAAAATATGTCTTATATATTGTACAAAAATAACAAAGTATGCAAAATATGTCTTGTATATTGTACATAAAATATCAAAGTTCACAAAAAATTTATTACAGATTGTACATAAAGTATCAAAGAAAACAAAATATATCTTTTATATTGTACATAAAATATCAAAGCACACAAAATATATCCTATATATAGTACATAAAGTATCAAAGGACACAAAATATATCTTATATATTGCACATAAAATATTAAAGTACACAAAATATATGTTATATATTGTACATAAAATATCAAAGTACCCAAAATATATATCATATATTGCACATAAAACATAAAATAACACAAAATATATATCATAAATTGTACATAAAATATCAAAGTACACAACATATGTATTATATATTGTACAAAAAATATCAAAATATGCAAAATATATATCTTATATTGTACATAAAATATCAAAGTACACAAAATATGTATAACATATTGGCCATAAAATATCAAAGCACACGGAATATATATTATATATTGTACATAATATATCAAATTACACAAAATATATATTATAAATTGTACATAAAATATCAAAGTAAACAAAATTTATATTATATATTGGCCATAAAATATCAAAGTACACAAAATATATATTATATATTGTACGTAAAACATCAAAGTACACAAAACATGTATTACGTATTGCATGTAAAATATCAAAGTACACAAAATATATATTATATATTGTACAAAAAATATGAAAGTAAACAAAATAAATATCGTATATTGTAAATAAAATATCAAAGTACACAAAATATGTATCATACATTGTACATAAAATATCAAAATTTACAAAATGTATATTATATATTGTACATAAAATACCAAAGCAAATTTCACAAAATATATCTTATATATTGTACATAAAATATTAAAATACAGAAAATATATATCATATATTGTACATAAAATATCAAAGTACAAAAAATATATATCATATATTGTATTTAAATATCAAAGGACACAAAATATGTATTATATATTGTACATAAAATATCAAAGTACACATCATATATATCAAATATTGTATATAAACTATCAAAGTACACAAGATATATGACATATCCTGTAAATAATATATAAAACTACACAAAATATATATCATATATATCATATATTGTACATAAATATCAAAGTACACAAAATATATGTTATATATTATACATAAAATATCAAAGTACACAAAATACTTATTATATATTTGCCATAAAATATCAAAGTACACAAAATATATATTATATATTATACATAATATATCAAAATACACAAAATATATGTTATATATTGTACATACAATATCAAAGTACACAAAACCTATATTATATATTGTACATAAATATCAAAGTACACAAAATATATATATAGTTCATAAAATATCAAAGTAAACAAAATATATAATATATACAGTAAATAAAATATTAAAGTACACTAAATATATATCATATACTGTACATAAAATATCAAAGTACACAAAATATATATCATATATAGTACATAAAATATCAAAATACACAAAATTTCTATCATATATTGTACATAAAATATCAATTTACACAAAATATATATTGCATAATTTACATAAAATATCAAAGTACACAAAATATGTATTATATATTGTACATGAAATACCAAAATACACAAAATATAGGTTATATATTGTACATGAAATATCAAAATACACAAAATATATATAATATATTGCATATAAAATATGAAAGTACACAAAATATATATCATATATTGTACATAAAAAATGAAAATACACAAAATATATGTCATCTATTGAACATAAAATATCAAAGGAAAAAATATGTATCATATATTGTTCATACAATATCAAAGCACACAAAATATATATTATATATTCTACATAAAATATGAAAGTAAAGCACACAAAATATATACGTTATATTTTACATAATATATCAAAGTACACAAAATATACATTATCTATATATATATATACATGGAATGGAATGAAATAGAATGGAATGGAATGGAATACAATCGAAGGGAATCAACAAGAGAAATAGAATGGAAAAAAATTTAAAGGAATGGAATGGAATGGAATTTAATCAACTGGAATGGAATGGAATTGAATGGAATGGAATGGAATAGAATCAAATGGAAGAGAATTGAATGAAATGGAATCGAATGGAATGGAGCGGAATGGATTGGAATGGAATGGAATGAAATGGATTGGAATGGAATAAATTATAATAGGGTGGAACGAAATGGAATGGAACAGAATGAAATGGAATTGAATCAAATCATCCCGAGGGGAATGAAATGGAATTGAATGGAATGGAATGGAATTTACTGGAATGGAATGGAATGGAACTGAATGGAATGGAATCAACCCGAGTGGAATGGAATGGAATGGAATCAACCCGAGTGGAATAAAATGGAATGGAATGGAATGGAATGGAATGGAATGAAATAAACCTGAGTGGAATAGAATGGAATGGAATGGAATAGAATGGAATGGTATGGAATCAACATGAGTGGAAAGGAATGGAAGAAACTGAATGGAATGGAATGGAATCAAATGGAATGGAATGGAATCAACTGGAATGAAATGGAATGGAATGGAATAGAATGAAATTAATCCGAGTGGAATGGAATGGATTGGAATGGAATGGTTTGGAATGGAATAAACCAGAGTGGAATGGAATGAAATGCAATGGAATGGAATGGAATCAACCCGAGTTGAATGGAATGAAATCGAGTGGAATGGAAAGGAGTGGAATGGAATGGAATGGAATGGAATAGAATGGAATCATCCAGAGTGGAATAGAATGCAACGGAATGGAATGGAATGGAATGGAATAAAATCATCCCGAGTGGAGTGTAATGGAATGGAACGAATAGAATGAAATGGAATGGAAAGGAATGGAAACAACACGAGTGGAATGGAATGGAAAGAAATGGAATAGAGTCAACTGGAATGGAGTGGAAGGGAATGGAATAAACCTGAGTGGAAAACAATGCAGTGGAATGGAATAGATTGCAATGCAATGAAATCCACCCCAGTGGAGAGGAAAGGAACGAAATGAAATAGAATGAAATGGAATTGAATCTACCCGAGAGGAATGGAATGGAATGGAATAGAATGGCATCAATCCGAGTGCAAAAGAATGTAACGGAATGGAATGGAATGCAATAGAATGTTATCAACACGAGTGGGAAAGGATGTAATGTAATGTAATGGAATGGAATAATACCGTGTGGAATGGAATGGAATGGAATGGAAAAGAATAGAATAGAATGGAAGGGAACGCAAAGGAATCAACATGAGTGGAATGGAATGGAACGGAAAGGAATGGCATGGAATGGAAAGGAATGGAATCACATGGAATGGAACGCAATGGAACGGAACGGAATGGAATGGAATGGAATGGAATCAAGACGAGTGGAATGGAATGGATTGTATTGCAGTGGAATGGAATGGAATGGAATCAACCAGAGTGAAATGGATTGGAAGGGAAATTAACAGAATGGAATGGAATGGAATGGAGAGGAATGGAATGGAATGGAATTGAATGGAATCATCCAAAGTGTAATGGAATGGAAAGGAATGGAGTGGAATGGAATGGAATCAACTGGCACGGAATGGATTAAAATGGATTGGAATGGAAGGGAATGGAATCAAACTGAGTGGAATGGAATGGAATTGAAACAACCTGAGGGGAATGGAAAAGAATGGAGTCAACTTGAACGGAATGGAATGGAAAGGAATGGAATGGAATGGAATGGAATGGAATTAAACAGAGTGAAATGAAGTAGAATAGAATGGAATGGAATGGCATCAACTGTAATGGAATGCAATTGAATGGAATGGAATGGAATGGAATCATCTTGAATGGAATGGAACGGAATGGAATGAAATGGAATGGAAGGGAGTGGGATGGAATGAAATAGAATCAAACCCAGTGGAATTGAATGAAATGAAATGGAATGCAATGGAATGGAATAGAACGGAATGGAATGGAATAAACCAGAAAGCAGAGGAATGGAAAAAAATTTAATGGAATGGAATGGAACGGAATGGAATGGAATGGAACGGAATAAAATCAACTCGAATGGAATTGAATGACATGGAATGGAATGGAAAGGAATGAGATGGAATAGAATGGAATGACCTGGAATGGAATAGAATGCAATGGAATGGAATCAAATCAACCCGAGGGGATTGGAATGGAATGGAATGGAATGAAATTGAATGGAATCAACTGGAATGGAATGGAATGGAATGGAAAGAATGGAATGCAATGGAATCAACACGAATATAATTGAATGGAATGGAACGGAATGAAATGGAATGGAATGGAATGGAATGGAATGGAATAAACCTGAGTGGAATGGAATGGAATGGAATGGATTGGAAAGGAATGAAATGGAATAGAATGGAATGACCTGGAATGGAATTGAATGCAATGGAATGGAATCAAATCAACCCGAGGGGATTGGAATGGAATGGAATGGAATGAAATTGAATGGAATCAACTGGAATGCAATGGAATGGAATGGAAAGGAATGGAATGGAATGGAGACAAAACGAATAGAATGGAATGGAATGGAATGGAATAAACCTGAGTGGAATGGAATGGAATGCAATGGAATGGAATTGTATGGAATCAACAAGAGTGGAAAGGAATGGAATGGATTTGAATGGAATGGAAAGGAATCAACTGGAATGGAGTGGAATGGAAAGGAATCAACTGGAATGGAATGGAAAGGAATGGAATGGAATGGAGTGGAATGGAATTGAATGGAATTGAATCAACCCGAATGGAACGGAATTGAATGGAATAGAATGGATTTCAATGGAATGGAATACAATGGAATTGAATCCAACCGAGTGGAATGGAATGGAATGGAACAGAACGGAATGGAATGGAATGGAGTGGAGTGGAGTGGAATGGAATGGAATGGAATGGAATGGAAAGGAATAGAACGGAATGGAAAGGAAAGGAATGGAATGGAATGGAATGGAATGGAATGGAATGGATTAGAATGAAATTGAGTCAACCCGAGAGAAATGGTATGGAAAGGAAAGGAATGGAATGGAATGGAATGGAATACAATGGAATTGAATCAACCCGAGTGGAATGGAATGGAATTGAACGGAATGGAACGGAGTGGGAAGGAAAGGAATGGAATGGAATTGAATGGACTGGAATGGAATGGAAAGGAATGGAATCAACCTGAGTGTAATGGAATGGAAGGGAACGGAATAGAAAGCAGTGGAATGAAATGGAATGGAAAGGAAGGTAATAGAATGGAATTGAATGAACCCGAGTGGAATGGAATGGAATGGAATGGAACGGAATGGAAAGGAAAGGAATGGAATGGAATGGAATGGAATCAACCCGAATGGAATGGAATGAAATGAAATGGAATGCAGTGGAACAGAAGGGAACGGAATGGAATGAAGTGAAATGCAATAGAATGCAATTGAATCAACCCGAGTGGAAAGGAATGGAAAGGAAAGGAATGGAATGGAATGGAATGGAAGACAATTAAATTGAATTAACCTGACCGGAATGGAATGGAATGAAATGGAATGGAATGGAATGGAATGGAATGAAATAGAGAGGAATTGAATCAACCCGAGTGGAATGGAATGGAACGGAATGGAATGGAATGGAATGGAATGGAATAGAATGGATTTGAAACAAACCTGAGTGGAATGGAACGGAGTGATATGGAATGGAATGGAATGGAATGGAATGGAATGGAATGGAATAGAATGAAATTGAATCAACACGAGTGGAATGGAATGGCATGGAAAGGAATGTATTGGAATGGAATGGAAAGGAATGGAATGGAATTGAATCAACCCAAGTAAAATGGCATGGCATGGAATGGAATGGAATTGAATCAAACCGAGTAGAATGGCATGGAATGGAATGGAAAGGAAAGGAATGCAATAGAAATGAATGGAATCAACAAGAGTGGAAAGGAATGGAAGGGAATGAAAAGGAACAGAATGGAATGAAATGGAGTGGGAAGGAGTGGAATGGAATGGAAAGGTATGCAATGCAATAGAATCAAACAGAATGGAATGGAAAGGAATGGAATGGAATGGAATGGAATGGAATGGAATAAACACGAATGGAATGGAATGGAAAGGAATGAACCTGAATGGAATGGAATGAAATGGAATAGAATCAACCCGAATGGAACGGAATGGAAAGGAATCAACCCCAATGGAATGGAATGGAATGGAATGGAATGGAATGGAATGGAGTGGAATCACCACGAATGGAATGGAATGGAATGGCATCAATTCGAATGGAATGGAATGGAATGCACCGGAATAAACCCGAATGGAGTGGAATGGAATGGAATGGAATGGAATCTACCAGAATGGAATGGAATGGAGTGTAAACAAATCGAATGGAATGGAGTAGAATGGAATGGAATGGAATGGAATGGAATCAACTCGAAAGGAATGGAATGCAATGGAAAGGAAAGGAATGGAATGGAATGGAACGAAAGGAAGACGAATGGAATGGAATGGAATGGAATAAACCCGAATGGAATAGAATGGAATGGAACGGAATGGAATGGAATGGAATCAACCTGAATGGAATGGAATGGAATGGAATGGAATCAACCCAAATGGAATGGAAAGGAATGGAATGGAATGGAATCAACCCGAATGGAATGGAATGGAATGGAATGGAAAGGAGGCAACTCGAATGGAATGGAATGGAATAGAATGGAATGGAATGGAATCAACCCTAATGGAATGGAATGTTATGGAATAGAATGGAATGGAATCAACCCGAATGGAATGGAATACAATGGAATGGAATGGAAAGGAATCAAAACTAATGCAATGGAATGGAATGGAATGGAATCAACCCGAATGCAATGGAATGGAATGGAACGTAATGAAATGGAATGGAATCAACGCGAGTGGAATGCAACGGGGTGGAATCAACCCGAATGGAATGGAATGGAATGGAATAGAATGGAATGGAATCAACACGAATGGAATGGAATGGAATTGAATGGAATGCAATGGAATGGAATGGAATCAACACGAATGGAATGGAATAGAGTGGAATGGAATGGAATGGAATGGAATGGAATGGAATGGAATGGAGTGGAATGGAATGGAATCAACCCGAAGAGAATTTAATGGAATGGAATGGAATGGAATGGCATGGAATGGAATCAACACGAATGGTATGGAATGGAATGGAATGCAATGGAATCAACACGAATGGAATGGAATGGAATGGAATGGAAGCAACCCGAATGGAATGCAATGGAATGCAATGGAATGGAATGGAATGGAATCAACCAGAATGGAATGGAATGGAATGGTATGGAATCAACCCGAATGGAATGGACTGGAATGGAATGGAATGAACCCGAATGGAATGGAATGGAACGAAATGGAATCAATCCGAATGGAATGAACCCGAATGGAATGGAATGGAACGGAATGGAATCAATCCGAATGGAATTTAACGGAATGGAATGGAATGGAATGGAATGGAATGGAATGGCATGGAATGGAATGGAATCAACCCGAGGCCAATGGAATGGAATGGAATGGAATGGAATCAAACCGAGTGGAATGGCATGGAGTGGAATGGAATGGAATGGAATGGAAAGGAATGGAATCAACCCGATTGGAATGGAATGGAATGGAATGGAATGGAATCAAACAGAATGGAATGGAATGGAATGGAATGGAATGGAATGGAATAAATCCGAATGCAATGGAATGGAGGAGAATGGAATGGAATAGAATGGAAAGGAATCAACCCGAATGGAATGGAATGGAATGGAATGGAATGGAATCAACCCGAATGGAATGGAATGGAATGGAATGGAATGGAATGGAATGAAATCAACCTGAGTGGAATGGAATGGAATGGAATGGAATGCAATCTATCCGAATGGATTGGAATGGAAAGGAATGGAAAGGAATGGAATGGAATGGAATGGAATGGAATCAACCCGCATGGAATGGAATGGAGTGGAAACAAATCGAATGGAATGGAATGGAATGGAATGGAATCAACCCGAATTCAATGGAATGGAATGGAATGGAATCAAAACGAATGGAATGGAATGGAATGGAATGGAATGGAATGGAATGGAATGGAATGGAATCAAACTGAATGGAATGGAATGGAGAGGAATGTAATGTAATGGAATGGAATGGAATGGAATGGAATGGAATCAATCCAAATGGAATGGAATGGAATGGAATGGAATGGAATGGAATGGAATAAACCCGAATGGAATGGAATGGAATGGAATGGAATGGAATCAAACCGAATGGAATGGAATGGAGTGGAATCATCTAGAATGGAATGGAATGGAATGGAATGGAATGGAATGGAATGGAAAGGGATGGAATGGAACGGAATGGAATGGAATGGAATGGAATGGGATGGAATGGAAAGGAATGGGATGGAATGGATTGGAATCAACCCGAAAGGTATGGAATGGATTGGAATCAAATCGAATGGAATGGAATGGAATGGAATGGAATGGATTGCAATGGAGTCAAACCGAATGGAATGGCATGGAATGGATTGGAAACAACACGAATGGAATGGAAGGGAGTGGAATGGAATGAAATGGAATGGAATCAACCCGAATGGAATGGAATGGAATGGAATGGAAAAGAATGGAATTAAACCGAATGGAATGGAATGGAATAGAATCAACCAGAATGGACTGGAATGGACTGGAATGGAATGGAATGGAATCATCCCGAATGGAATGGAATGGAATGGAATGGAATCAATGCGAATGGAATGGAATGGAATAGCATGGAGTGGAATGGAATGGAATCAACCCGAATGCAATGCAATGGAAGGGAATGGAATGGAATGGAAAGGAATGGAATCATCCCGATTGGAATGGAATGGAATGGAATCAACCCGATAGGAATGGAATGCAATGGAATGGAGTGGAATGGAATCAACCTGAATGGAAATGAATGGAATGGAATCTATGCGAATGGAATGGAATGGTAAGGAATGGAATGGAATGGAATGGAATGGAATCAACCCGAAAGGAATGGAATGGAAAGCAATGGAATGGAATGGAATGGAATGGAATGGAATCAACCCGAATGGAATGGAAGGGAATGGAATGGAAAGGAAAAAAACCGAATGGAATGGAATGGAATGCAATGGAATGGAATGGAATGGAATGCAATGGAATGGAATGGAATGGAATGGAATCAACCCGAATGGAATGGAATGGAATGGAATGGAATGGAATGGAATCAAACCGAATGGAATGGAATGGAGTGGAATGGAATGGAATGGAATGGAATGGAATCAACCTGAATGGAATGGAATGGAATGGAATGGAAAGGAATGGAATAAACCCGAATGGAATGGAATGGAATGGAATGGAATCAAACCGAATGGAAAGGAATGGAGTGATATCATCTAGAATGGAATGGAATGGAACGGAATGGAATGGAATCGAAGTGAATGGAATCAACCCGCATGGAATGAAATGGAGTGGAATCAACTCGAATGGAATGGAATGGAATGGAATGCAATGGAATGGAATAAACCCGAATGGAATGGAATGGAGCGGAATGCAATGGAATGGAATGGAATGGAAAGGCAAGGAATCAACCCGAATGGAATGCAATGGAATGGAACTGAATGGAATGGCATGGAATGGAAGGGAATGGAATGGAATGGAAATTAAACAAACTGAATGGAATGGAATGGAATGCAATGGAATGGCATGGAATGGATTCAACGCGAACGGAATTGACTGGAATGGAATCAACTCGAATGGAATGGAATGGAATGGAATGGCACGGGATGGAATGTTATGGAATAGAATCGAATGGAAATGAATCAACCCGATTGTAGCGGATTGGAATGGAATGGAATGGAATGGAATGGGGTGCAATTGAATCAAACCGAGTGGAATGGAATGGAATGGAACGGATTGGAGGGTAATGAAATGGAATGGAATGGAGTGGAGTGGAATGTAATGGAATGGAATCAACCTGAATGGAATGGAATGGAATGGAATGGAATGGAATGGAATGGAATAAAATGGAATGGAAGCAACTCAAATGCAATGGAATGGATTGGAATGGAATGGAATGGAATCAACCCGAATGAAATGGAATGGATTGGAATGCAATGGAATGGAATGGAATCAACTCGAATGGAATGGAATGCAATGGAATGGAATGGAATCGAATCATCACGAATGGAATGGAATGGAATGGAATCAATTCAAATGGAATGGAATGCAATGGAAAGTAATGGAATGGAATCAACCCGAATGGGGTGGAATGGAATGGAATGGAATGGAATGAAATGGAATGGAATGGAATGCAATCAATCCGAATGGAATGGAATGGAATGGAATCAACCCGAATGGAATGGAGTGAAGTGGAATCAAATCGAATGGAATGGAATGGAATTGAATGGTTTCAACCCGAATGGAATGGAATGAAATGGAATTAACCGGAATGGAATGGAATGGAATGGAATGGAATGGAATGGAAAGGAATGGAATGGAATGGAATGTAATCAACCTGAGTGGAATTTAATGGAATGGAATGGAATGGAATGGAATCCACCCGAATGGAATGGAATGGAATGGAATCGAATGGAATCTATCCGAATGGAATGGAATGGAAAGGAATGGAATGGGATGGAATGGAATGGATTGGAATGGAATCGAATCAACCCGCATGCAATGGAATGGAGTGGAATCAACTCGAATGGAATGGAATAGAATGGAATGGAATGGAATGCAATGGAATGCAATCAAACCAAATGCAATGGAATGGAATGGAATAGAATCAACACGAATGGAATGGATTGGAATGGAATGGAATGGAATCAACCCGAATGGAATGGAATGGGATGGAGCGGAATGGAATGGAATGGAATGAAATGAAATGGAATGCAATCAATCCGAATGGAATGGAATGGAATGCAATGGTATCAAACCGAATGGAATGGAATAAAGTGGAATCAAATCGAGTGCAGTGCAATGGAATCGAATGGAATGGAATGGATTCAACCAGAATGGAATGGAATGGAATGGAATCAACCGGAATGGAATGGAATGGAAAGGAATGGAATGGAATGGAAAGGAATGGAATGGAATCAACCCGAATGGAATTTAATGGAATCAACCAGAATGGAATGGAATGGAATGGAATGGAATGGAATCAACCCGAATGGAATGGAATGGAATGGAATGGAATGCAAAGGAATCAAACTGAATGGAATGCAATGGAATGGAATTGAATGGAAAGGAATCCACCGGAATGGAATGGAATGGAATGGAATGGTATGGAATGAACACGAATGGAATCGAATGGAATGGAAAGGAACGGAATCAACACGAATGGAATGCAATGGAATGGAATGGAATGGAATGGAATGGAATCAACCCGTATGTAATGGAATGCAATGGAATGGAATGGAATGGAATGGAGTGAATCCGGATGGAAAGCAATGGAATGGAAAGGAATGAAATGGAATGGAATGGTATCAACCCGAATCGAATGGAATGGAATGTATTGGAATGGAATGGAATGGAATCAACCCGAATGGAATGGAATACAATGGAATGGAATGGGATGGAATCAACCCTAATGGAATGGAATGGAATGGAATGGAATGGAATGGAATGGAATGGAATGGGTTGGAATCAACTCGAATGGAATGGAATGGAATATAATGGAAAGGAAAGGAATGGAATGAAATGGAATAAAACCAAATGGAATGGAATGGAATGGAATGGAATGGAATGGAATGGAATCAACCCGAATGGAATGGAAGGGAATGGAATGGAAAGGAAAAATCCCGAATGGAATGGAATGGAATGGAAGCAAACCGAATGGAATGGAATGGAATTGAATGGAATGCAATGGAATGGAATCAACACGAATGGAATGGAATGGAATGGAATGGAATGGAATGGAATGGAAGGGAATGGAATCAAACCGAATGGAATGGAATGGAGTGGAATGGAATGGAAAGGAATGGAATCAACCCGAATGGAATGGAATTGAATGGAATGGAATGCAATGGAATCAAACCGAATAGAATGGAATGGAATGGAATCTATCCGAATGGAATGGAATGGTAAGGAATGGAATGGAATGGAAGGGAATGGAATCAACCCGCATGGAATGAAATGGAGTGGAATCAACTCGAATGGAATGGAATGGAATGGAATGGAATGGAATAAATCCGAATGAAATGGAATGGAGGGGAATGGAATGGAATGGAATGGAAAGGAACCAACCCGAATGTAATGGAATGGAATGGAATGGAATGCAATGGAATCATCCCGAATAAAATGGAATGGAATGGAATGGAATGGAATGGAATGGAATGAACCCGAATGGAATGCAATGGAATGGAATGGAAAGTAATCAACCCGAATGGAATGGAACGGAATGGAATGAAATGGAATGGAAGGGAATGAAATGGAAGGGAATTTAATCACACCGAATGGAATGGAATGGAATGGAATGGAAAGGAATCAACCCGAATGGAATGGAATGCAATGGAATGACATGGAATGGATTCAACCCGAATGGAATTGATTGGAATGGAATGAACTCGAATGGAATGGAATGGAATGGCACGGGATGGAATGGTATGGAATAGAATCGAATGGAATTGAATCAACCCGATTGGAGTGGATTGGAATGGAATGTTATTGAATGGAATGGGGTGGAATTGAATCAATCTGAGTGGAATGGAATGGAATGGAATGGAGTGGAGGGGAATGAAATGGAATGGAATCAACCTGGGTGGAATGGAATGTAATGGAACGGAATAAAATGGAATGGAAGCAACTCAAATGCAATGGAATGGAATGGAATGGAATGGAATCAACCCGAATGGAATGGAATGGAATGGAATGCAATGGAATGGAATGGAATCAACTCGAATGGAATGGAATGCAATGGAATGGAATGGAATCGAATCATCACGAATGGAATGGAACGGAATGGAATCAACTGAAATGGAATGGAATGCAATGGAAAGGGATGGAATGGAATCAACCCGAATGGAGTGGAATGGAACGGAATGGAATGGAATGAAAAGGAATGGAATGGAATGCAATCAATCCAAACGGAACGGAATGGAATGGAATCAACGCGAATGGAATGGAGTGAAGTGGAATCAAATCGAATGGAATGGAATGGAATGGAATGGATTCAACCCGAATGGAATGGAATGGAATTTAATTAACCGGAATGGAATGGAATGGAATGGAATGGAATGGAATCAACCCGAATGGAATTTAATGGAATGGAATGGAATGGAATGGAATGGAATGGAATGAAATGGAATCAAACTGAATGGAATGGAATTGAATGGAATGGAATGGAATAAACCCGAGTGGAATGGAATGGAATGGAATGGAATGGAATGGAATGGAATCTATGCGAATGGAATGGAATGGAAAGGAATAGAATGGAATGGAATGGAATGGAATCAACCCGCATGGAATGGAATGGAGTGGATTCAACTCGAATGGAATGGAATGGAATGGAATGGAATCAACCCGAATGGAATGGAATGGAAGGGAATGGAATCAACACGAATGGAATGGATTGGAGTGGAATGGAATGGAATGGAATGGAATGCAATCAACATGAATGGAATGGAATGGAATGGAATGCAATGGAATGCACTCAATCCGACTGGAATGGAATGGAATGGAATGCAATGGAATCAACCCGAATGGAATGGAATACAGTGGAATCAAATCGACTGCAATGGTATGGAATCGAATGGAAAGGAATGGATTCAACTAGAATGGAATGGAATGGAATGGAATGGAATGGAATCAACCAGAATGGAATGAAATGTAAAGGAATGGAATGGAATGGAAAGGAATGGAATGGAATCAACCCGAATGGAATTTAATGGAATGGAATGGAATCAACCAGAATGGAATGGAATGGAATGGAATCAACCCGAATGGAATGGAATAGAATGGAATGGAATGCAATGTAATCAACCCGAATGGAATGGAATGGAATGGAATGGAATCAACACGAATGGAATGGAATCGAATGGATTGGAATGGAATGGAATCAACCCGAGTGGAATGGAATGGAATGGAATGGAATGGAATCAACCCGAATGGAATGGAATGGAATCAACCGGAAAGGAATGGAATGGAATGGAAGGGAATGGAATCAAACCGAATGGAATGGAATGGAGTGGAATGGAATGGAAAGGAATGGAATCAACCCCAATGGAATGGAATTGAATGGAATGGAATGGAATGGAATGAAACCGAATGGAATGGAATGGAATGGAGTAGAATGGAATGGAATGGAATCTATCCGAATGGAATGGAATGGTAAGGAATGGAATGGAATGGAAGGGAATGGAATCAACCCGCATGGAATGAAATAGAGTGGAATCAACTCGAATGGAATGGAATGGAATGGAATGGAATGGAATGGAATGGAATAAACCCGAATGAAATGGAATGGAGGGGAATGGAATGGAATGGAATGGAAAGGAACCAACCCGAATGGAATGGAATGGAATGGAATGGAATGGAATGGAATGGAATGCAATGGAATCATCCCGAATGGAATGGAATGGAACGGAATGGAATGGAATCAACCCGAATGGAATGCAATGGAATGGAATGGAAAGTAATCAAACCGAATGGAATGGAATGGAACGGAATGGAATGGAATGGAATGGAAGGGAATGAAATGGAAGGGAATTTAATCACACCGAATGGAATGGAATGGAATGGAATGGAATAAACCCGAATGGAATGGAATGCAATGGAATGACATGGAATGGATTCAACCCGAATGGAATTGATTGGAATGGAATCAACTCGAATGGAATGGAATGGAATGGAATGGCACGGGATGGAATGGTATGGAATAGAATCGAATGCAATTGAATCAACACGATTGGAGTGGATTGGAATGGAATGTAATTGAACGGATTAGGGTGGAATTGAATCAATACGAGTGGAATGGAATGGAATGGAATGGAGTGGAGGGGAATGAAATGGAATGGAATGGAGTGGAGTGGAATGTAATGGAATGGAATCAACCTGAGTGGAATGGAATGGAATGGAATGGAATGGAATGGAATAAAATGGAATGGAAGCAACTCAAATGCAATGGAATGGAATGGAATGGAATGGAATCAACCCGAATGGAATGAAATGGAATGGAATGCAATGGAATGGAATGGAATCAACTCGAATGGAATGGAATGCAATGGAATGGAATGGAATCGAATCATCATGAATGGAATGGAACGGAATGGAATCAACTCAAATGGAATGGAATGCAATGGAAAGGAATAGAATGAAATCAACCCGAATGGAGTGGAATGGAACGGAATGGAATGAAATGAAAAGGAATGGAATGGAATGCAATCAATCCAAATGGAATGGAATGGACTGGAATCAACCCGAATGAAATGGAGTGAAGAGGAATCAAATCGAATGGAATGGAATGGAATGGAATGGAATGGAAAGGGATGTAATCTACTCGAATGCAATGGAATGGAATGGAATGGAATGAAATGGAATAAACCCGAATGGAATGGAATGGAATGGAATGGAATGGAATGGAATGGAATCAACCCGAATGGAATGGAAGGGAATGGAATGCAAAGGAAAAAACCCGAATGGAATGGAATGGAATGGAATGGAATCAACCCGAATTGAATGGAATGGAATGGAATGGAATCAACCGGAATGGAATGGAATGGAATGGAATGAAATGGAATGGAATGGAATCAAACCGAGTGGAATGACATGGAGTGGAATGGAATGGAATGGAATGGAAAGGAATGGAATCAACCCGATTGGAATGGATTGGAATGGAATGGAATGGAATGGAATCAAACCGAATGGAATGGAATGGAATGGAATGCAATGGAATGGAATGGAATAAATCCGAATGGAATGGAATGGAGTGGAATGGAATGGAATGGAATGGAAAGGAATCAACCCGAATGGAATGGAATGGAATGGAATGGTATGGAGTCAACCCGAATGGAATGGAATGGAATGGAATGGAATGGAATCAACCCGAGTGGAATGGAATGGAATGGAATGGAATGGAATCTGTCCGAATGGATTGGAATGGAAAGGAATGGAATGGAATGGAATGGAATGGAATGGAATCAACACGCATGGAATGGAATGGAGTGGAACCAACTCGAATGGAATGGAATGGAATGGAATGGAATGGAATGGAATGGAATGGAATGGAATGGAATCAACCCGAATTCAGTGGAATGGAATGGAATGGAATCAACACGAATGGAATGGATTGGAGTGGAATGGAATGGAATGGAATGGAATGGAATGGAATCAACACGAATGGAATGGAATGGAATGGAATGGAATGAAATGGAATAGAATGCAATCAATCCAAATGGAATGGAATGGAATGGAATGCAATGGAATCAACCCGAATGGAATGGAATGGAATGGAATGGAATGAAATGGAATAGAATGCAATCAATCCGAATGGAATGCAATGGAATGGAATGGAATGGAATCAACTCGAATGGAATGGAATGAAATGGATTGGAATGGAATGGAATGGAATCAACCCGAATGGAATGGAATGAAATGGATTGGAATGGAATGGAATGGAATCAACCCGAATGGAATGGAATACAATGGAATGGAATGGAATGGAAAGGGATGGAATCAACTCGAATGGAATGGAAAGGAATGGAATGGAATGGAATGGAATGAAATGGAATAAACCCGAATGGAACGGAATGAAAGGGAATGGAATGAAATGAAATCAACCGAATGCAATGGAAGGGAATGGAATGGAAAGGAAAAAACCCGAATGGAATGGAATGGAACGGAATGGAATGGAATGGAATGGAAAGGAATCAACCCGAATGGAATGGAATGGAATGGAATGGAATGGAATGGAATCAACCGGAATGGAATGGAATGGAATGGTATCAAACCGAGTGGAATGGAATGGAGTGGAATGGAATGGAATGAAATTGAAAGGAATTGAATCAACCCGATTGGAATGGAATGGAATGGAATGGAATGGAATGGAATCAAACCGAATGGAATGGAATGGAATGGAATGGAATCTATCCAAATGGAATGGAATGGTAAGGAATGGAATGGAATGGAATGGAATGGAATCAATCCGCATGGAATGAAATGGAAGGGAATCAACTCGAATGGAATGGAATGGAATGGAATGGAATAAATCCGAATGGAATGGAATGGAGGGAATGGAATGGAATGGAAAGGAATCAACCCGAATGGAATGGAATGGAATGGAATGGAATGGAATGGAATGGAATGCAATGGAATCAACCCGAATGGAATGGAATGGAATGGAATGGAATCAACACGAATGGAATGGAATCTAATGGAATGGAATGGAATGGAATCAACCCGAGTGGAATGGAATGGAATGGAATGGAATGGAATCAACCCGAATGGAATGGAATGGAATCGAATGGAATGGAATGGAATGGAATAAACCGGAGTGGAATGCAATGGAATGGAATGGAAGAGAATGGAATCAAACCGAATGGAATGGAATGGAGTGGAATGGAATGGAAAGGAATGGAATCAAACCGAATGGAATGGAATTGAATGGAATGGAATGGAATGGAATCAAACCGAATGGAATGGAATGGAATGGAATAGAATGGGCTGGAATGGAATCTATCCGAATGGTATGGAATGGTAAGGAATGGAATGGAATGGAAGGGAATGGAATCAACACGCATGGAATGAAATGGAGTGGAATCAACTCGAATGGAATGGAATGGAATGGAATCGAAAGGAATGGAATGGAAGGGAATGAAATGGAAGGGAATTTAATCACACCGAATGGAATGGAATGGAATGGAATGGAATGGAATCAACCCGAATGGAATGGAATGCAATGGAATGACATGGAATGGATTCAACCCTAATGGAATTGATTGGAATGGAATCAACTCGAATGGAATGGAATGGAATGGAATGGCACGGTATGGAATGGTATGGAATAGAATCTAATGGAATTGAATCAACCCGATTGGAGTGGATTGGAATGGAATGTAATTGAATGGAATGGGGTGGAATTGAATCAATCCGAGT
This sequence comes from Pan troglodytes, assembly GCF_028858775.2. Lineage (NCBI taxonomy): Eukaryota > Metazoa > Chordata > Mammalia > Primates > Hominidae > Pan > Pan troglodytes. The sequence goes on along the minus strand of NC_072420.2, from coordinate 7,761,387 downwards.
GGAATGGAATGGAATGGAATGGAGTGGAGGGGAATGAAACGGAATGGAATGGAGTGGAGTGGAATGTAATGGAAGGGAATCAACCTGAGTGGAATGGAATGGAATGGAATGGAATTGAATGGAATAAAATGGAATGGAAGCAACTCAAACGCAATGGAATGGAATGGAATGGAATGGAATCAACCCGAATGGAATGGAATGGAATGGAATGCAATGGAATGGAATGGAATCAACTCGAATGGAATGGAATGCAATGGAATGGATAGGAATCGAATCATCATGAATGGAATGGAACGGAATGGAATCAACTCAAATGGAATGGAATGCAATGGAAAGGAATGGAATGGAATCAACCCGAATGGAGTGGAATGGAACAGAATGGAATGGAATGGAATGCAATCAATCCAAATGGAATGGAATGGACTGGAATCAACCCGAATGGAATGGAGTGAAGTGGAATCAAATCGAATGGAATGGAATGGAATGGAATGGAATGGAATGGAATGGAATGGAATGGGATGCAATCAACTCGAATGGAATGGAATGGAATGGAATGGAATGGAATGGAATGGAATGGAATAAACCCGAATGGAATGGAATGGAATGGAATGGAATGGAATCAACCCGAATGGAATGGAAGGGAATGGAATGGAAAGGAAAAAACTCGAATGGAATGGAATGGAATGGAATGGAATCAACCCGAATGGAATGGAATGGAATGGAATCAACCGGAATGGAATGGAATGGAATGGAATGGAATCAAACCGAGTGGAATGGCATGGAGTGGAATGGAATGGAATGGAATGGAATGGAATGGAAAGGAATGGAATCAACCCGATTGGAATGGAACGGAATGGAATGGAATGGAATCAAACCGAATGGAATGGAATGGAATGGAATGGAATGGAATGGAATGGAATGGAATAAATCCGAATGGAATGGAATGGAGGTGAATGGAATGGAATGGAAAGGAAAGGAATCAACCCGAATGGAATGGAATGGAATGGAATGGAATGGAATCAACCCGAATGGAATGGAATGGAATGAAATCAACCTGAGTGGAATGGAATGGAATGGAATGGAATGGAATGGAATCTATCCGAATGGATTGGAATGGAAAGGAATGGAATGGAATGGAATGGAATCAACCCGCATGGAATTGAATGGAGTGGAACCAAATCGAATGGAATGGAATGGAATGGAATGGAATGGAATCAACCCGAATTCAATGGAATGGAATAGAATGGAATCAACACGAATGGAATGGATTGGAGTGGAATGGAATGGAATGGAATGGAATGGAATGGAATGGAATCAACCCGAATGGAATGGAATGGAATGGAATGCAATGGCATCAACGCGAATGTAATGGAATGAAGTGGAATCAAATCGAGTGCAATGGAATGGAATCGAATGGAATGGAATGGATTCAACCAGAATGGAATGGAAAGGAATGGAATCAACCGGAATGGAACGAAATGGAAAGGAATGGAATGGAATGGAATGGAAAGGAATGGAATCAACCGGAATGGAATGAAATGGAATGGAAAGGAATGGAATGGAATCAACACGAATGGAATTTAATGGAATGGAATGGAATCAACCAGAATGGAATGGAATCGAATGGAATGGAATGGAATCAACCAGAATGGAATGGAATGGAATTGAATGGAATGGAATGGAATGGAATCAACCTGAATGGAATGAAATGGAATGGAATTGAAAGGAATGGAATCCACCGGAATGGAATGGAATCGAATGGAATGGTATGGAATCAACACGAATGGAGTCGAATGGAATGGAAAGGAATGGAATCAACCCGAATGGAATGCAATGGAATGGAATGGAATGGAATGGAATCAACCGGAAAGGAATGGAATGGAATGGAATGGAATCAAACCGAGTGGAATGGCATGGAGTGGAAGGGAATGGAATGGAATGGAAAGGAATGGAATCAACCCGATTGGAGTGGAATGGAATGAAATGGAATGGAATGGAATGGAATGGAATCAAACCGAATGGAATGGAATGGAATGGAATGGAATGGAATGGAATAAATCCGAATGGAATGGAATGGAGGGGAATGGAATGGAATGGAATGGAAAGGAATCAACCCGAATGGAATGGAATGGAATGGAATGGAATGGAATGGAATGGAATGGAATCAACCCGAATGGAATGGAATGGAATGGAATCAACCAGAGTGTAATGGAATGGAATGGAATGGAATGGAATGGAATGGAATCTATCCGAATGGATTGGAATGGAAAGGAAGGGAATGGAATGGAATGGAATGGAATCAACCCGCATGGAATGGAATGGAGTGGAATCAACTCGAATGGAATGGAATGGAATGGAATGGAATGGAATCAACCCGAATGCAATGGAATGGAATGGAATGGAATCAACACGAATGGACTGGATTGGAGTGGAATGGAATGGAATGGAATGGAATGGAATCAACCCGAATGGAATGGAATGGAATGGAATGGAATGCAATGGAATGGAATGCAATCAATCCGAATGGAATGGAATGGAATGGAATGCAATGGAATCAACCAGAATGGAATGGAATGAAGTGGAATCCAATCGAGTGCAATGGAATGGAATCGAATGAAATGGAATGGATTCAACCAGAATGGAATGGAATGGAATGGAATGGAAATGAATGGAATGCAATGGAATGAAATGGAATGGAATGCAAAGGAATGGAATGGAATGGAAAGGAATGGAATGGAATCAACCCGAATGGAATTTAATGGAATGGAATGGAATCAACCAGATTGGAATGGAATGGAATGGAATGGAATGGAAATGAATCAACCTGAATGGAATGCAATGGAATGGAATTGAATGGAATGGAATCCACCGGAATGGAATGGATTGGAATGCAATGGAATGGTATGGAATGAACCCGAATGGAATCGAAAGGAATGGAAAGGAATGGAATCAACCCAAATGGAATGCAATGGAATTGAATGGAATGGAATGGAATGGAATCAACCCGAATGTAATGGAATCCAATGGAATGGAATGTAATGGAATGGAGTCAAACCGGATGGAATGCAATGGAATGGAAAGGAATGAAATGCAATGGAATGGAATCAACCCGAATGCATTGGAATGGAAAGGAATGGAATGGAATGGAATCAACTCGAATGGAATGGAATGGAATGGATTGGAATGGAATGGAATGGACTCAACCCGAATGGAATGGAATACAATGGAATGGAATGGGATGGAATCAACCCTAATGGAATGGAATGGAATGGAATGGAATCTATCCGAATGCATTGGAATGGAAAGGAATGGAATGGAATGGAATGGAATGGAATCAACCCACATGGAATGGAATGGAGTGGAATCAACTCGAATGGAATGGAATGGAATGGAATCAACCCGAATGCAATGGAATGGAATGGGATGGATTCAACCCTAATGGAATGGAATGGAATGGAATGGAATCTATCCGAATGCATTGGAATGGAAAGGAATGGAATGGAATGGAATGGAATGGAATCAACCCACATGGAATGGAATGGAGTGGAATCAACTCGAATGGAATGGAATGGAATGGAATCAACCCGAATGCAATGGAATGGAATGGAATGGAATCAACACGAATGGAATGGATTGGAGTGGAATGGAATGGAATGGAATGGAATGGAATCAACACGAATGGAATGGAATGGAATGGAATGGAATGCAATGGAATGGAATGCAATCAATCCGAATGGAATGGAATGGAATGGAATGGAATGCAATGGAATCAACCCGAATGGAATGGAATGAAGTGGAATCAAATACAGTGCAATGGAATGGAATCGAATGGAATGGAATGGATTCAACCAGAATGAAATGGAATGGAATGGAATGGAATCAACCGGAATGGAATGAAATGGAAAGGAATGGAATGGAATGGAAAGGAATGGAATGGAATCAACCCGAATGGAATTTAATGGAATGGAATGGAATCAACCAGAATGGAATGGAATCGAATGGAATGGAATGGAATCAACCCGAATGGAATGGAATGGAATGGAATGGAATGGAATGGAGTGGAATCAACCTGAATGGAATGAAATGGAATGGAATTGAATGGAAAGGAATCCACCGGAATGGAATGGAATGGAATGGAATGGAATGGTATGGAATCAACCCGAATGGAGTCGAATGGAATGGAAAGGAATGGAATCAATCCGAAAGGAATGCAATGGAATGGAATGGAATGGAATGAAATGGAATAAACCCGAATGGAATGGAATGGAATGGAATGGAATGGAATGGAATTGAATGGAATGGATTCAACCCGGATGGAATGCAATGGAATGGAATGGAATGAAATGGAATGGAATGGAATCAACCCGAATGGAATGGAATGGAATGGAATGGAATGGAATGGAAACAACCTGAATGGAATGGAATACAATGTTATGGAATGAGATGGAATCAACCCTAATGGAAAGGAATGGAATGGAATGGAATGGAATGGAAAGGGATGGAATCAACTCGAATGGAATGGAATGGAATGGAATGGAATGAAATGGGATAAACCCGAATGGAACGGAATGGAATGGAATGGAATTAACCTGAATGGAATGGAAGGAATGGAATGGAAAGGAAAAAACCCGAATGGAATGGAATGGAATGGAATGGAATGGAATGGAATCAACCCGAATAGAATGGAATGGAATGGAATGGAATGGAATGGAGTCAACCAGAATGGAACGGAATGTAATGTAATGGAATGGAATGGAATGGAATAAAACCGAGTGGAATGTCATGGAGTGGAATGGAATGGAATGGAATGGACAGGAATGGAATCAACCCGATTGGAATGGAATGGAATGGAATGGAATGGAATGGAATCAAATGGAATGGAATGGAATGGAATGGAATGGAATGGAATGGAATAAATCCGAATGGAATGGAATGGAGCGGAATGGAATGGAATGGAATGGAAAGGAATCAACCCTAAAGGAATAGAATGGAATGGAATGGAATGGAATCAACCCGAGTGGAATGGAATGGAATGGAATGGAATGGAATGGAATGGAATGGAATCTATCCGAATGGATTGGAATGGAAAGGAATGGAATGGAATGGAAGGGAATGGAATCAACCCGCATGGAATGGAATGGAGTGGAATGAACTCGAATGGAATGGAATCAACAAGAATGAAATGGAATGGAATGGAATGGAATCAACACGAATGGAATGGATTGGAGTGGAATGGAATGGAATGGAATGGAATGGAATCAACCCGAATGGAATGGAATGGAGTGGAATGGAATGCAATGGAATGGAATGCAATCAATCCGAATGGAATGGAATGGAATGGAATCAACCAGAGTGTAATGGAATGGAATGGAATGGAATGGAATGGAATCTATCCGAATGGATTGGAATGGAAAGGAAGGGAATGGAATGGAATGGAATGGAATCAACCCGCATGGAATGGAATGGAGTGGAATCAACTCGAATGGAATGGAATGGAATGGAATGGAATGGAATCAACCCGAATGCAATGGAATGGAATGGAATGGAATCAACACGAATGGACTGGATTGGAGTGGAATGGAATGGAATGGAATGGAATGGAATGGAATGGAATCAACCCGAATGGAATGGAATGGAATGGAATGGAATGCAATGGAATGGAATGCAATCAATCCGAATGGAATGGAATGGAATGGAATGCAATGGAATCAACCAGAATGGAATGGAATGAAGTGGAATCCAATCGAGTGCAATGGAATGGAATCGAATGAAATGGAATGGATTCAGCCAGAATGGAATGGAATGGAATGGAATGGAAATGAATGGAATGCAATGGAATGAAATGGAATGGAATGCAAAGGAATGGAATGGAATGGAAAGGAATGGAATGGAATCAACCCGAATGGAATTTAATGGAATGGAATGGAATCAACCAGATTGGAATGGAATGGAATGGAATGGAATGGAAATGAATCAACCTGAATGGAATGCAATGGAATGGAATTGAATGGAATGGAATCCACCGGAATGGAATGGATTGGAATGCAATGGAATGGTATGGAATGAACCCGAATGGAATCGAAAGGAATGGAAAGGAATGGAATCAACCCAAATGGAATGCAATGGAATTGAATGGAATGGAATGGAATGGAATCAACCCGAATGTAATGGAATCCAATGGAATGGAATGTAATGGAATGGAGTCAAACCGGATGGAATGCAATGGAATGGAAAGGAATGAAATGCAATGGAATGGAATCAACCCGAATGCATTGGAATGGAAAGGAATGGAATGGAATGGAATCAACTCGAATGGAATGGAATGGAATGGATTGGAATGGAATGGAATGGACTCAACCCGAATGGAATGGAATACAATGGAATGGAATGGGATGGAATCAACCCTAATGGAATGGAATGGAATGGAATGGAATCTATCCGAATGCATTGGAATGGAAAGGAATGGAATGGAATGGAATGGAATGGAATCAACCCACATGGAATGGAATGGAGTGGAATCAACTCGAATGGAATGGAATGGAATGGAATCAACCCGAATGCAATGGAATGGAATGGGATGGATTCAACCCTAATGGAATGGAATGGAGTGGAATGGAATCTATCCGAATGCATTGGAATGGAAAGGAATGGAATGGAATGGAATGGAATGGAATCAACCCACATGGAATGGAATGGAGTGGAATCAACTCGAATGGAATGGAATGGAATGGAATCAACCCGAATGCAATGGAATGGAATGGAATGGAATCAACACGAATGGAATGGATTGGAGTGGAATGGAATGGAATGGAATGGAATGGAATGGAATCAACACGAATGGAATGGAATGGAATGGAATGGAATGCAATGGAATGGAATGCAATCAATCCGAATGGAATGGAATGGAATGGAATGGAATGCAATGGAATCAACCCGAATGGAATGGAATGAAGTGGAATCCAATACAGTGCAATGGAATGGAATCGAATGGAATGGAATGGATTCAACCAGAATGAAATGGAATGGAATGGAATGGAATCAACCGGAATGGAATGAAATGGAAAGGAATGGAATGGAATGGAAAGGAATGGAATGGAATCAACCCGAATGGAATTTAATGGAATGGAATGGAATCAACCAGAATGGAATGGAATCGAATGGAATGGAATGGAATCAACCCGAATGGAATGGAATGGAATGGAATGGAATGGAGTGGAATCAACCTGAATGGAATGAAATGGAATGGAATTGAATGGAAAGGAATCCACCGGAATGGAATGGAATGGAATGGAATGGAATGGTATGGAATCAACCCGAATGGAGTCGAATGGAATGGAAAGGAATGGAATCAATCCGAAAGGAATGCAATGGAATGGAATGGAATGGAATGAAATGGAATAAACCCGAATGGAATGGAATGGAATGGAATGGAATGGAATGGAATGGATTCAACCCGGATGGAATGCAATGGAATGGAATGGAATGAAATGGAATGGAATGGAATCAACCCGAATGGAATGGAATGGAATGGAATGGAAACAACCTGAATGGAATGGAATACAATGTTATGGAATGAGATGGAATCAACCCTAATGGAAAGGAATGGAATGGAATGGAATGGAATGGAAAGGGACGGAATCAACTCGAATGGAATGGAATGGAATGGAATGGAATGAAATGGGATAAACCCGAATGGAACGGAATGGAATGGAATGGAATCAACCTGAATGGAATGGAAGGGAATGGAATGGAAAGGAAAAAACCCGAATGGAATGGAATGGAATGGAATGGAATGGAAAGGAATCAACCCGAATAGAATGGAATGGAATGGAATGGAATGGAATGGAGTCAACCAGAATGGAACGGAATGTAATGTAATGTAATGGAATGGAATGGAATAAAACCGAGTGGAATGTCATGGAGTGGAATGGAATGGAATGGAATGGACAGGAATGGAATCAACCCGATTGGAATGGAATGGAATGGAATGGAATGGAATGGAATGGAATCAAATGGAATGGAATGGAATGGAATGGAATGGAATGGAATAAATCCGAATGGAATGGAATGGAGCGGAATGGAATGGAATGGAATGGAAAGGAATCAACCCTAAAGGAATAGAATGGAATGGAATGGAATGGAATCAACCCGAGTGGAATGGAATGGAATGGAATGGAATGGAATGGAATGGAATCTATCCGAATGGATTGGAATGGAAAGGAATGGAATGGAATGGAAGGGAATGGAATCAACCCGCATGGAATGGAATGGAGTGGAATGAACTCGAATGGAATGGAATCAACAAGAATGAAATGGAATGGAATGGAATGGAATCAACACGAATGGAATGGATTGGAGTGGAATGGAATGGAATGGAATGGAATGGAATCAACCCGAATGGAATGGAATGGAGTGGAATGGAATGCAATGGAATGGAATGCAATCAATCCGAATGGAATGGAATGCAATGGAATCAACCCCAATGGAATGGAATGAAGTGGAATCAAATCGAGTGCAATGGAATGGAATCGAATGGAATGGAATGGATTCAACCAGAATGGAATGGAACGGAATGGAATGGAATGGAATGGTATGGAATGGAATGGAATGGATAGGAATGGAAAGGAATCAACCCGAATGGAATTTAATGGAATGGAATGGAATCAACCAGAATGGAATGGAATCGAATGGAATGGAATGGAATCAACCCGAATGGAATTTAATGGAATGGAATGGAATGGAAACGAATCAACTGGAATGGAATGCAATGGAATGGAATTGAATGGAATGGAATCCACTGGAATGGAATGGAATGGAATGCAATGGAATGGTATGGAATGAACCCGAATGGAATCGAATGGAATGGAAAGGAATGGAATCAACCCGAATGGAATGCAATGGAATGGAATGGAATGGAATGGAATGGAATCAACACGAATGTAATGGAATGCAATGGAATGGAATGGAATGGAATGGAGTCAACTCAGAAGGAATGCAATGGAACGGAAAGGAATGAAATGGAATAGAATGGAATCAACCTGAATGGAAAGGAATGCAATGGAATGGAATGGAATGGAATCAACTCGAATGGAATGGAATGGAATGGATTGGAATGGAATGGAATGGACTCAACCCGAATGGAATGGAATACAATGGAATGGAATGGGATGGAGTCAACCCTAATGGAATTGAATGGAATGGAATGGAATGGAATGGAAGGGAATGGAATGGAAAGGGATGGAATCAACTCGAATGGAATGGAATGGAGTGTAAAAGAATTGAATGGAATGAAATGGAAAAAACCCAAATGGAATGGAATGGAATGGAATGGAATGGAATGGAATCAACCCGAATGGAATGGAAGGGAAAAAACCCTAAAGGAATGGAATGGAATGGAATGGAATGGAATGGAAAGGAATGGAATCAACCCGAATGGAATGCAATGGAATTGAATGGAATGGAATGGAATGGAATCAACCCGAATGTAATGGAATGCAATGGAATGGAATGGAATGGAATGGAATGGAGTCAACCCGGATGGAATGCAGTGGAATGGAAAGGAATGAAATGGAATGGAATGGAATCAACCCGAATGGAAAGGAATGCCATGGAATTGAACGGAACGAAATCAACTCGAATGGAATGGAATGGAATGGATTGGAATGCAATGGAATGGACTCAACCCGAATGGAATGGAATACAATGGAATGGAATGGGATGGAATCAACCCTAATGGAATGGAATGGAATGGAATGGAATCAATCCGAATGGATTGGAATGGAAAGGAATGGAATGGAGTGGAATGGAATCAACCCGCATGGAATGGAATGAAGTGGAATCAACTCGAATGGAATGGAATGGAATGGAATGGAATCAACCCGAATGCAATGGAATGGAATGGAATGGAATCAACACGAACGGAATGGATTGGAGTGGAATGGAATGGAATGGAATGGAATCAACCCGAATGGAATGGAATGGAATGGAATGGAGTGCAATGGAATGGAATGCAATCAATCCAGATGGAATGGAATGGAATGGAATGCAATGGAATCAACCAGAATGGAATGGAATGAAGTGGAATAAAATCGAGTGCAATGGAATGGAATCGAATGGAATGGAATGGATTCAACCAGAATGGAATGGAATGGAATGGAATGGAATCAACCAGAATGGAATGAAATGGAAAGGAATGGAATGGAATGGAAAGGAATGGAATGGAATCAACCCGAATGGAATTTAATGGAATGTAATGGAATCAACCAGAATGGAATGGAATCGAATGGAATGGAATGGAATCAACCCGAATGGAATGGAATGGAATGGAATGGAATCAACCTGAATGGAATGAAATGGAATGGATTTGAATGGAATGCAATCCACCGGAATGGAATGGAATGGAATGGAATGGAATGGTATGGAATCAACCCGAATGGAGTCGAATGGAATGGAAAGGAATGGAATCAACCCGAATGGAATGCAATAGAATGGAATGGAATGGAATGGAATCAACCCGAATGTAATGGAAAGCAATGGAATGGAATGGAATGGAATGGAGTCAACCCCGATGGAATGCAATGGAATGGAATGGAATGAAATGGAATGGAATGGAATCAACCCGAATGGAATGGAATGGAATGGAATGGAATCAACTCGAATGGAATGGAATGGATTAGATTGGAATGGAATGGAATGGAATCAACCCGAATGGAATGGAATACAATGGAATGGAAAGAGATGGAATCAACCCTAATGGAAAGGAATGGAATGGAATGGAATGGAATGGAAAGGGATGGAATCAACTCGAATGGAATGGAATGGAATGGAATGGAATGAAATGGAATAAACCCGAATGGAATGGAATGGAATGGAATGGAATGGAATGGAATGGAATGGAATCAACCAGAATGGAATGGAAGGGAATGGAATGGAAAGGAAAAAATCCGAATGGAATGGAATGGAATGGAATGGAATGCAATGGAATCAACCGGAATGGGATGGAATGGAATGGAATGGAATCAAACTGAGTGGAATGGCATGGAGAGGAATGGAATGGAATGGAATGCAAAGGAACGGAATCAACCTGATTGGAATGGAATGGAATGGTATGGAATGGAATCAAACGGAATGGAATGGAATGGAATGGAATGGAATGGAATGGAATGGAATCAACCAGAATGGAATGGAAGGGAATGGAATGGAAAGGAAAAAATCCGAATGGAATGGAATGGAATGGAATGGAATGGAATGGAATGGAATGGAATGCAATGGAATCAACCGGAATGGAATGGAATGGAATGGAATGGAATCAAACCGAGTGGAATGGCATGGAGAGGAATGGAATGGAATGGAATGCAAAGGAACGGAATCAACCCGATTGGAATGGAATGGAATGGTATGGAATGGAATCAAACGGAATGGAATGGAATGGAATGGAATGGAATGGAATGGAATGGAATGAAATGGAATCTATCCAAATGGAATGGAACGGTAAGGAATGGAATGTAATGGAAGGGAATGGAATCAACCCCCATGGAATGAAATGGAGGGGAATCAACTCGAATTTAATGGAATAGAATGGAATGGAAGGGAATGGAATGGAATAAATACGAATGGAATGGAATGGAGGGGAATGGAATGGAATGGAATGGAATGGAATGGAAAGGAATCAACCCGAATGGAATGGAAAGGAATGAAATGGAATGGAATGGAATGGAAACTATCCGAATGGAATGGAATGGAAAGGAATGGAATGGAATGGAAAGGAATGGAATGGAATGGAATGGAGTCAACCCGCATGGACTGGAATGGAGTGGAATCAACTCGAATGGAATGGAATGGAATGGAATGGAATAAACCCGAATGCAATAGAATGGAATGGAATGGAATCAACACGAATGGAATGGATTGGAGTGGAATGGAATGGAATGGAATGGAATGGAATGGAATAAACCCGAATGGAATGGAATGGAATGGAATGGAATGCAATGGAATGGAATGCAATGCAATGGAATCAACCCGAATGGGATGGAATGAAGTGGAATCAAATCGAGTGCAATGGAATCGAATCGAAAGGAATGGAATGGATTCAACCAGAATGGAATGGAATGGAATGGAATGGAATGGAATGGAATGGAAAGGAATGGAATGGAATGGAAAGGAATGGAATGGAATCAACCCGAATGGAATTTAATGGAATGGAATGGAATCAACCAGAATGGAATGGAATGGAATGGAATGGAATCAACCCGAATGGAATTTAATGGAATGCAATGGAATGGAAAGGAATCAACGTGAATGGAATGCAATGGAATGGAATTGAATGGAATAGAATCCACCGAAATGGAATGGAATGGAATGCAATGGAATGGTATGGAATTAACCCGAATGGAATCGAATGGAATGGAAAGAATGGAATCAACCAGAATGGAATGCAATGGAATTGAATGAAATGGAATGGAATGGAATCAACCCGAATGTAATGGAATGCAATGGAATGGAATGGAATGGAATGGAGTCAACCCGGATGGAATGCAATGGAATGGAGAGGATTGAAATGGAATGGAATGGAAGCAACCGGAATGGAAAGGAATGCAATGGAATGGAATGGAATGGAATCAACACGAATGGAATGGAATGGAATGGATTGGAATGGAATGGACTCAACCCGAATGCAATGGAATACAATGGAATGGAATGGGATGGAATCAACCCTAATGGAATGGAATGAAATGGAATGGAAAGGAAGGGAATGGAATGGAAAGGGATGGAATCAACTCGAATGGAATAGAATGGAATGGAATGGAAAAGAATGGAATGGAATGAAATGGAATAAACACAAATGGAATGGAATGGAATGGAATGGAATGGAATGGAATGGAATCAACCCGAATGGAATGGAAGGGAAAAAACCCGAATGGAATGGAATGGAATGGAATGGAATAAACCCGAATGGAATGGAATGGAATCGAATGGAATGGAATGGAATGGAATAAACCGGAATGGAATGGAATGGAATGGAATGGAATCAAACCGAATGGAATGGAATGCAGTGGAATGGAATGGAAGGGAATGGAATCAACCCGAATGGAATGGAATGGAATGGAATGGAATGGAATGAAACCGAATGGAATGGAATGGAATGGAATGGAATGGAATGGAATGGAATCTATCCGAATGGAATGGAATGGTAAGGAATGGAATGGAATGGAAGGGAATGGAATCAACCCGCATGGAATGAAATGGAGTGGAATCAAGTCGAATGGAATGGAATGGAATGGAATGGAATGGAATGGAATGCAATGGAATCATCCCGAATGGAATGGAAAGGAATGGAATGGAATGGAAGGGAATGAAATATAAGGGAATTTAATTACACCGAATGGAATGGAATGGAATGGAATGGAATGGAATGGAATGGAATCAACCCGAATGGAATGGAATGCAATGGAATGACATGGAATGGATTCAACCCGAATAGAATTGATTGTAATGGAATCAACTCGAATGGAAAGGAATGGAATGGAATGGCACGGGATGGAATGGTATGGAATAGAATCAAATGGAATGGAATGTCACGGGATGGAATGGTATGGAATAGAATCAAATGGAATTGAATCAATCCGATAGGAGTGGATTGGAATGGAATGTAATTGAAAGGAATGGGGAGGAATTGAATCAATCCGAGTGGAATGGAATGGAATGGAATGGAGTGGAGGGGAATGAAATGGAATGGAATGAAGTGGAGTGGAATGTAATGGAATGGAATCAACCTGAGTGAAATGGAATGGAATGGAATGGAATAAAATGGAATGGAAGCAACTCAAATGCAATGGAATGGAATGGAATGGAATGGAATCAACCTGAATGGAATGCAATGGAATGGAATGCAATGGAATGGAATGGAATCAACTCGAATGGAATGGAATGCAATGGAATGGAATAGAATTGAGTCATCACGAATGGAATGGAACGGAATGGAATCAACTCAAATGGAATGGAATGCAATGGAAAGGAATGGAATGGAATCAAACCGAATGGAGTGGAATGGAACGGAAAGGAATGGAATGAAATGGAATGGAATGGAATTCAATCAATCCAAATGCAATGGAATGGAATGGAATCAACCCGAATGGAATGGAGTGAAGTGGAATCAAATCGAATGGAATGGAATGGAATGGAATGGAATGGAATGGAATGGAATGGATTCAACCCGAGTGGAATGGAATGGAATTTAATTAACCGGAATGGAATGGAATGGAATGGAATGGATGGAATCAACCCGAATGGAATTAAATGGAATGGAATGGAAAGGAATGGAATCAACCAGAATGGAATGGAATCGAATGGAATGGAATGGAATAATCCCGAGTGGAATGGAATGGAATGCAATCTATCCGAATGTTTTGGAATGGAAAGGAATGGAATGGAATGGAATGGAATCAACCCGCATGGAATGAAATGGAGGGGAATCAACTCGAATGGAATGGAATGGAGTGGAATGGAATGGAATGGAATAAATCCGAATGGAATGGAATGGAGGGGAATGGAATGGAATGGAATGGAAAGGAATCAACCCGAATGGAATGGAATGGAATGGAATGGAATGGAATGGAATGGAATGGAATGCAATGGAATCAACTCGAATGGAATGGAATGGAATGGAATGGAATGGAATGGACCCGAATGGAATGGATTCGAATGGAATGGAATGGAATCAACCCGAGTGGATTGGAATGGAATGGAATGGAATGGAATGGAGTGGAATGGAATCTATCCGTATGGAATGGAGTGGAAAGGAATGGAATGGAATGGAATGGAATGGAATCAACCCGCATGGAATGGAATGGAGTGGAATCAACTCGAATGGAATGGAATGGAATGGAATGGAGTCAACCCGAATGCAATGGAATGGAATGGAATGGAATCAACACGAATGGAACGGATTGGGGTGGAATGGAATGGAATGGAATGGAATGGAATCAACCCGAATGGAATGGAATGGAATGGAATGGAATGGAATGCAATCAATCCGAATGGAATGCAATGGCATGAAATGCAATGGAATCAACCCGAATGGAATGGAATGAAGTGGAATCAAATCGATTGCAATGGAATGGAATCGAATGGAGTGGAATGAATTCAACCAGAATGGAATGGAATGGAATGGAATGGAATGGAATGGAATCAACCGGAATGGAACGGAATGGAAAGGCATGGAATGGAATGGAAAGGAATGGAATGGAATCAACCCGTATGGAATTTAATGGAATGGAATGAAATCAACCAGAATGGAATGGAATCGAATGGAATGGAATGGAATCACCCCGAATGGAATGGAATGGAATGGAATGGGATGGAATGGAATGGAATGGAAAGGAATCAACCTGAATGGAATGCAATGGCATGGAATTGAATGGAATGGAATCCACCGGAATGGAATGGAATGGAATGGTATGGAATGAACCCGAATGGAATGGAATGGAATGGAATGGAAAGGAATCAACCCGAATGGAATGCTATGGAATGGAATGGAACGGAATGGAATGGAATCAACCCGAATGTAATGGAATGCAATGGAATGTAAAGGAATGGAATGGAGTCAACTCGGATGGAATGCAATGGAATGGAAAGGAATGAAATTGAAAGGAATGGAATCAATCCGAATGGAATGGAATGCAAGGGAATGGAATGGAATCAACTCGAATGGAATGAAATGGAATGGATTGGAATGGAATGGAATGGAATCAACCAGAATGGAATGGAATACAAAGAAATGGAATGGGATGGATTCAACCCTAATGGAATGGAATGGTATGGAATGGAATGGAATGGAAAGGGATGGAATCAACTAGAATGGAATGCAATGGAATGCAATGGAAAGGAATGGAATGGAATGAATTGGATTAAACCCAAATGGAATGGAATGGAATGGAACGGAATGGAATCAACCCGAATGGAATGGAAGGGAATGGAATGGAAAGGAAAAAACCCGAATGGAATGGCAGGGAATGGAATGGAATGGAATGGAATGGAATGGAATGGAATGGAATCAACCCGAATGGAATGGAATGGAATCGAAAGGAATGGGATGGAATGGAATCAACCGGAATGGAATGGAATGGAAGGGAATGAAATGGAAGGGAATTTAATCACACCGAATGGAATGGAATGGAGTGGAATGGAATGGAAAGGAATGGAATCAACCTGAATGTAATGGAATGCAATGGAATGACATGGAATGGATTAAACCCGAATGGAATTGATTGGAATGGAATCAACTCGAATGGAATGGAATGGAATGGAATGGCATGGGATGGAATGGTATGGAATAGAATCAAATGGAATTGAATCAACCCGATTGGAGTGGATTGGAATGGAATGTAATAGAATGGAATGGGGTGGAATTGAATCAATCCGAGTGGAATGGAATGGAATGGAATGGACTTGAGGGGAATGAAATGGAATGGAATGGAGTGGAGTGGAATGTAATGGAATGGAATCAACCTGAGTGGAATGGAATGGAATGGAATGGAATGGAATGGAATGGAATGGAATGGAATAAAATGAAATGGAAGCAACTCAAATGCAATGGAATGGAATGGAATGGAAGCAACCCGAATGGAAAGGAATGGAATGGAACGCAATGGAATGGAATGGAATCAACCCGAATGGAATGGAATGGAATCGAAAGGAATGGGATGGAATGGAATCAACCGGAATGGAATGGAATGGAAGGGAATGAAATGGAAGGGAATTTAATCACACCGAATGGAATGGAATGGAGTGGAATGGAATGGAAAGGAATGGAATCAACCTGAATGGAATGGAATGCAATGGAATGACATGGAATGGATTAAACCCGAATGGAATTGATTGGAATGGAATCAACTCGAATGGAAGGGAATGGAATGGAATGGCATGGGATGGAATGGTATGGAATAGAATCAAATGGAATTGAATCAACCCGATTGGAGTGGATTGGAATGGAATGTAATAGAATGGAATGGGGTGGAATTGAATCAATCTGAGTGGAATGGAATGGAATGGAATGGACTTGAGGGGAATGAAATGGAATGGAATGGAGTGGAGTGGAATGTAATGGAGTGGAATCAACCTGAGTGGAATGGAATGGAATGGAATGGAATGGAATGGAATAAAATGAAATGGAAGCAACTCAAATGCAATGGAATGGAATGGAATGGAAGCAACCCGAATGGAAAGGAATGGAATGGAATGCAATGGAATGGAATGGAATCAACTCGGATGGAATGGAATGCAATGGAATGGAATGGAACCGAATCATCACGAATGGAATGGTACGGAATGGAATCAACTCAAATGGAATGGAATGCAATGGAACGGAATGGAATGGAATCAACACGAATGGAGTGGAGTGGAACGGAATGGAATGGAATGAAATGGAATGGAATGGAATGCAATAAATCCAAATGGAATGGAATGGAATGGAATCAACCCGAATGGAATGGAGTGAAGTGGAATCAAATCGAATGGAATGGAATGGAATGGAATAGAATCAACCCGAATGGAATGGAATTTAATTAACCGGAATACAATGGAATGGAATGGAATGGAATGGAATGGAATGGAATCAACCCGAATGGATTTTAATGGAATGGAATGGAATGGAATGGAATCAACAGGAATGGAATGGAATGGAATGGAATGGAATGGAATGGAATGGAATCAACCTGCATGGAATGGAATGGAGTGGAATCAACTCGAATGGAATGGAATGGAATGGAATGGAATCAACCCGAATGCAATGGAATTGAACGGAATGGAATCAACACGAATGGAATGGATTGGAGTGGAATGGAATGGAATGGAATGGAATGGAATGGAATGGAATGGAATGGAATGGATTCAACCCGAGTGGAATGGAATGGAATTTAATTAACCGGAATGGAATGGAATGGAATGGAATGGATGGAATCAACCCGAATGGAATTAAATGGAATGGAATGGAAAGGAATGGAATCAACCAGAATGGAATGGAATCGAATGGAATGGAATGGAATAATCCCGAGTGGAATGGAATGGTATGCAATCTATCCGAATGTTTTGGAATGGAAAGGAATGGAATGGAATGGAATGGAATGGAATGGAATCAACCCGCATGGAATGAAATGGAGGGGAATCAACTCGAATGGAATGGAATGGAGTGGAATGGAATAAATCCGAATGGAATGGAATGGAGGGGAATGGAATGGAATGGAATGGAAAGGAATCAACCCGAATGGAATGGAATGGAATGGAATGGAATGGAATGGAATGGAATGCAATGGAATCAACTCGAATGGAATGGAATGGAATGGAATGGAATGGAATGGAATGAACCCGAATGGAATGGATTCGAATGGAATGGAATGGAATCAACCCGAGTGGATTGGAATGGAATGGAATGGAATGGAATGGAGTGGAATGGAATCTATCCGTATGGAATGGAGTGGAAAGGAATGGAATGGAATGGAATGGAATGGAATGGAATCAACCCGCATGGAATGGAATGGAGTGGAATCAACTCGAATGGAATGGAATGGAATGGAATGGAGTCAACCCGAATGCAATGGAATGGAATGGAATGGAATCAACAAGAATGGAACGGATTGGGGTGGAATGGAATGGAATGGAATGGAATGGAATGGAATCAACCCGAATGGAATGGAATGGAATGGAATGGAATGGAATGCAATCAATCCGAATGGAATGCAATGGCATGGAATGCAATGGAATCAACCCGAATGGAATGGAATGAAGTGGAATCAAATCGATTGCAATGGAATGGAATCGAATGGAGTGGAATGAATTCAACCAGAATGGAATGGAATGGAAAGGAATGGAATGGAATGGAATGGAATGGAATCAACCGGAATGGAACGGAATGGAAAGGCATGGAATGGAATGGAAAGGAATGGAATGGAATCAACCCGTATGGAATTTAATGGAATGGAATGAAATCAACCAGAATGGAATGGAATCGAATGGAATGGAATGGAATCACCCCGAATGGAATGGAATGGAATGGAATGGGATGGAATGGAATGGAATGGAAAGGAATCAACCTGAATGGAATGCAATGGCATGGAATTGAATGGAATGGAATCCACCGGAATGGAATGGAATGGAATGGTATGGAATGAACCCGAATGGAATGGAATGGAATGGAATGGAAAGGAATCAACCCGAATGGAATGCTATGGAATGGAATGGAACGGAATGGAATGGAATCAACCCGAATGTAATGGAATGCAATGGAATGTAAAGGAATGGAATGGAGTCAACTCGGATGGAATGCAATGGAATGGAAAGGAATGAAATTGAAAGGAATGGAATCAATCCGAATGGAATGGAATGCAAGGGAATGGAATGGAATCAACTCGAATGGAATGAAATGGAATGGATTGGAATGGAATGGAATGGAATCAACCAGAATGGAATGGAATACAAAGAAATGGAATGGGATGGAATCAACCCTAATGGAATGGAATGGTATGGAATGGAATGGAATGGAAAGGGATGGAATCAACTAGAATGGAATGCAATGGAATGCAATGGAAAGGAATGGAATGGAATGAATTGGATTAAACCCAAATGGAATGGAATGGAATGGAACGGAATGGAATCAACCCGAATGGAATGGAAGGGAATGGAATGGAAAGGAAAAAACCCGAATGGAATGGCAGGGAATGGAATGGAATGGAATGGAATGGAATGGAATGGAATGGAATGGAATCGAAAGGAATGGGATGGAATGGAATCAACCGGAATGGAATGGAATGGAAGGGAGTGAAATGGAAGGGAATTTAATCACACCGAATGGAATGGAATGGAGTGGAATGGAATGGAAAGGAATGGAATCAAACTAAATGTAATGGAATGCAATGGAATGACATGGAATGGATTAAACCCGAATGGAATTGATTGGAATGGAATCAACTCGAATGGAATGGAATGGAATGGAATGGCATGGGATGGAATGGTATGGAATAGAATCAAATGGAATTGAATCAACCCGATTGGAGTGGATTGGAATGGAATGTAATAGAATGGAATGGGGTGGAATTGAATCAATCCGAGTGGAATGGAATGGAATGGAATGGACTTGAGGGGAATGAAATGGAATGGAATGGAGTGGAGTGGAATGTAATGGAATGGAATCAACCTGAGTGGAATGGAATGGAATGGAATGGAATGGAATGCAATGGAATGGAATAAAATGAAATGGAAGCAACTCAAATGCAATGGAATGGAATGGAATGGAAGCAACCCGAATGGAAAGGAATGGAATGGAACGCAATGGAATGGAATGGAATCAACCCGAATGGAATGGAATGGAATCGAAAGGAATGGGATGGAATGGAATCAACCGGAATGGAATGGAATGGAAGGGAATGAAATGGAAGGGAATTTAATCACACCGAATGGAATGGAATGGAGTGGAATGGAATGGAAAGGAATGGAATCAACCTGAATGGAATGGAATGCAATGGAATGACATGGAATGGATTAAACCCGAATGGAATTGATTGGAATGGAATCAACTCGAATGGAAGGGAATGGAATGGAATGGCATGGGATGGAATGGTATGGAATAGAATCAAATGGAATTGAATCAACCCGATTGGAGTGGATTGGAATGGAATGTAATAGAATGGAATGGGGTGGAATTGAATCAATCTGAGTGGAATGGAATGGAATGGAATGGACTTGAGGGGAATGAAATGGAATGGAATGGAGTGGAGTGGAATGTAATGGAATGGAATCAACCTGAGTGGAATGGAATGGAATGGAATGGAATGGAATGGAATGGAATAAAATGAAATGGAAGCAACTCAAATGCAATGGAATGGAATGGAATGGAAGCAACCCGAATGGAAAGGAATGGAATGGAACGCAATGGAATGGAATGGAATCAACTCGGATGGAATGGAATGCAATGGAATGGAATGGAACCGAATCATCACGAATGGAATGGTACGGAATGGAATCAACTCAAATGGAATGGAATGCAATGGAACGGAATGGAATGGAATCAACACGAATGGAGTGGAGTGGAACGGAATGGAATGGAATGAAATGGAATGGAATGGAATGCAATAAATCCAAATGGAATGGAATGGAATGGAATCAACCCGAATGGAATGGAGTGAAGTGGAATCAAATCGAATGGAATGGAATGGAATGGAATGGAATGGAATGGATTCAACCCGAATGGAATGGAATTTAATTAACCGGAATACAATGGAATGGAATGGAATGGAATGGAATGGAATGGAATCAACCCGAATGGATTTTAATGGAATGGAATGGAATGGAATGGAATGGAATGGAATGGAATCAACACGAATGGAATGGAATGGAATGGAATGGAATGGAATGGAATGGAATGGAATCAACCTGCATGGAATGGAATGGAGTGGAATCAACTCGAATGGAATGGAATGGAATGGAATGGAATCAACCCGAATGCAATGGAATTGAACGGAATGGAATCAACACGAATGGAATGGATTGGAGTGGAATGGAATGGAATGGAATGGAATGGAATGGAATGGAATCAACCCGAATGGAATGGAATGGAATGGAATGCAATGGAAACAAACCGAATGGAATGGAATGAAGTGGAATCAAATTGAGTGCAATAGAATGGAATGGAATGGATTCAACCAGAATGGAATGGAATGGAATGGAATGGAATCTACCGGAATGGAATGAAATGGAAAGGAATGGAATGGAATGGAAAGTAATGGAATGGAATCAACCTGAATGGAATGGAATGGAATCGAATGGAATCGAATGGAATGGAATCAACTGGAATGGAATGGAATGGAATGGAATCAACCGGAATGGAATGGAATGGAGTGGAATGGAATGGAAAGGAATGGAATCAACCCGAATGGAATGGAGTGAAGTGGAATCAAATCGAATGGAATGGAATGGAATGGAGTGGAATGGAATGGAATGGATTCAAACCAAATGGAATGGAATGGAATTTAATTAAACGGAATGGAATGGAATGGAAAGGAATGGAATGGAATCACCCCGAATGGAATTTAATGGAATGGAATGGAATGGAATGGAATGGAGTCAACCCGAATGGAATGGAATCGAATGGAATGGAATGGAATAAACCCGAGTGGAATGGAATGGAATGGAATGGAATGCAATCTATCCGAATGGAATGGAATGGAAAGGAATGGAATGGAATGGAATGGAATGGAATCAACCCGCATGGAATGGAATGGCGTGGAATCAACTCGAATGGAATTGAATGGAACGGAATGGAATGGAATGGAATGGAATGGAATCAACCCGAATGCAATGGAGTGGAATGGAATGGAATCAACCCGAATGGAATGGAATGGAATGGAATGCAATGGAATGGAATGCAATCAATCCGACTGGAATGGAATGGAATGGAATGCAATGGAATCAACCTGAATGGAATGGAATGAAGTGGAATCAAATCGAGTGCAATGGAATGGAATGGAATGGAATGGAATGTATTCAACCAGAATGGAATGGAATGGAATGGAATCAACCAGAATGGAATGAAATGGAAAGGAATGTAATGGAATGGAATGGAAAGGAATGGAATGCAATCAACCCGAATGGAATTTAATGGAATGGAATGGAATCAACCAGAATGGAATGGAATGTAATGGAATGGCATGGAATGGAATGGTATGGAATGGAATCGAATGGAATTGAATCAACCTGATTGGAGTGGATTGGAGTGAATGTAATGGAATGGAATGGGGTGGAATTCAATCAATCTGAGTGGAATGGAATGGAATGGAATGGAGTGGAGTGGAATGAAATGCAATGGAATGGAGTGAAGTGGAATGGAATGGAATGGAATGGAATCAACCTGAATGGAATGTAATGCAATGGAATGGAAAAAAATGGAATAGAAGCAACTCGAATGCAATGGAATGGAATGGAAGGGAATGGAATCAACCCGAATGGAATGGAACGGAATGCAATGGAATGGAATGGAATCGAATCATCACGAATGGAATGGAATGGAATGGAATCAACTCAAATGGAATCAAATGCAATGAAATGGAATGGAATGGAATCAACACGAATGGAGTGGAATGGAATGGAATGGAATGGAATGCAATCAATCCGAATGGAATGGAATGGAATGGAATGAAATGCAATGAAATGGAACGGAATGGAATCAAACCGAATGGAATGGCATGGAATGGAATGGAATGGAACGTAATCAACCCGAATGGAGTGGAGTGGAATGGAATGGAATGGAATCAACACGAATGGAATGGAATGGAATGCAATGGAATGGAATGGAATCAACTCGAAAGGAACGGAATGCAATGGAATGGAATGGAATCGAATCATCACGAATGGAATGGAATGGAATGGAATCAACTCAAATGGAATCAAATGCAATGGAATGGAATAGAATGGAATCAACACGAATGGAGTGGAATGGAATGGAATGGAATGGAATGCAATCAATCCGAATGGAATGGAAAGGAATGGAATGAAACCGAATGGAATGGAATGAATTGGAAACAAATGGTATGGAATGGAATGGAACGGAATGCATTGAAACCGAATGGAATGGAATGGAATGGAATGGAATGGAATGGAATGGAATGGAATGAAATGGAATGGAATCAACCGGAAAGCAATGGAATGGAAAGGAATGGAATGGAATGGAATGGAATGGAATGGGATGGAATGAACCCGAATGGAATTTAATGGAATGGAATGGAATGGAATGGAATGGAGTGGAATCAAACCGAATGGATTGGAAGCAAATGGAACGGAACGGAATCAACCCGAATGGAATGGAATGGAATGGAATGGAATGGAACGGAATCACCCCGAATGGAATGCAATGGAATGGAAAGGAATGGAATGGAATCTGCCCGAATGGAATGGAATGGAATCAACCCGGATGGAATGGAATGGAAAGGAATCAACCCGAATGCAATGGAAGGCAATGGAATGGAATGCAATGGAATCAACTCGAATGGAATGGAATCGAATGGAATGAAATGGCATGGAATGGAATGGAGTGGAATGGAATCAATGCGAATGGAATGGAATGGAATGGAATTTAAAGGAGTGGATTGGAATGGAATCAACCTGAATGGAATGCAATGGACGGGAATGGAATGGAATGGAACGGAATGGAATCAAACCGAATGGAATGGAATGGAATGGAATGGCATTTAATGGAATGGAGTCAACTCGAATGAAATGGAATGGAACGGAATGGAATGGAATCCTCCCGAATGGAATGGAATGCAATGGAATGGAGTGGAATGGAATCAACCCGAATAGAATGCAATGGAATGGAAGGGAATGGAATGGAATGGAATGGAATCAATCCGAAATAAATGGAATGGAATGGGATGGAATGGAATGAACCCGAATTGAATGGAATGGAGTGGAATCAACTCGAATGAAACCGAATGGAATGCAATGGAATGGAATGGAATGGAATGGAATCAACCCAAATGGATTGGAATGGAATGGAATGGAACGGAATGGAATGGAAACAACACGACTGGAATGGAATGGAGTGGAATGGAATGGAACGGAATGGAATGGAATGGAATCAACCCGAATGGAATGGAATGAAATGGAATGGAATGGAATGGAATGGAATGGAATGGAATGGAATGGAAAAGAATGCAATCAAACCGAATGGAATGGAATGGAATGGAATCAACACGAATGGAATGGAATGGAATGGAATGGAATGGAATGGAATGGAATGGAATGCAATGGAATGGAGTGGAATCAATGTGAATGGAATGGAATGGAATGGAATGGAATGGAATGGAATGGCATGGAGTGGAATGGAATGGAATCAACCCAAATGGAAGGCAATGGAGGGGAATGGAACGGAATGGAATGGAATCAATGCGAATAAAATGGAATGGAATTGAATGGAATGGAATGGAGTGGAATGGCATGCAGTGGAATGGAATGGAATCAACCCGAATGGAATGCAATGGAGGGGAATGGAATGGAATGGAACAGAATGGAAACATCCCGAATGCAATGGAATTGAATGGATTGGAATGGAATGGAAAGGAATCAACCCGAAAGGAATGGAATGCAATGGAGTGGATTGGAATAGTATCAACACGAATGGATTGGAATGGATTGGAATGGAATGGATTCTATCCGAATGGAATGGAGAGGAAGGGAATGGAATGGAATGGAACGGAATCAGCCGGCATGGAATGGAATGGAGTGGAATCAACTCGAATGGAATGGAATGGAATGGAATCAACGCGAATGGAATGGAATGGAATGGAATGGAATGGAATCAACACGAATGGAATGGAATGGAGTGGAATTGAATGGAATGGAATGGAATCGAATGGAGTGGAATCAACCTGAATGGAATGGAATGGAATGGAATGGAATGGAATGCAATGGAATCAACCCGAATGGAATGGAATGGAATGGAACGGAACGCAATAGAATGGAATCAACCCGAATGGAATGGAATGGAATGGAAGGGAATCAACCCGAATGGAATGGAATGGAATGGAATGGAATGGAATGGAATGGAAGGGAATGGAATGGAATGGAAAGGAATGGAATGGAATGGAATCAACCCGAATGGAATGGAATGGAATGGAATGGAATGGAATGGATTCAACCCGAATGGAATGGAATGGAATGGAATGGAATCAACTCAAATGGAATGGAATGGAATGGAAATGCACGGAATGGAATCGTATGGAATGGAATCGGATGGAATTGAATCAACCCGATTGAAGGGGATTGGAATGACATGTAATGGAATGGAATGGGGAGGAATTGAATCAATCTGAGTGGAATGGAATGGAATGGAATGGAGTGGAATGGAATGAAATGGAATGGAATGGAATGGAGTGGAATGGAATGGAATGGAAACAACCTGAATGGAAAGGAATAGAATGGAATGCAATGGAATGGAATGGAATGGAATGGAATAAAATGGAAAGGAAGCAACTCGAATGGAATGGAATCGAAAGGAATGCAATGGAATGGAATGGAATCAACTCGAATGGAATGGAATCGAAAGGAATGCAATGGAATGGAATGGAATCAACTCGAATGGAATGGAATGCAATGGAAAGGAATGGAATCGAATCATCACGAATGGAATAGAATGGAATGGAATCAACTCAAATGGAATGGAATGCAATGGAATGCAATGGAATGGAATCAACCCGAGTGGAGTGGAATGGAATGGAATGGAATGGAATGGATTGGAAGGCATTCAATCCGAATAGAATGGAATGGAATGGAATGGAATGGAATCAATCCGAATGGAATGGAATAAAGAGGAATCAAATCAGATGGAATGGAATGGAATGGAATGGAATGGAGTCGATTCAAACCGAATGGAATGGAGGGGAATGGAATGGAATGGAATGGAATGGAATCAACCGGAATGGAATGGAATGGAATGGAATGGAATGAAATGGAATGGAATGGAATAAACCCGAATGGAATGCTGTGGAATGGAATGCAATGTAATGGAATCAACCGCAGTGGAAGGGAAGGGAATGGAATGGAATGGTATGGAATAAACCAGAATGGAATGGAATGGAATGGAATGGAGTGGAATGGAATGGAATGGAATGGAATCAAACCGAATGGAATGCAATGGAATGGAATGGAATGGAATGGAATCAATGAGAATGGAATGGAAGGAAATGGAATGGATTAGAATTTAAAGAAGTGGAATGGAATGGAATCAACCCGAATGGAAAGCAATGGAAGGGAATGGAATGGAATGGAAAGGAATGGAATCAACCCGAATGGAATGGAATGGAATGGAATGGAATGGAATGGAATGGAATCAACCCGAAAGGAATGGAATGCAATGGAATGGAATGGAATGGAATCAACCCGAATGGAATGGAGTGGAATGGAATCAACCCAAATGGAATGGAATGGAATGGAAAGGAATGGAATGGAATCAACCCGAATGGAATGGAATGCAATGGAATGGAATGGAATGGAATGGAATCAACCCGAATGCAAGGGAATGGAATGGAATGGAATGGAATTTAATGGAATAGAATGCAATGCAATCAACCAGAATGGAATGGAATGGAATGGAAAGTAATCAATCCGAATGGAATGGAATGGATTGGAATCACCTCGAAAGGAATGGAATGGAATGGAATGGAAAGGAATGGAACGGAATAGAATGGAAACAACACGAATGGAATGGAAAGGAATGGAAAGGAATGGAACGGAATAGAATGGAAACAACAAGAATGGAATGGAATGGAATCAACCTGAATGGAATGGAATGGAATGGAATGGAATGGATTGGAATGGAATCAAACCGAATGGAATGGAATGGAATGGAATCAACTCGAATGGAATGGAAGGGAATGGAATGGAAGATAATCAACAGGATTGGAATGGAATGCAATGTAATGGAATGGAATGGATTCAACCCAAATGGAATGGAATGGAATGGAATGGAACGGAATGGAATGCAATCAACCAAAATGGAATGGATTGGAATAGAATGGAATGGAATGGAGTCAACACGAATGGAATGGAATGGATTGGAATCAACTCGAAAAGAATGGAATGGAATGGAATGGAATCAACTCGAATGGAATGGAATGGAATGGAATATAAAGGAATGGAATGGAATGGAATGGAAAGGAATGCAATGGAATCAACGAGAATGAAGTGGAAAGGAATGGAATGGAAAGGAATGGAATGGAAGGGAATGGAACCAACGCGAATGGAATAGAATGGAATGGAATGGAAAGGCATCAACCCGAATCGAATGGAATGAAATGGAATGGAAAGGAATGGAATGGAATGGAATCAACCGGAATGGAATGGAACAGAATAGAATGGAATGGAATGGAATCAACCCGAATGCAATGGAATGCAATTCAATTGAGTGGAATCGAATCAACACGAATGGAATGGAATGGAATGGAACGGAATCAACTCGAATGGAATGGAATGGCACGGAATGGAATGGAGTGGAATGCAATCAACGCGAATGGAATGGAATGCAATGGAATGGAATGGAATGGAATCAATCGGAGCATAATGGAATGGAATGGAAGGGAATGGTATGGAATGGAATGGAATCAATCCAAAATAAATGAAATGCAATGGAATGGAAAGGAATCAACACGAATGGAATGGAATGGAGTGGATTGGAATGGAATGGAATGGAATGGAATGGAATGGAATAGAATCAACCTGAAAGGAATGTAATGTAATGGAATGGAATGGAATGGAATGGAATGCAATGGAATCAACTCGAATGGAATGGAATGGAATGGAATGGAATGGAATGGAATGGAATGCAATGGAAAGGAATCAACCCGATTGGAATGGAATGGAATGGAATGGAAAGGAATCAACACAAATGGAATGGAATGGAAAGGAGTGGAATGGAAGGGAATGGAATGGAATGGAATGCAATCAACCCGAATCGAATGGAATGGAAAGGAATCAACCCGAATGGAATGGAATGGAGTGGAATGGAATGGAATGGAATGAAATGGAATGGAGTGTATTCAAACCGAATGGAATGGAATGGAATGGAATGGAATGGAATGGAATGGAATCAACCGGAATGGAATGGAATGGAATTGAAAGGAATGGAATGGAATGGAATAGAATGGAATGGAATGGAATCAACCCGAATGGAATTTAATGGAATGGAATGGAATGGAATGGAATCAACCCAAATGGAATCGAATCGAGTGGAATAGAATGGAATCAATCCGAATGGAATGGAATGGAATGGAATAAACCCGAATGTAATGCAGTGGAATGGAATGGAATGCAATGGAATCAACCGGAAAGGAATGGAATGGAATGGAATGGAATGGAATGGTATGGAATCAACCCGAATGGAATGGAATGGAATGGAATGGAATCAACCCGAATGGAATGCCATGGAATGGAATGGAATGGAATGGAATCAACCCGAAAGGAATGGAATGGAATGGAGTGGAATCAACCCGAATGGAATGGAATGCAATGGATTGCAATGGAATCGAATCAACACGAATGGAATGGAATGGAATGGAATCAACCCGAATGGAATGGAATGCAATGGAATGGAATGGATTGGAATCAACCCGAATGGAATGGTATAGAATGGAATGGAATGGAATGGAATGTACTCGAATGGAATGAAATGGAATGGAATGGAATGGAATCAACACGAATGAAATTGAATGGAATCAACCCGAATGGAATGGAATGGAATGGAATGGAATGGAACGGAAAGAATGGAAACGAATGGAATCAAACCGAATAGAAGGGAATGGAATGGAATGGAATCAACCCGAATGGAATGGAATGGAATGGAATGGAATGGAATGGAATCAACCGGTATGGAATGGAAAGGAATGGAATGGAATGGAATGGAATCAACCCGAATGGGATGGAATGCAAAGGAATGCAATGGAATGGAATGGAATGGAATCAACACGAATGGAGTGGAAAGGAATGGAATGGAATGGAATGGAACGGAGTGGAATGGAATCAATGCGAATGGAATGGAAGGAAATGAAATGGAATGGAATTTAAAGGAGTGGAATGGAATGGAATCAACCCGAATGGAATGCAATGGAAGGGAATGGAATGGAATGGAAAGGAATGGAATCAACACGAATAGACTGCAATGGAATGGAATGGAATGGAATGGAATCAACCCGAAAGGTATGGAATGCAATGGAATGGAATGGAATGGAATCAACCCGAATGGAATGGAATGGAATGGAATGGAATGAAACATAATCAACAGGATTGGAATGGAATGCAATGTAATGGAATGGAATGGAATCAACCCGAATGGGATGGAATGGAATGGAATGGAACGGAATGGAATGCAATCAACCAAAATGTAATGGAATGGAATAGAATGGAATGGAATGGAGTCAACACGAATGGAATGGAATGGATTGGAATCAATTCGAATGGAATGGAATGGAATGGAATGGAATGGAATCAACTCGAATGGAATGGAATGGAATGCAAAGTAATGGAATGGAATCAACCCGAATGGAATGGAATGCAATGGAATGGAATGGAATGGAATCAATCCGAATGGCATGGAATGGATTGGAATCACCACGAACGGAATGGAATGGAATGGAATGGAAAGGAATCAACACGAATGGAATGGAATTGAATGGAAAGGATTGGAATGGAATAGAATGGAAACAACACGATTGGAATGGAATGGAATCAACATGAATGGAATGGAATGGAATGAACTGGAATGGAATCAACCCGAATGGAATGGAATGGAATGGAATTAACTCGAATGGAATGGAATGGAATGGAATGGAACATAATCAACAGGATTGGAATGGAATGCAAAGCAATGTAATGGAATGGAATCAACCCAAATGGAATGGAATGGAATGGAATGGAACGGAATGGAATGCAATCAACCAAAATGGAATGGAATGGAATAGAATGGAATGGAATGGAGTCAATACGAATGGAATGGAATGGATTGGAATCAACTCGAATGGAATGGAATGGAATGGAATGGAATCAAATCGAATGGAATGGAATGGAAAGGAATGGAATGGAATGGAATGGAAAGGAATGCAATGGAGTCAACGAGAATGGACTGGAAAGGAATGGAATGGAATGGAATGGAACCAACGCGAATGGAATAGAACGGAATGCAATGGAATCAACCAGAAAGCAGTGGAATGGAAAAAAATTTAATGCAATGGAATGGAACAGAATGGAATGGAATGGAATGGAATAAAATCAACTCGAATGGAAATGAATGAAATGGAATGGAATGGAATGGAATGGAAAGGAATGAAATGGAATAGAATGGAATGACCTGGAATGGAATAGAATGCAATGGAATGGAATCAAATCAACCCGAGGGGATTGGAATGGAATGGAATGGAATGAAATTGAATGGATTCAACTGGAATGGAATGGAATGGAATGGAAAGATTGGAATGGAATGGAATCAACAGGAATAGAATTGAATGGAATGGAACTGAATGGAATGGAATGGAATAAACCTGAGTGGAATGGAATGGAATGGAATGGAATGGATTGGAAAGGAATGAAATGGAATAGAATGGAATGACCTGGAATGGAATTGAATGCAATGGAATGGAATCAAATCAACCCGAGGGGATTGGAATGGAATGGATTGGAATGAAATTGAATGGAATCAACTGGAATGGAATGGAATGGAATGGAATGGAAAGGAAAGGAATGGAATGGAGTCAACACGAATACAATGGAATGGAATGGAAAGGAATGGAATGGAATGGAATGGAATGGAATGGAATAAACCTGAGTGGAATGGAATGGAATGGAATGGAATGGAATGGAATGAACCTGAGTGGAATGGAGTGGAATGGAATGGAATGGATTCGAAAGGAATGAAATGGAATAGAATAGAATGACCTGTAATGGAATTGAATGCAATGGAATGGAATCAAATCAACCCGAGGGGATTGGAATGGAATGGAATGGAATGAAATTGAATGGAATCAACTGGAATGGAATGGAATGGAATGGAAAGGAAAGGAATGGAATGGAGTCAACACGAATACAATGGAATGGAATGGAATGGAATGGAATGCAATGGAATGGAATGGAATAAACCTGAGTGGAATGGAATGGAATGGAATGGAATGGAATGGAATTGTACGGAATCAACATGAGTGGAAAGGAATGGAATGGATTTGAATGGAATGGAAAGGAATCAACTGGAATGGAATGGAAAGGAATGGAATGGAATGGAGTGGAATGGAATTGAATGGAATTGAATCAACCCGAATGGAACGGAATTGAATGGAATAGAAAGGAATTCAATGGAATGGAATACAATGGAATTGAATCCAACCGAGTGGAATGGAATGGAATGGAACGGAACGGAATGGAATGGAATGGAGTGGAGTGGAGTGGAATGGAATGGAATGGAATGGAATGGAAAGGAATAGAAGGGAATGGAAAGGAATGGAATGGAATGGAATGGAATGGAATGGAATGGAATGGATTAGAATGAAATTGAATCAAACCGAGTGGAATGGTATGGAAAGGAAAGGAATGGAATGGAATGGAATGGAATACAATGGAATTGAATCAACCCGAATGGAATGGAATGCAATGGAATCAACTCGAATGGAATGGAATGGAATGGAATATAAGGGAATGTAATAGAATGGAATGGAATGGAAAGGAATGCAATGGAATCAACGAGAATGAGGTGGAAAGGAATGGAATGGAAAGGAATGGAATGGAAGGGAATGGAACCAACGCGAATGGAGTAGAATGGAATGGAATGGAAAGGAATCAACCCGAATGGAATGGAATGGAATGGAATAGAATGGAATGGAATGGAATGGAATAAACCCGAATGCAATGGAATGCAATGCAATTGAGTGGAATCGAATCAACACGAATGGAATGGAATGGAATGGAATCAACTCGAATGGAATGGAATGGCACGGAATGGAATGGAGTGGAATTCAATCAACGCGAATGGAATGGAATGCAATGGAATGGAATGGAATGGAATCAACCCGAACAGAATGGAATGGAATGGAAGGGAATGGTATGGAATGGAATGGAATCAATCCGAAATAAACGGAATGGAATGGAATGTAATGGAATGGAATCAACACGAATGGAATGGAATGGAGTGGAATGGAATGGAATGGAATGGAATGGAATGGAATGGAATGGAATCAACCTGAAAGGAATGTAATGTAATGGAATGTAATGGAATGGAATGGAATGCAATGGAATCAACCCGAATGGAATGGAATGGAATGGAAAGCAATGGAATTGAATCAACCCGAATGGAATGGAATGGAATGGAATGGAAAGGAATCAACCCAAATGGAATGGAATGGAAAGGAATGAAATGGAAGGGAATGGAATGGAATGGAATACAATCAACCCGAATGGTATGCAATGGAAAGGAATCAACCCGAATGGAATGGAATGGAGTGGAATCGAATGGAATGGAATGAAATGGAATGGAGTGGATTCAAACCGAATGGAATGGAGGGGAATGGAATGGAATGGAATGGAATGGAAAGGAATGGAATCAACTGGAATGGAATGGAATGGAATGGAAAGGAATGGAATGGAATGGAAAGGAATCAACCCGAATGGAATTTAATGGAATGGAATGGAATGGAATGGAATCAACCTGAATGGAATCGAATCGAGTGTAATAGAATGGAATCAATCCGAATGGAATGGAATGGAATGGAATAAACCCGAATGGAATGCAGTGGAATCGAATGGAATGCAATGGAATCAACCGGAAAGAAAGGGAATGGAGTGGAATGGAATGGTATGGAATCAACCCGAATGGAATTGAATGGAATGGAATATAATCAACCCGAATGGAATGCAATGGAATGGAATGGAATGGAATGGAATCAACCCGAATGGAATGGAATGGAATGGAGTGGAATCAACCCGAATGGAATGGAATGCAAAGGAATGCAATGGAATCGAATCAACACGAATGGAATGGAATGGAGTGGAATCAACTCGAATGTAATGGAATGGAATGGAGTGGAATGGAATCAACCCGAATGGAATGGAATGCAAGGGAATGGAATGGAATGGAATCAACCCGAATGGAATGGAATAGAATGGAATGGAATGGAATGGAATCTACCCGAATGGAATGGAATGGAATGGAATGGAATGGAATGGAATGGAATGGAATCAACACGAATGAAATGGAATGGAATCAACCCGAATGGAATGGAATGGAATGGAACGGAAAGAATGGAAACGAATGGATTCAAACTGAATAGAATGGAATGGAATGGAATGGAATCAACCCGAATGGAATGGAATGGAATGGAATGGAATGGAATTGAATCAACTCGAATGGAATGGAAAGGAATGGAATGGAATGGATTGGAATGGAATGGAACGGAATGGAATCAACCTGAATGGAATAGAATGCAATGGAATGGAATGGAGTGGAATCAACACGAATGGAATGGAATGGAATGGCATCAATTCGAATGGAATGGAATGGAATGCACCGGAATAAACCCGAATGGAGTGGAATGGAATGGAATGGAAAGGAATCTACCAGAATGGAATGGAATGGAGTGTAAACAACTCGAATGGAATGGAGTAGAATAGAAAGGAATGGAATGGAACGGAATCAACTCGAATAGAATGGAATGCAATGGAAAGGATTAGAATAGAAAGGAATGGAATGGAACGGAATCAACTCGAATAGAATGGAATGCAATGGAATGGAAAGGAATGGAATGCAATGGAATGAAAAGAACACGAATGGAATGGAATGGAATGGAATCAACCCGAATGGAATGGAATGGAATGGAATGGAATGGAATGGAATCAACCTGAATGGAATGGAATGGAATGGAATGGAATCAACCCGAATGGAATGGAAAGGAATGGAATGGAATGGAATCAATCCGAATGGAATGGAATGGAATGGAATGGAATGGAAAGGAGGCAACTCGAATGGAATGGAATGGAATAGAATGGAATGGAATGGAATCAACCCGAATGGAATGGAATGTTATGGAATAGAATGGAATGCAATCAACCCGAATGGAATGGAATACAATGGAATGGAATGGATCAGAATCAACACGAATGCAATGGAATGGAATGGAATGGAATCAACCCGAATGCAATGGAATGGAATGGAATGGAATGGAATGGAATCAACGCGATTGGAATGGAATGGGGTGGAATCAACCCGAATGGAATGGAATGGAATGGAATCGAATGGAATGGAATCAACCCGAATGGAATGGAATGGAATGGAATGGAATGGAATGGAATGGAATCAACACGAATGGAATGGAATAGAGTGGAATGGAATGGAATGAAATGGAAGAGAATGGAATCATCCCGAATGCAATGGAATGGAATGGATTGGAATGGAATGGAAAGGAATCAACCCGAATGGGATGGAATGCAATGGAATGCAATGGAATGGAATGGAATGGAATCAATACGAATGGAGTGGAAAGGAATGGAATGGAATGGAATGGAACAGAGTGGAATGGAATCAATGCGAATGGAATGGAAGGAAATGAAATGGAATGGAATTTAAAGGAGTGGAATGGAATGGAATCAACCCGAATGGAATGCAATGGAAGGGAATGGAATGGAATGGAAAGGAATGTAATCAACCCGAATAGACTGCAATGGAATGGAATGGAATGGAATGGAATCAACCCGAAAGGAATGGAATGCAATGGAATGGAATGGAATGGAATGGAATCAACCCGAATGGAATGGAATGGAATGGAATGGAATGAAACATAATCAACAGGATTGGAATGGAATGCAATGTAATGTAATGGAATGGAATCAACCCGAATGGGATGGAATGGAATGGAATGGAACGGAATGGAATGCAATCAACCAAAATGTAATGGAATGGAATAGAATGGAATGGAATGGAATCAACCCGAATGGAATGGAATGTTATGGAATAGAATGGAATGCAATCAACCCAAATGGAATGGAATACAATGGAATGGAATGGATCGGAATCAACACGAATGCAATGGAATGGAATGCAATGGAATCAACCCGAATGCAATGGAATGGAATGGAACGGAATGGAATGGAATGGAATCAACGCGATTGGAATGGAATGGGGTGGAATCAACCCGAATGGAATGGAATGGAATCGAATCGAATGGAATGGAATCAACCCGAATGGAATGGAATGGAATGGAATGGAATGGAATGGAATGGAATCAACACGAATGGAATGGAATAGAGTGGAATGGAATGGAATGAAATGGAAGAGAATGGAATCACCCGAATGCAGTGGAATGGAAAGGATTGGAATGGAATGGAAAGGAATCAACCCGAAACGAATGGAATGCAATGGAATGGATTGGAATGGTATCAACACGAATGGAATGGAATGGAATGGAATGGAATGGAATGGAATGGAATCTATCCGAAAGGAATGGAGAGGAAGGGAATGGAATGGAATGGAACGGAATCAGCCCACATGGAATGGAATGGAGTGGAATCAACTCGAATGGAATGGAATGGAATGGAATGGAATCAACCCGAATGGAATGGAATGGAATGGAATGGAATGGAGTCAACACGAATGGAATGGAATGGATTGGAATCAACTCGAATGGAATGGAATGGAATGGAATGGAATGGAATCAACTCGAATGGAATGGAATGGAATGGATTGGAAAGGAATGGAATGGAATGGAAAGGAATGCAATGGAATCAACGAGAATGGAGTGGAAAGGAATGGAATGGAATGGAATGGAACCAACGCGAATGGAATAGAATGGAAAGGAATTGAAAGGAATCAACCCGAATCGAATGGAATGAAATGGATTGGAAAGGAATGGAATGGAATGGAATCACCCGGAATGGAATGGAATAGAACGGAATGGAATGGAATGGAATCAACCCGAATGGAATGGGATGCAATGGAATTGAGTGGAAACGATTCAACACGAATGGAATGGAATGGAATGGAATGGAATGGAATGGAATCAACCCGAATGGAATGGAATGCAATGGAATGGAATGGAATGGATTCAACCCGAATGGAATGGAATGGAATGGAATGGAATCAACTCAAATGGAATGGAATGGAATCGAATGGCACGGAATGGAATCGTATGGAATGGAATCGGATGGAATTGAATCAACCCGATTGAAGGGGATTGGAATGCCATGTAATGGAATGGAATGGGGAGGAATTGAATCAATCTGAGTGGAATGGAATGGAATGGAATGGAGTGGAATGGAATGAAATGGAATGGAATGGAATGGAGTGGAATGGAATGGAATGGAAACAACCTGAATGGAAAGGAATAGAATGGAATGCAATGGAATGGAATGGAATGGAATGGAATAAAATGGAAAGGAAGCAACTCGAATGGAATGGAATCGAAAGGAATGCAATGGAATGGAATGGAATCAACTCGAATGGAATGGAATGCAATGGAAAGGAATGGAATCGAATCATCACGAATGGAATAGAATGGAATGAAATCAACTCAAATGGAATGGAATGCAATGGAATGCAATGGAATGGAATCAACCCGAGTGGAGTGGAATGGAATGGAATGGAATGGATTGGAATGCAATCAATCCGAATAGAATGGAATGGAATGGAATGGAATGGAATCAACCCGAATGGAATGGAATAAAGAGGAATCAAATCAGATGGAATGGAATGGAATGGAATGTAATGGAGTCGATTCAAACCGAATGGAATGGAGGGGAATGGAATGGAATGGAATGGAATGGAATCAACCGGAATGGAATGGAATGGAATGGAATGGAATGAAATGGAATGGAATGGAATCAACCCGAATGCAATGGAGTGGAATGGAATGGAATCAACCCGAATGGAATGGAATGGAATGGAATGCAATGGAATGGAATGCAATCAATCCGACTGGAATGGAATGGAATGGAATGCAATGGAATCAACCTGAATGGAATGGAATGAAGTGGAATCAAATCGAGTGCAATGGAATGGAATGGAATGGAATGGAATGTATTCAACCAGAATGGAATGGAATGGAATGGAATCAACCAGAATGGAATGAAATGGAAAGGAATGTAATGGAATGGAATGGAAAGGAATGGAATGCAATCAACCCGAATGGAATTTAATGGAATGGAATGGAATCAACCAGAATGGAATGGAATGTAATGGAATGGCA
Source organism: Pan troglodytes (assembly GCF_028858775.2). Lineage (NCBI taxonomy): Eukaryota > Metazoa > Chordata > Mammalia > Primates > Hominidae > Pan > Pan troglodytes. The sequence continues at coordinate 7,723,642 of NC_072420.2, read as the reverse complement.
TGGAATGGAATGGTATGGAATGGAATCGAATGGAATTGAATCAACCTGATTGGAGTGGATTGGAGTGAATGTAATGGAATGGAATGGGGTGGAATTCAATCAATCTGAGTGGAATGGAATGGAATGGAATGGAGTGGAGTGGAATGAAATGCAATGGAATGGAGTGAAGTGGAATGGAATGGAATGGAATGGAATCAACCTGAATGGAATGTAATGCAATGGAATGGAAAAAAATGGAATAGAAGCAACTCGAATGCAATGGAATGGAATGGAAGGGAATGGAATCAACCCGAATGGAATGGAACGGAATGCAATGGAATGGAATGGAATCGAATCATCACGAATGGAATGGAATGGAATGGAATCAACTCAAATGGAATCAAATGCAATGAAATGGAATGGAATGGAATCAACACGAATGGAGTGGAATGGAATGGAATGGAATGGAATGCAATCAATCCGAATGGAATGGAATGGAATGGAATGAAATGCAATGAAATGGAACGGAATGGAATCAAACCGAATGGAATGGCATGGAATGGAATGGAATGGAACGTAATCAACCCGAATGGAGTGGAGTGGAATGGAATGGAATGGAATCAACACGAATGGAATGGAATGGAATGCAATGGAATGGAATGGAATCAACTCGAAAGGAACGGAATGCAATGGAATGGAATGGAATCGAATCATCACGAATGGAATGGAATGGAATGGAATCAACTCAAATGGAATCAAATGCAATGGAATGGAATAGAATGGAATCAACACGAATGGAGTGGAATGGAATGGAATGGAATGGAATGCAATCAATCCGAATGGAATGGAAAGGAATGGAATGAAACCGAATGGAATGGAATGAATTGGAAACAAATGGTATGGAATGGAATGGAACGGAATGCATTGAAACCGAATGGAATGGAATGGAATGGAATGGAATGGAATGGAATGGAATGGAATGAAATGGAATGGAATCAACCGGAAAGCAATGGAATGGAAAGGAATGGAATGGAATGGAATGGAATGGAATGGGATGGAATGAACCCGAATGGAATTTAATGGAATGGAATGGAATGGAATGGAATGGAGTGGAATCAAACCGAATGGATTGGAAGCAAATGGAACGGAACGGAATCAACCCGAATGGAATGGAATGGAATGGAATGGAATGGAACGGAATCACCCCGAATGGAATGCAATGGAATGGAAAGGAATGGAATGGAATCTGCCCGAATGGAATGGAATGGAATCAACCCGGATGGAATGGAATGGAAAGGAATCAACCCGAATGCAATGGAAGGCAATGGAATGGAATGCAATGGAATCAACTCGAATGGAATGGAATCGAATGGAATGAAATGGCATGGAATGGAATGGAGTGGAATGGAATCAATGCGAATGGAATGGAATGGAATGGAATTTAAAGGAGTGGATTGGAATGGAATCAACCTGAATGGAATGCAATGGACGGGAATGGAATGGAATGGAACGGAATGGAATCAAACCGAATGGAATGGAATGGAATGGAATGGCATTTAATGGAATGGAGTCAACTCGAATGAAATGGAATGGAACGGAATGGAATGGAATCCTCCCGAATGGAATGGAATGCAATGGAATGGAGTGGAATGGAATCAACCCGAATAGAATGCAATGGAATGGAAGGGAATGGAATGGAATGGAATGGAATCAATCCGAAATAAATGGAATGGAATGGGATGGAATGGAATGAACCCGAATTGAATGGAATGGAGTGGAATCAACTCGAATGAAACCGAATGGAATGCAATGGAATGGAATGGAATGGAATGGAATCAACCCAAATGGATTGGAATGGAATGGAATGGAACGGAATGGAATGGAAACAACACGACTGGAATGGAATGGAGTGGAATGGAATGGAACGGAATGGAATGGAATGGAATCAACCCGAATGGAATGGAATGAAATGGAATGGAATGGAATGGAATGGAATGGAATGGAATGGAATGGAAAAGAATGCAATCAAACCGAATGGAATGGAATGGAATGGAATCAACACGAATGGAATGGAATGGAATGGAATGGAATGGAATGGAATGGAATGGAATGCAATGGAATGGAGTGGAATCAATGTGAATGGAATGGAATGGAATGGAATGGAATGGAATGGAATGGCATGGAGTGGAATGGAATGGAATCAACCCAAATGGAAGGCAATGGAGGGGAATGGAACGGAATGGAATGGAATCAATGCGAATAAAATGGAATGGAATTGAATGGAATGGAATGGAGTGGAATGGCATGCAGTGGAATGGAATGGAATCAACCCGAATGGAATGCAATGGAGGGGAATGGAATGGAATGGAACAGAATGGAAACATCCCGAATGCAATGGAATTGAATGGATTGGAATGGAATGGAAAGGAATCAACCCGAAAGGAATGGAATGCAATGGAGTGGATTGGAATAGTATCAACACGAATGGATTGGAATGGATTGGAATGGAATGGATTCTATCCGAATGGAATGGAGAGGAAGGGAATGGAATGGAATGGAACGGAATCAGCCGGCATGGAATGGAATGGAGTGGAATCAACTCGAATGGAATGGAATGGAATGGAATCAACGCGAATGGAATGGAATGGAATGGAATGGAATGGAATCAACACGAATGGAATGGAATGGAGTGGAATTGAATGGAATGGAATGGAATCGAATGGAGTGGAATCAACCTGAATGGAATGGAATGGAATGGAATGGAATGGAATGCAATGGAATCAACCCGAATGGAATGGAATGGAATGGAACGGAACGCAATAGAATGGAATCAACCCGAATGGAATGGAATGGAATGGAAGGGAATCAACCCGAATGGAATGGAATGGAATGGAATGGAATGGAATGGAATGGAAGGGAATGGAATGGAATGGAAAGGAATGGAATGGAATGGAATCAACCCGAATGGAATGGAATGGAATGGAATGGAATGGAATGGATTCAACCCGAATGGAATGGAATGGAATGGAATGGAATCAACTCAAATGGAATGGAATGGAATGGAAATGCACGGAATGGAATCGTATGGAATGGAATCGGATGGAATTGAATCAACCCGATTGAAGGGGATTGGAATGACATGTAATGGAATGGAATGGGGAGGAATTGAATCAATCTGAGTGGAATGGAATGGAATGGAATGGAGTGGAATGGAATGAAATGGAATGGAATGGAATGGAGTGGAATGGAATGGAATGGAAACAACCTGAATGGAAAGGAATAGAATGGAATGCAATGGAATGGAATGGAATGGAATGGAATAAAATGGAAAGGAAGCAACTCGAATGGAATGGAATCGAAAGGAATGCAATGGAATGGAATGGAATCAACTCGAATGGAATGGAATCGAAAGGAATGCAATGGAATGGAATGGAATCAACTCGAATGGAATGGAATGCAATGGAAAGGAATGGAATCGAATCATCACGAATGGAATAGAATGGAATGGAATCAACTCAAATGGAATGGAATGCAATGGAATGCAATGGAATGGAATCAACCCGAGTGGAGTGGAATGGAATGGAATGGAATGGAATGGATTGGAAGGCATTCAATCCGAATAGAATGGAATGGAATGGAATGGAATGGAATCAATCCGAATGGAATGGAATAAAGAGGAATCAAATCAGATGGAATGGAATGGAATGGAATGGAATGGAGTCGATTCAAACCGAATGGAATGGAGGGGAATGGAATGGAATGGAATGGAATGGAATCAACCGGAATGGAATGGAATGGAATGGAATGGAATGAAATGGAATGGAATGGAATAAACCCGAATGGAATGCTGTGGAATGGAATGCAATGTAATGGAATCAACCGCAGTGGAAGGGAAGGGAATGGAATGGAATGGTATGGAATAAACCAGAATGGAATGGAATGGAATGGAATGGAGTGGAATGGAATGGAATGGAATGGAATCAAACCGAATGGAATGCAATGGAATGGAATGGAATGGAATGGAATCAATGAGAATGGAATGGAAGGAAATGGAATGGATTAGAATTTAAAGAAGTGGAATGGAATGGAATCAACCCGAATGGAAAGCAATGGAAGGGAATGGAATGGAATGGAAAGGAATGGAATCAACCCGAATGGAATGGAATGGAATGGAATGGAATGGAATGGAATGGAATCAACCCGAAAGGAATGGAATGCAATGGAATGGAATGGAATGGAATCAACCCGAATGGAATGGAGTGGAATGGAATCAACCCAAATGGAATGGAATGGAATGGAAAGGAATGGAATGGAATCAACCCGAATGGAATGGAATGCAATGGAATGGAATGGAATGGAATGGAATCAACCCGAATGCAAGGGAATGGAATGGAATGGAATGGAATTTAATGGAATAGAATGCAATGCAATCAACCAGAATGGAATGGAATGGAATGGAAAGTAATCAATCCGAATGGAATGGAATGGATTGGAATCACCTCGAAAGGAATGGAATGGAATGGAATGGAAAGGAATGGAACGGAATAGAATGGAAACAACACGAATGGAATGGAAAGGAATGGAAAGGAATGGAACGGAATAGAATGGAAACAACAAGAATGGAATGGAATGGAATCAACCTGAATGGAATGGAATGGAATGGAATGGAATGGATTGGAATGGAATCAAACCGAATGGAATGGAATGGAATGGAATCAACTCGAATGGAATGGAAGGGAATGGAATGGAAGATAATCAACAGGATTGGAATGGAATGCAATGTAATGGAATGGAATGGATTCAACCCAAATGGAATGGAATGGAATGGAATGGAACGGAATGGAATGCAATCAACCAAAATGGAATGGATTGGAATAGAATGGAATGGAATGGAGTCAACACGAATGGAATGGAATGGATTGGAATCAACTCGAAAAGAATGGAATGGAATGGAATGGAATCAACTCGAATGGAATGGAATGGAATGGAATATAAAGGAATGGAATGGAATGGAATGGAAAGGAATGCAATGGAATCAACGAGAATGAAGTGGAAAGGAATGGAATGGAAAGGAATGGAATGGAAGGGAATGGAACCAACGCGAATGGAATAGAATGGAATGGAATGGAAAGGCATCAACCCGAATCGAATGGAATGAAATGGAATGGAAAGGAATGGAATGGAATGGAATCAACCGGAATGGAATGGAACAGAATAGAATGGAATGGAATGGAATCAACCCGAATGCAATGGAATGCAATTCAATTGAGTGGAATCGAATCAACACGAATGGAATGGAATGGAATGGAACGGAATCAACTCGAATGGAATGGAATGGCACGGAATGGAATGGAGTGGAATGCAATCAACGCGAATGGAATGGAATGCAATGGAATGGAATGGAATGGAATCAATCGGAGCATAATGGAATGGAATGGAAGGGAATGGTATGGAATGGAATGGAATCAATCCAAAATAAATGAAATGCAATGGAATGGAAAGGAATCAACACGAATGGAATGGAATGGAGTGGATTGGAATGGAATGGAATGGAATGGAATGGAATGGAATAGAATCAACCTGAAAGGAATGTAATGTAATGGAATGGAATGGAATGGAATGGAATGCAATGGAATCAACTCGAATGGAATGGAATGGAATGGAATGGAATGGAATGGAATGGAATGCAATGGAAAGGAATCAACCCGATTGGAATGGAATGGAATGGAATGGAAAGGAATCAACACAAATGGAATGGAATGGAAAGGAGTGGAATGGAAGGGAATGGAATGGAATGGAATGCAATCAACCCGAATCGAATGGAATGGAAAGGAATCAACCCGAATGGAATGGAATGGAGTGGAATGGAATGGAATGGAATGAAATGGAATGGAGTGTATTCAAACCGAATGGAATGGAATGGAATGGAATGGAATGGAATGGAATGGAATCAACCGGAATGGAATGGAATGGAATTGAAAGGAATGGAATGGAATGGAATAGAATGGAATGGAATGGAATCAACCCGAATGGAATTTAATGGAATGGAATGGAATGGAATGGAATCAACCCAAATGGAATCGAATCGAGTGGAATAGAATGGAATCAATCCGAATGGAATGGAATGGAATGGAATAAACCCGAATGTAATGCAGTGGAATGGAATGGAATGCAATGGAATCAACCGGAAAGGAATGGAATGGAATGGAATGGAATGGAATGGTATGGAATCAACCCGAATGGAATGGAATGGAATGGAATGGAATCAACCCGAATGGAATGCCATGGAATGGAATGGAATGGAATGGAATCAACCCGAAAGGAATGGAATGGAATGGAGTGGAATCAACCCGAATGGAATGGAATGCAATGGATTGCAATGGAATCGAATCAACACGAATGGAATGGAATGGAATGGAATCAACCCGAATGGAATGGAATGCAATGGAATGGAATGGATTGGAATCAACCCGAATGGAATGGTATAGAATGGAATGGAATGGAATGGAATGTACTCGAATGGAATGAAATGGAATGGAATGGAATGGAATCAACACGAATGAAATTGAATGGAATCAACCCGAATGGAATGGAATGGAATGGAATGGAATGGAACGGAAAGAATGGAAACGAATGGAATCAAACCGAATAGAAGGGAATGGAATGGAATGGAATCAACCCGAATGGAATGGAATGGAATGGAATGGAATGGAATGGAATCAACCGGTATGGAATGGAAAGGAATGGAATGGAATGGAATGGAATCAACCCGAATGGGATGGAATGCAAAGGAATGCAATGGAATGGAATGGAATGGAATCAACACGAATGGAGTGGAAAGGAATGGAATGGAATGGAATGGAACGGAGTGGAATGGAATCAATGCGAATGGAATGGAAGGAAATGAAATGGAATGGAATTTAAAGGAGTGGAATGGAATGGAATCAACCCGAATGGAATGCAATGGAAGGGAATGGAATGGAATGGAAAGGAATGGAATCAACACGAATAGACTGCAATGGAATGGAATGGAATGGAATGGAATCAACCCGAAAGGTATGGAATGCAATGGAATGGAATGGAATGGAATCAACCCGAATGGAATGGAATGGAATGGAATGGAATGAAACATAATCAACAGGATTGGAATGGAATGCAATGTAATGGAATGGAATGGAATCAACCCGAATGGGATGGAATGGAATGGAATGGAACGGAATGGAATGCAATCAACCAAAATGTAATGGAATGGAATAGAATGGAATGGAATGGAGTCAACACGAATGGAATGGAATGGATTGGAATCAATTCGAATGGAATGGAATGGAATGGAATGGAATGGAATCAACTCGAATGGAATGGAATGGAATGCAAAGTAATGGAATGGAATCAACCCGAATGGAATGGAATGCAATGGAATGGAATGGAATGGAATCAATCCGAATGGCATGGAATGGATTGGAATCACCACGAACGGAATGGAATGGAATGGAATGGAAAGGAATCAACACGAATGGAATGGAATTGAATGGAAAGGATTGGAATGGAATAGAATGGAAACAACACGATTGGAATGGAATGGAATCAACATGAATGGAATGGAATGGAATGAACTGGAATGGAATCAACCCGAATGGAATGGAATGGAATGGAATTAACTCGAATGGAATGGAATGGAATGGAATGGAACATAATCAACAGGATTGGAATGGAATGCAAAGCAATGTAATGGAATGGAATCAACCCAAATGGAATGGAATGGAATGGAATGGAACGGAATGGAATGCAATCAACCAAAATGGAATGGAATGGAATAGAATGGAATGGAATGGAGTCAATACGAATGGAATGGAATGGATTGGAATCAACTCGAATGGAATGGAATGGAATGGAATGGAATCAAATCGAATGGAATGGAATGGAAAGGAATGGAATGGAATGGAATGGAAAGGAATGCAATGGAGTCAACGAGAATGGACTGGAAAGGAATGGAATGGAATGGAATGGAACCAACGCGAATGGAATAGAACGGAATGCAATGGAATCAACCAGAAAGCAGTGGAATGGAAAAAAATTTAATGCAATGGAATGGAACAGAATGGAATGGAATGGAATGGAATAAAATCAACTCGAATGGAAATGAATGAAATGGAATGGAATGGAATGGAATGGAAAGGAATGAAATGGAATAGAATGGAATGACCTGGAATGGAATAGAATGCAATGGAATGGAATCAAATCAACCCGAGGGGATTGGAATGGAATGGAATGGAATGAAATTGAATGGATTCAACTGGAATGGAATGGAATGGAATGGAAAGATTGGAATGGAATGGAATCAACAGGAATAGAATTGAATGGAATGGAACTGAATGGAATGGAATGGAATAAACCTGAGTGGAATGGAATGGAATGGAATGGAATGGATTGGAAAGGAATGAAATGGAATAGAATGGAATGACCTGGAATGGAATTGAATGCAATGGAATGGAATCAAATCAACCCGAGGGGATTGGAATGGAATGGATTGGAATGAAATTGAATGGAATCAACTGGAATGGAATGGAATGGAATGGAATGGAAAGGAAAGGAATGGAATGGAGTCAACACGAATACAATGGAATGGAATGGAAAGGAATGGAATGGAATGGAATGGAATGGAATGGAATAAACCTGAGTGGAATGGAATGGAATGGAATGGAATGGAATGGAATGAACCTGAGTGGAATGGAGTGGAATGGAATGGAATGGATTCGAAAGGAATGAAATGGAATAGAATAGAATGACCTGTAATGGAATTGAATGCAATGGAATGGAATCAAATCAACCCGAGGGGATTGGAATGGAATGGAATGGAATGAAATTGAATGGAATCAACTGGAATGGAATGGAATGGAATGGAAAGGAAAGGAATGGAATGGAGTCAACACGAATACAATGGAATGGAATGGAATGGAATGGAATGCAATGGAATGGAATGGAATAAACCTGAGTGGAATGGAATGGAATGGAATGGAATGGAATGGAATTGTACGGAATCAACATGAGTGGAAAGGAATGGAATGGATTTGAATGGAATGGAAAGGAATCAACTGGAATGGAATGGAAAGGAATGGAATGGAATGGAGTGGAATGGAATTGAATGGAATTGAATCAACCCGAATGGAACGGAATTGAATGGAATAGAAAGGAATTCAATGGAATGGAATACAATGGAATTGAATCCAACCGAGTGGAATGGAATGGAATGGAACGGAACGGAATGGAATGGAATGGAGTGGAGTGGAGTGGAATGGAATGGAATGGAATGGAATGGAAAGGAATAGAAGGGAATGGAAAGGAATGGAATGGAATGGAATGGAATGGAATGGAATGGAATGGATTAGAATGAAATTGAATCAAACCGAGTGGAATGGTATGGAAAGGAAAGGAATGGAATGGAATGGAATGGAATACAATGGAATTGAATCAACCCGAATGGAATGGAATGCAATGGAATCAACTCGAATGGAATGGAATGGAATGGAATATAAGGGAATGTAATAGAATGGAATGGAATGGAAAGGAATGCAATGGAATCAACGAGAATGAGGTGGAAAGGAATGGAATGGAAAGGAATGGAATGGAAGGGAATGGAACCAACGCGAATGGAGTAGAATGGAATGGAATGGAAAGGAATCAACCCGAATGGAATGGAATGGAATGGAATAGAATGGAATGGAATGGAATGGAATAAACCCGAATGCAATGGAATGCAATGCAATTGAGTGGAATCGAATCAACACGAATGGAATGGAATGGAATGGAATCAACTCGAATGGAATGGAATGGCACGGAATGGAATGGAGTGGAATTCAATCAACGCGAATGGAATGGAATGCAATGGAATGGAATGGAATGGAATCAACCCGAACAGAATGGAATGGAATGGAAGGGAATGGTATGGAATGGAATGGAATCAATCCGAAATAAACGGAATGGAATGGAATGTAATGGAATGGAATCAACACGAATGGAATGGAATGGAGTGGAATGGAATGGAATGGAATGGAATGGAATGGAATGGAATGGAATCAACCTGAAAGGAATGTAATGTAATGGAATGTAATGGAATGGAATGGAATGCAATGGAATCAACCCGAATGGAATGGAATGGAATGGAAAGCAATGGAATTGAATCAACCCGAATGGAATGGAATGGAATGGAATGGAAAGGAATCAACCCAAATGGAATGGAATGGAAAGGAATGAAATGGAAGGGAATGGAATGGAATGGAATACAATCAACCCGAATGGTATGCAATGGAAAGGAATCAACCCGAATGGAATGGAATGGAGTGGAATCGAATGGAATGGAATGAAATGGAATGGAGTGGATTCAAACCGAATGGAATGGAGGGGAATGGAATGGAATGGAATGGAATGGAAAGGAATGGAATCAACTGGAATGGAATGGAATGGAATGGAAAGGAATGGAATGGAATGGAAAGGAATCAACCCGAATGGAATTTAATGGAATGGAATGGAATGGAATGGAATCAACCTGAATGGAATCGAATCGAGTGTAATAGAATGGAATCAATCCGAATGGAATGGAATGGAATGGAATAAACCCGAATGGAATGCAGTGGAATCGAATGGAATGCAATGGAATCAACCGGAAAGAAAGGGAATGGAGTGGAATGGAATGGTATGGAATCAACCCGAATGGAATTGAATGGAATGGAATATAATCAACCCGAATGGAATGCAATGGAATGGAATGGAATGGAATGGAATCAACCCGAATGGAATGGAATGGAATGGAGTGGAATCAACCCGAATGGAATGGAATGCAAAGGAATGCAATGGAATCGAATCAACACGAATGGAATGGAATGGAGTGGAATCAACTCGAATGTAATGGAATGGAATGGAGTGGAATGGAATCAACCCGAATGGAATGGAATGCAAGGGAATGGAATGGAATGGAATCAACCCGAATGGAATGGAATAGAATGGAATGGAATGGAATGGAATCTACCCGAATGGAATGGAATGGAATGGAATGGAATGGAATGGAATGGAATGGAATCAACACGAATGAAATGGAATGGAATCAACCCGAATGGAATGGAATGGAATGGAACGGAAAGAATGGAAACGAATGGATTCAAACTGAATAGAATGGAATGGAATGGAATGGAATCAACCCGAATGGAATGGAATGGAATGGAATGGAATGGAATTGAATCAACTCGAATGGAATGGAAAGGAATGGAATGGAATGGATTGGAATGGAATGGAACGGAATGGAATCAACCTGAATGGAATAGAATGCAATGGAATGGAATGGAGTGGAATCAACACGAATGGAATGGAATGGAATGGCATCAATTCGAATGGAATGGAATGGAATGCACCGGAATAAACCCGAATGGAGTGGAATGGAATGGAATGGAAAGGAATCTACCAGAATGGAATGGAATGGAGTGTAAACAACTCGAATGGAATGGAGTAGAATAGAAAGGAATGGAATGGAACGGAATCAACTCGAATAGAATGGAATGCAATGGAAAGGATTAGAATAGAAAGGAATGGAATGGAACGGAATCAACTCGAATAGAATGGAATGCAATGGAATGGAAAGGAATGGAATGCAATGGAATGAAAAGAACACGAATGGAATGGAATGGAATGGAATCAACCCGAATGGAATGGAATGGAATGGAATGGAATGGAATGGAATCAACCTGAATGGAATGGAATGGAATGGAATGGAATCAACCCGAATGGAATGGAAAGGAATGGAATGGAATGGAATCAATCCGAATGGAATGGAATGGAATGGAATGGAATGGAAAGGAGGCAACTCGAATGGAATGGAATGGAATAGAATGGAATGGAATGGAATCAACCCGAATGGAATGGAATGTTATGGAATAGAATGGAATGCAATCAACCCGAATGGAATGGAATACAATGGAATGGAATGGATCAGAATCAACACGAATGCAATGGAATGGAATGGAATGGAATCAACCCGAATGCAATGGAATGGAATGGAATGGAATGGAATGGAATCAACGCGATTGGAATGGAATGGGGTGGAATCAACCCGAATGGAATGGAATGGAATGGAATCGAATGGAATGGAATCAACCCGAATGGAATGGAATGGAATGGAATGGAATGGAATGGAATGGAATCAACACGAATGGAATGGAATAGAGTGGAATGGAATGGAATGAAATGGAAGAGAATGGAATCATCCCGAATGCAATGGAATGGAATGGATTGGAATGGAATGGAAAGGAATCAACCCGAATGGGATGGAATGCAATGGAATGCAATGGAATGGAATGGAATGGAATCAATACGAATGGAGTGGAAAGGAATGGAATGGAATGGAATGGAACAGAGTGGAATGGAATCAATGCGAATGGAATGGAAGGAAATGAAATGGAATGGAATTTAAAGGAGTGGAATGGAATGGAATCAACCCGAATGGAATGCAATGGAAGGGAATGGAATGGAATGGAAAGGAATGTAATCAACCCGAATAGACTGCAATGGAATGGAATGGAATGGAATGGAATCAACCCGAAAGGAATGGAATGCAATGGAATGGAATGGAATGGAATGGAATCAACCCGAATGGAATGGAATGGAATGGAATGGAATGAAACATAATCAACAGGATTGGAATGGAATGCAATGTAATGTAATGGAATGGAATCAACCCGAATGGGATGGAATGGAATGGAATGGAACGGAATGGAATGCAATCAACCAAAATGTAATGGAATGGAATAGAATGGAATGGAATGGAATCAACCCGAATGGAATGGAATGTTATGGAATAGAATGGAATGCAATCAACCCAAATGGAATGGAATACAATGGAATGGAATGGATCGGAATCAACACGAATGCAATGGAATGGAATGCAATGGAATCAACCCGAATGCAATGGAATGGAATGGAACGGAATGGAATGGAATGGAATCAACGCGATTGGAATGGAATGGGGTGGAATCAACCCGAATGGAATGGAATGGAATCGAATCGAATGGAATGGAATCAACCCGAATGGAATGGAATGGAATGGAATGGAATGGAATGGAATGGAATCAACACGAATGGAATGGAATAGAGTGGAATGGAATGGAATGAAATGGAAGAGAATGGAATCACCCGAATGCAGTGGAATGGAAAGGATTGGAATGGAATGGAAAGGAATCAACCCGAAACGAATGGAATGCAATGGAATGGATTGGAATGGTATCAACACGAATGGAATGGAATGGAATGGAATGGAATGGAATGGAATGGAATCTATCCGAAAGGAATGGAGAGGAAGGGAATGGAATGGAATGGAACGGAATCAGCCCACATGGAATGGAATGGAGTGGAATCAACTCGAATGGAATGGAATGGAATGGAATGGAATCAACCCGAATGGAATGGAATGGAATGGAATGGAATGGAGTCAACACGAATGGAATGGAATGGATTGGAATCAACTCGAATGGAATGGAATGGAATGGAATGGAATGGAATCAACTCGAATGGAATGGAATGGAATGGATTGGAAAGGAATGGAATGGAATGGAAAGGAATGCAATGGAATCAACGAGAATGGAGTGGAAAGGAATGGAATGGAATGGAATGGAACCAACGCGAATGGAATAGAATGGAAAGGAATTGAAAGGAATCAACCCGAATCGAATGGAATGAAATGGATTGGAAAGGAATGGAATGGAATGGAATCACCCGGAATGGAATGGAATAGAACGGAATGGAATGGAATGGAATCAACCCGAATGGAATGGGATGCAATGGAATTGAGTGGAAACGATTCAACACGAATGGAATGGAATGGAATGGAATGGAATGGAATGGAATCAACCCGAATGGAATGGAATGCAATGGAATGGAATGGAATGGATTCAACCCGAATGGAATGGAATGGAATGGAATGGAATCAACTCAAATGGAATGGAATGGAATCGAATGGCACGGAATGGAATCGTATGGAATGGAATCGGATGGAATTGAATCAACCCGATTGAAGGGGATTGGAATGCCATGTAATGGAATGGAATGGGGAGGAATTGAATCAATCTGAGTGGAATGGAATGGAATGGAATGGAGTGGAATGGAATGAAATGGAATGGAATGGAATGGAGTGGAATGGAATGGAATGGAAACAACCTGAATGGAAAGGAATAGAATGGAATGCAATGGAATGGAATGGAATGGAATGGAATAAAATGGAAAGGAAGCAACTCGAATGGAATGGAATCGAAAGGAATGCAATGGAATGGAATGGAATCAACTCGAATGGAATGGAATGCAATGGAAAGGAATGGAATCGAATCATCACGAATGGAATAGAATGGAATGAAATCAACTCAAATGGAATGGAATGCAATGGAATGCAATGGAATGGAATCAACCCGAGTGGAGTGGAATGGAATGGAATGGAATGGATTGGAATGCAATCAATCCGAATAGAATGGAATGGAATGGAATGGAATGGAATCAACCCGAATGGAATGGAATAAAGAGGAATCAAATCAGATGGAATGGAATGGAATGGAATGTAATGGAGTCGATTCAAACCGAATGGAATGGAGGGGAATGGAATGGAATGGAATGGAATGGAATCAACCGGAATGGAATGGAATGGAATGGAATGGAATGAAATGGAATGGAATGGAATAAACCCGAATGGAATGCTGTGGAACGGAATGCAATGTAATGGAATCAACCACAGTGGAAGGGAAGGGAATGGAATGGAATGGTATGGAATGAACCAGAAAGGAATGGAATGGAATGGAATGGAGTGGAATGGAACGGAATGGAATGGAATCAAACCGAATGGAATGGAATGGAATGGAATGGAATCAATGAGAATGGAATGGAAGGAAATGGAATGGATTAGAATTTAAAGAAGTGGAATGGAATGGAATCAACCCGAATGGAAAGCAATGGAAGGGAATGGAATGGAATGGAAAGGAATGGAATCAACCCGAATGGAATGGAATGGAATGGAATGGAATGGAATGGAATGGAATCAACCCGAAAGGAATGGAATGCAATGGAATGGAATGGAATGGAATCAACCCGAATGGAATGGAGTGGAATGGAATCAACCCGAATGGAATGGAATGGAATGGAAAGGAATGGAATGGAATCAACCCGAATGGAATGGAATGCAATGGAATGGAATGGAATGGAATGGAATCAACCCGAATGCAAGGGAATGGAATGGAATGGAATGGAATTTAATGGAATAGAATGCAATGCAATCAACCAGAATGGAATGGAATGGAATGGAACGTAATCAATCCGAATGGAATGGAATGGATTGGAATCACCTCGAAAGGAATGGAATGGAATGGAATGGAAAGGAATGGAACGGAATAGAATGGAAACAACACGAATGGAATGGAATGGAATGGAAAGGAATGGAACGGAATAGAATGGAAACAACAAGAATGGAATGGAATGGAATCAACCTGAATGGAATGGAATGGAATGGAATGGAATGGATTGGAATGGAATCAACCCGAATGGAATGGAATGGAATGGAATCAACTCGAATGGAATGGAAGGGAATGGAATGGAAGATAATCAACAGGATTGGAATGGAATGCAATGTAATGGAATGGAATGGATTCAACCCAAATGGAATGGAATGGAATGGAATGGAACGGAATGGAATGCAATCAACCAAAATGGAATAGATTGGAATAGAATGGAATGGAATGGAGTCAACACGAATGGAATGGAATGGATTGGAATCAACTCGAAAAGAATGGAATGGAATGGAATGGAATCAACTCGAATGGAATGGAATGGAATGGAATATAAAGGAATGGAATGGAATGGAATGGAAAGGAATGCAATGGAATCAACGACAATGAAGTGGAAAGGAATGGAATGGAAAGGAATGGAATGGAAGGGAATGGAACCAACGCGAATGGAATAGAATGGAATGGAATGGAAAGGAATCAACCCGAATCGAATGGAATGAA
Source organism: Pan troglodytes (assembly GCF_028858775.2). Classification (NCBI taxonomy): domain Eukaryota; kingdom Metazoa; phylum Chordata; class Mammalia; order Primates; family Hominidae; genus Pan; species Pan troglodytes. Next base: position 7,707,638 of record NC_072420.2, on the reverse strand, counting down.
ATGGAATGGAAAGGAATGGAATGGAATGGAATCAACCGGAATGGAATGGAACAGAATAGAATGGAATGGAATGGAATCAACCCGAATGCAATGGAATGCAATGCAATTGAGTGGAATCGAATCAACACGAATGGAATGGAATGGAATGGAATGGAATCAACTCGAATGGAATGGAATGGCACGGAATGGAATGGAGTGGAATGCAATCAACGCGAATGGAATGGAATGCAATGGAATGGAATGGAATGGAATCAATCCGAGCATAATGGAATGGAATGGAAGGGAATGGTATGGAATGGAATGGAATCAATCCAAAATAAATGAAATGCAATGGAATGGAAAGGAATCAACACGAATGGAATGGAATGGAGTGGAATGGAATGGAATGGAATGGAATGGAATGGAGTGGAATGGAATGGAATCAACCTGAAAGGAATGTAATGTAATGTAATGGAATGGAATGGAATGGAATGCAATGGAATCAACTCGAATGGAATGGAATGGAATGGAATGGAATGGAATGCAATGGAAAGGAATCAACACGATTGGAATGGAATGGAATGGAATGGAAAGGAATCAACACAAATGGAATGGAATGGAAAGGAGTGGAATGGAAGGGAATGGAATGGAATGGAATGCAATCAACCCGAATGGAATGGAATGGAAAGGAATCAACCCGAATGGAATGGAATGGAGTGGAATGGAATGGAATGGAATGAAATGGAATGGAGTGTATTCAAACCGAATGGAATGGAATGGAATGGAATGGAATGGAATGGAATGGAATGGAATCAACCGGAATGGAATGGAATGGAATTGAAAGGAATGGAATGGAATGGAATAGAATGGAATGGAATGGAATCAACCCGAATGGAATTTAATGGAATGGAATGGAATGGAATGGAATCAACCCAAATGGAATCGAATCGAGTGGAATAGAATGGAATCAATCCGAATGGAATGGAATGGAATGGAATAAACCCGAATGTAATGCAGTGGAATGGAATGGAATGCAATGGAATCAACCGGAAAGGAATGGAATGGAATGGAATGGAATGGAATGGTATGGAATCAACCCGAATGGAATGGAATGGAATGGAATGGAATCAACCCGAATGGAATGCCATGGAATGGAATGGAATGGAATGGAATCAACCCGAAAGGAATGGAATGGAATGGAGTGGAATCAACCCGAATGGAATGGAATGCAATGGATTGCAATGGAATCGAATCAACACGAAGGGAATGGAATGGAATGGAATCAACCCGAATGGAATGGAATGCAATGGAATGGAATGGATTGGAATCAACCCGAATGGAATGGTATAGAATGGAATGGAATGGAATGGAATCTACCCGAATGGAATGAAATGGAATGGAATGGAATGGAATCAACACGAATGAAATTGAATGGAATCAACCCGAATGGAATGGAATGGAATGGAATGGAATGGAACGGAAAGAATGGAAACGAATGGAATCAAACCGAATAGAAGGGAATGGAATGGAATGGAATCAACCCGAATGGAATGGAATGGAATGGAATGGAATGGAATGGAATCAACCGGTATGGAATGGAAAGGAATGGAATGGAATGGAATGGAATCAACCCGAATGGGATGGAATGCAATGGAATGCAATGGAATGGAATGGAATGGAATCAACACGAATGGAGTGGAATGGAATGGAATGGAATGGAATGGAACGGAGTGGAATGGAATCAATGCGAATGGAATGGAAGGAAATGAAATGGAATGGAATTTAAAGGAGTGGAATGGAATGGAATCAACCCGAATGGAATGCAATGGAAGGGAATGGAATGGAATGGAAAGGAATGGAATCAACACGAATAGACTGCAATGGAATGGAATGGAATGGAATGGAATCAACCCGAAAGGTATGGAATGCAATGGAATGGAATGGAATGGAATCAACCCGAATGGAATGGAATGGAATGGAATGGAATGAAACATAATCAACAGGATTGGAATGGAATGCAATGTAATGGAATGGAATGGAATCAACCCGAATGGGATGGAATGGAATGGAATGGAATGGAATCAAATCGAATGGAATGGAATGGAATGGAATGGAAAGGAATGGAATGGAATGGAATGGAAAGGAATGCAATGGAGTCAACGAGAATGGACTGGAAAGGAATGGAATGGAATGGAATGGAACCAACGCGAATGGAATAGAACGGAATGCAATGGAATCAACCAGAAAGCAGTGGAATGGAAAAAAATTTAATGCAATGGAATGGAACAGAATGGAATGGAATGGAATGGAATAAAATCAACTCGAATGGAAATGAATGAAATGGAATGGAATGGAATGGAATGGAAAGGAATGAAATGGAATAGAATGGAATGACCTGGAATGGAATAGAATGCAATGGAATGGAATCAAATCAACCCGAGGGGATTGGAATGGAATGGAATGGAATGAAATTGAATGGATTCAACTGGAATGGAATGGAATGGAATGGAAAGAATGGAATGGAATGGAATCAACAGGAATAGAATTGAATGGAATGGAACTGAATGGAATGGAATGGAATAAACCTGAGTGGAATGGAATGGAATGGAATGGAATGGATTGGAAAGGAATGAAATGGAATAGAATGGAATGACCTGGAATGGAATTGAATGCAATGGAATGGAATCAAATCAACCCGAGGGGATTGGAATGGAATGGATTGGAATGAAATTGAATGGAATCAACTGGAATGGAATGGAATGGAATGGAATGGAAAGGAAAGGAATGGAATGGAGTCAACACGAATACAATGGAATGGAATGGAAAGGAATGGAATGGAATGGAATGGAATGGAATGGAATAAACCTGAGTGGAATGGAATGGAATGGAATGGAATGGAATGGAATGAACCTGAGTGGAATGGAGTGGAATGGAATGGAATGGATTCGAAAGGAATGAAATGGAATAGAATAGAATGACCTGTAATGGAATTGAATGCAATGGAATGGAATCAAATCAACCCGAGGGGATTGGAATGGAATGGAATGGAATGAAATTGAATGGAATCAACTGGAATGGAATGGAATGGAATGGAAAGGAAAGGAATGGAATGGAGTCAACACGAATACAATGGAATGGAATGGAATGGAATGGAATGGAATGCAATGGAATGGAATGGAATAAACCTGAGTGGAATGGAATGGAATGGAATGGAATGGAATGGAATTGTACGGAATCAACATGAGTGGAAAGGAATGGAATGGATTTGAATGGAATGGAAAGGAATCAACTGGAATGGAATGGAAAGGAATGGAATGGAATGGAGTGGAATGGAATTGAATGGAATTGAATCAACCCGAATGGAACGGAATTGAATGGAATAGAAAGGAATTCAATGGAATGGAATACAATGGAATTGAATCCAACCGAGTGGAATGGAATGGAATGGAACGGAACGGAATGGAATGGAATGGAGTGGAGTGGAGTGGAATGGAATGGAATGGAATGGAATGGAAAGGAATAGAAGGGAATGGAAAGGAATGGAATGGAATGGAATGGAATGGAATGGAATGGAATGGAATGGATTAGAATGAAATTGAATCAAACCGAGTGGAATGGTATGGAAAGGAAAGGAATGGAATGGAATGGAATGGAATACAATGGAATTGAATCAACCCGAATGGAATGGAATGCAATGGAATCAACTCGAATGGAATGGAATGGAATGGAATATAAGGGAATGTAATAGAATGGAATGGAATGGAAAGGAATGCAATGGAATCAACGAGAATGAGGTGGAAAGGAATGGAATGGAAAGGAATGGAATGGAAGGGAATGGAACCAACGCGAATGGAGTAGAATGGAATGGAATGGAAAGGAATCAACCCGAATGGAATGGAATGGAATGGAATAGAATGGAATGGAATGGAATGGAATAAACCCGAATGCAATGGAATGCAATGCAATTGAGTGGAATCGAATCAACACGAATGGAATGGAATGGAATGGAATCAACTCGAATGGAATGGAATGGCACGGAATGGAATGGAGTGGAATTCAATCAACGCGAATGGAATGGAATGCAATGGAATGGAATGGAATGGAATCAACCCGAACAGAATGGAATGGAATGGAAGGGAATGGTATGGAATGGAATGGAATCAATCCGAAATAAACGGAATGGAATGGAATGTAATGGAATGGAATCAACACGAATGGAATGGAATGGAGTGGAATGGAATGGAATGGAATGGAATCAACCTGAAAGGATTGTAATGTAATGGAATGGAATGGAATGGAATGGAATGCAATGGAATCAACCCGAATGGAATGGAATGGAATGGAAAGCAATGGAATTGAATCAACCCGAATGGAATGGAATGGAATGGAATGGAAAGGAATCAACCCAAATGGAATGGAATGGAAAGGAATGAAATGGAAGGGAATGGAATGGAATGGAATACAATCAACCCGAATGGTATGCAATGGAAAGGAATCAACCCGAATGGAATGGAATGGAGTGGAATCGAATGGAATGGAATGAAATGGAATGGAGTGGATTCAAACCGAATGGAATGGAGGGGAATGGAATGGAATGGAATGGAATGGAAAGGAATGGAATCAACCGGAATGGAATGGAATGGAATGGAAAGGAATGGAATGGAATGGAAAGGAATCAACCCGAATGGAATTTAATGGAATGGAATGGAATGGAATGGAATCAACCTGAATGGAATCGAATCGAGTGTAATAGAATGGAATCAATCCGAATGGAATGGAATGGAATGGAATAAACCCGAATGGAATGCAGTGGAATCGAATGGAATGCAATGGAATCAACCGGAAAGAAAGGGAATGGAGTGGAATGGAATGGTATGGAATCAACCCGAATGGAATTGAATGGAATGGAATATAATCAACCCGAATGGAATGCAATGGAATGGAATGGAATGGAATGGAATCAACCCGAATGGAATGGAATGGAATGGAGTGGAATCAACCCGAATGGAATGGAATGCAAAGGAATGCAATGGAATCGAATCAACACGAATGGAATGGAATGGAGTGGAATCAACTCGAATGTAATGGAATGGAATGGAGTGGAATGGAATAAACCCGAATGGAATGGAATGCAAGGGAATGGAATGGAATGGAATCAACCCGAATGGAATGGAATAGAATGGAATGGAATGGAATGGAATGTACCCGAATGGAATGGAATGGAATGGAATGGAATGGAATCAACACGAATGAAATGGAATGGAATCAACCCGAATGGAATGGAATGGAATGGAACGGAAAGAATGGAAACGAATGGATTCAAACTGAATAGAATGGAATGGAATGGAATGGAATCAACCCGAATGGAATGGAATGGAATGGAATGGAATGGAATGGAATCAACTCGAATGGAATGGAAAGGAATGGAATGGAATGGATTGGAATGGAATGGAACGGAATGGAATCAACCTGAATGGAATGGAATGCAATGGAATGGAATGGAGTGGAATCAACACGAATGGAATGGAATGGAATGGAATCAACTCGAATGGAATGGAATGGAATGGAATATAAAGGAATGGAATGGAATGGAATGGAAAGGAATGCAATGGAATCAACGAGAATGAAGTGGAAAGGAATGGAATGGAAATGAATGGAATGGAAGGGAATGGAACCAACGCGAATGGAATAGAATGGAGTGGAATGGAAAGGAATCAACCCGAATCGAATGCAATGAAATGGAATGGAAAGGATTGGAATGGAATGGAATGAACCGGAATGGAATGGAATAGAATGGAATGGAATGGAATGGAATCAACCCGAATTCAATGGAATGCAATGCAATTGAGTGGAATCGAATCAACACGAATGGAATGGAATGGAATGGAATCAACTCGAATGGAATGGAATGGCATGGAATGGAATGGAGTGGAATGCAAAGAACGCGAATGGAATGGAATGCAATGAAATGGGATGGAATAGAATCAACCCGAACAGAATGGAATGGAATGGAAGGGAATGGTACGGAATGGAATGGAATCAATCCGAAATAAATGGAATGGAATGGAATGGAATGGAATCAACACGAATGGAATGGAATGGAGTGGAATGGAATGGAATGGAATGGAATGGAATGGAATGGAATCAACCCGAATGGAATGGAATGGAATGGAATCAACCGGAATGGAATGGAAAGGAATGGAATGGAATATAATGGAATGGCATCAACCGGAATGGGATGGAATGCAATGGAATGCAATGGAATGGAATGGAATGGAATCAACACGAATGGAATGGAAAGGAATGGAATGGAATGGAATGGAACGGAGTGGAATGGAATCAATGCAAATGGAATGGAAGGAAATGGAATGGAATGGAATTTAAAGGAGTGGAATGAAATGGAATCAACCCGAATGGAATGCAATGGAAGGGAATGGAATGGAATGGAAAGGAATGGAATCAACCAGAATGGACTGCAATGGAATGGAATGGAATCAACCCGAAAGGAATGGAATGCAATGGAATGGAATGGAATGGAATCAACCCGAATGGAATGGAATGGAATGGAATGAAATGGAACATAATCAACAGGATTGGAATGCAATGCAATGTAATGGAATGGAATGGAATCAACCCGAATGGAATGGAATGGAATGGAATGGAACGGAATGGAATGCAATCAAACAAAATGGAATGGAATGGAATAGAATGGAATGCAATGGAGTCAACACGAATGGAATGGAATGGATTGGAATAGATTCGAATGGAATTGAATGGAATGGAATGGAATCAACTCGAATGGAATGGAATGGAATGGAAAGGAATGGAATGGAATCAACACGAATGGAATGGAATGCAATGGAATGGAATGGAATGGATTGGAATCAACCCGAATGCATGGGAATGGAATGGAATGGAATGGAATTTAATGGAATAGAATGCAATGAAATCAACCAGAATGGAATGGAATGGAATGGAACGTAATCAATCCGAATGGAATGGAATGGATTGGAATCACCACGAACCGAATGGAGTGGAATGGAATTGAAAGGAATCAACACGAATGGAATGGAAAGGAATGGAATGGAATAGAATGGAAACAACACGAATGGAATGGAATGGAATCAACCTGAATGGAATGGAATGGAATGCAATGGAATGGATTGGAATGGAATCAACCCGAATGGAATGGAATGCAATGCAATGGAATGGAATGGAATCAACCCAAATGGAATGGAATGGAACGGAATGGAATGCAATCAACCAAAATGGAATGGAATGGAATAGAATGGAATGGAAAGGAGTCAACACGAATGGAATGGAATGGATTGGAATCAACTCGAATGGAATGGAAGGGAATGGAATGGAATCAACTCGAATGGAATGGAATGGAATGGGATGGAAAAGAATGGAATGGAATGGAATGGGATGGAAAGAATGGAATGGAATGGAATGGAAAGGAATGCAATGGAATCAATGAGAATGGACTGCAAAGGAATGGAATGGAATGGAATGGAACCAACGCGAATGGAATAGAACGGAATGGAATGGAATCAACCAGAAAGCAGTGGAATGGAAAAAAATTTAATGCAATGGAATGAAACTGAATGGAATGGAATGGAATGGAATAAAATCAACTCGAACGGAATTGAATGAAATGGAATGGAATGGAATGGAATGGAAAGGAATGAAATGGAATAGAATGGAATGACCTGGAATGGAATAGAATGCAATGGAATGGAATCAAATCACTCCGAGGGGATTGGAATGGAATGGAATGGAATGAAATTGAATGGATTCTACTGGAATGGAATGGAATGGAATGGAAAGAATGGAATGGAATGGAATCAACACGAATAGAATTGAATGGAATGGAAAGGAATGGAATGGAATGGAATAGAATGGATACAACACGAATGCAATGGAATGGAATCAACCTGAACGGAATGGAATGGAATGGAATGGAATGGATTGGAATGGAATCAACCCGAATGGAATGGAATGGAATGGAATTAACTCGAATGGAATGGAATGGAATGGAATGGAACATAATCAACAGGATTGGAATGGAATGCAACGTAATGTAATGGAATGGAATCAACCCAAATGGAATGGAATGGAATGGAATGGAACGGAATGGAATGCAATCAACCAAAATGGAATGGATTGGAATAGAATGGAATGGAATGGAGTCAACACGAATGGAATGCAATGGATTGGAATCAACTCGAATAGAATGGAATGGAATGAAATGGAATGGAATCAACTCGAATGGAATGGAATGGAATATAAAGGAATGGAATGGAATGGAAAGGAATGCAATGGAATCAACGAGAATGAAGTGGAAAGGAATGGAGTGGAAATGAATGGAATGGAAGGGAATGGAAACAACGCGAATGGAATAGAATGGAGTGGAATGGAAAGGAATCAACCCGAATCGAATGGAATGAAATGGAATGGAAAGGAATGGAATGGAATGGAATCAACTGGAATGGAATGGAATAGAATGGAATGGAATGGAATGGAATCAACCCGAATGCAATGGAATGCAATGCAATTGAGTGGAATCGAATCAACACGAATGGAATGGAATGGAATGGAATCAACTCGAATGGAATGGAATGGCACGGAATGGAATGGAGTGGAATGCAATGAACGCGAATGGAATGGAATGCAATGGAATGGAATGGAATGGAATCAACCCGAACAGAATGGAATGGAATGGAAGGGAATGGTACGGAATGGAATGGAATCAATCCGAAATAAATGGAATGGAATGGAATGGAATGGAATCAACACGAATGGAATGGAATGGAGTGGAATGGAATGGAATGGAATGGAATGGAATGGTATAGAATCAACCTGAAAGGAATGTAATGGAAAGGAATGGAATTGAATGGAATGGAATGGAATGGAATGCAATGGAATCAACCCGAATGGAATGGAATGGAATGGAATGGATTGGAATGGAATGGAATGCAATGGAATGGAATCAACCCGAATTGAATGTAATGGTATGGAATGGAAAGGAATCAACCCAAATGGAATGGAATGGAAAGGAATCAACCCGAATGGAATGGAATGGAGTGGAATGGAATGGAATGGAATGACATGGAATGGAGTGGATTCAAACCGAATGGAATGGAATGGAATGGAATGGAATGGAATGGAATGGAATCAACCAGAATGGAATGGAATGGAATGGGAAGGCAATGGAATGGAATGGAATGGAATCAACCGGAATGGAATGGAATGGAATGGAAAGGAATGGAATGGAATGGAATGGAATGGAATGGAATGGAATCAACCCGAATGGAATTTAATGGAAAGGAATGGAATGGAATGGAATCAACCCGAATGGAATCAAATCGAGTTTAATAGAATGGAATCAATCCGAATGGAATGGAATGGAAAAAACCCGAATGGAATGCAGTGGAATGGAATGGAATGCAATGGAATCAACCGGAAAGGAAGGGAATGGAATGGAATGGAATGGTATGGAGTCAACCCGAATGGAATGGAAAGGAATGAATTGGAATCAACCCGAATGGAATGCAATGGAATGGAATGGAATGGAGTGGAATCAACCCGAATGGAATGGAATGCAATGGATTGCAGTGGAATCGAATCAACACGAATGTAATGGAATGGAATGGAATGGAATGGAATGGAATGGAATCAACCCGAATGGAATGGAATGCAATGGAATGGAATGGATTGGAATCAACCCGAATGGAATGGAATAGAATGGAATGGAATGGAATGGAATCTACCCGAATGGAATGGAATGGAATGGAATGGAATGGAATGGAATGGAATCAACATAAATGAAATGAAATGGAATCAACCCGAATGGAATGGAACGGAAAGAATGGAAACGAATGGAATCAAACCGAAAGGAATGGAATGCAATGGAATGGAATGGAATGGAATCAACCCGAATGGAATGCAGTGGAATGGAATCAATTCGAATGGAATGGAGTGGAATGGAATGGACAGGAATGGAATGGAATCAACCCGAATGGAATGGAATGCAATGGAATGGAATGGAATGGAATGGAATCAACCCGAATGCAAGGGAATATAATGGAATGGAATGAAATTTAATGGAATAGAATGCAATGCAATCAACCAGAATGGAATGGAATGGAATGGAACGTAATCAATCCGAATGGAATGGAATGGATTGGAATCACCTCGAAAGGAATGGAATGGAATGGAATGGAAAGGAATCAACACGAATGGAATGGAATGGAATGGAAAGGAATGGAATGGAATGGAATGGAATGGAAAGGAATGCAATGGAATCAACGAGAATGAAGTGGAAAGGAATGGAATGGAAAGGAATGGAATGGAATGGAATAGAATGGAAACAACACGAATGGAATGGAATGGAAACAACCTGAACGGAATGGAATGGAATGGAATGGAATGGATTGGAATGGAATCAACCCGAATGGAATGGAATGGAATGGAATTAACTCGAATGGAATGGAATGGAATGGAATGGAACATAATCAACAGGATTGGAATGGAATGCAGTGTAATGGAATGGAATGGAATCAACCCAAATGGAATGGAATGGAATGGAATGGAACGGAATGGAATGCAATCAACCAAAATGGAATGGATTGGAATAGAATGGAATGGAATGGAGATAACACGAATGGAATGGAATGGATTGGAATCAACTCGAATAGAATGGAATGGAATGAAATGGAGTGGAATCAACTCGAATGGAATTGAATGGAATATAAAGGAATGGAATGGAATGGAAAGGAATGCAATGGAATCAACGATAATGAAGTGGAAAGGAATGGAATGGAAATGAATGGAATGGAAGGGAGTGGAACCAACGCGAATGGAATAGAATGGAGTGGAATGGAAAGGAATCAACCCGAATCGAATGGAATGAAATGGAATGGAAAGGAATGGAATGGAATGGAATCAACCGGAATGGAATGGAATAGAATGGAATGGAATGGAATGGAATGGAATCAACCCGAATGCAATGGAATGCAATGCAATTGAGTGGAATCGAATCAACACGAATGGAATGGAATGGAATGGAATCAACTCGAATGGAATGGAATGGCACGGAATGGAATGGAGTGGAATGCAATGAACGCGAATGGAATGGAATGCAATGGAATGGAATGGAATGGAATGGAGTCAACCCGAATGGAATGGAATGGATAGGAATCAACTCGAATGGAATGCAATGGAATGGAATAGAATGGAATGGAATCACCTCATATGGAATGGAATGGAAAGGAATGGAATGGAATGCAATGGAATGGAATGGAGTGGAGTGGAATGTAATGTAATGTAATGGAATGGAATGGAATAAACCCGGAAGGAATGAAATAGAATGGAATGGAATGGAAAGGAATGCAATGGAATCAATCCGAATGGAGTGGAAAGGAATGGAATGGAAAGGAATGGAATGGAATGGAATGGAACCAACCTGAATGGAACGGAATGGAATGGAATGGAAAGGAATCAACCCGAATGGAATGGAATGCAGTGGAATGGAACGGAATGGAATGGAATCAACCCGCATGTAATGGAATGGAATGGAAAGGAATCAAGCGATATGGAATGGAATGCAGTGGAATGGAATGGAATGGAATGGATTGGAATGGAATCAACCCGAATAGAATGGAATGGAATGGAATGGAATGCAACGGAATGGAATGGATTTGAATGGAATCAACCCGAATAGAATGGAATGGAATGGAATGGAATGGAAGGAAATGGAATGGAATGGAATGGAATCAACCCGAATGGAATGGAATGGAATTGAACGGAATCAAACGGAATGGAATGGAATGAAATCAACCCGAAGGAAATGGAATGGAATGGAATGGAATGGAATGGAATCAACCTGAATGAAATGGAATGGAATGGAATGGAATGGAATGGAATGGAATGGAATGGAATCAATGCGAAGGGAATGGAATGGCAGGGAATGGAATGGAATCGAATGGAAAGGAATGGAATCAACCCGAATGGAATGGAATGGAATGGAATGAAATGCAATGAAATGGAACGGAATGGAATCAAACCGAATGGAATGGAATGGAATGGCATGGAATGGAATGGAATGGAACATAATCGATCCGAATGGAGTGGAGTGGAATGGAATGGAATGGAATGGAATCAACCCGAATGGAATGGAATGTAATGGCACGTAATGGAATGGAATGGAATGGAATCAACCCGAATGGAATGGAATGGAATGGAATGGAATGGAAAAAAATAAACCCGAATGGAATGGAATGGAATGGAACGGAATGGAATGCAATGGAATCAACCCGAATGGAATGGAATGGAATGGAATGGAATGGAATGGAATGGAATGAAATCAAGCGATATGGAATGGAATGCAGTGGAATGGAATGGAATGGAATGGATTGGAATGGAATCAACCCGAATAGAATGGAATGGAATGGAATGGAATGGAATGGAATCAACCCGAATGGAATGGAAGGGAATGGAATGGAATGGAATCAAACGGAATGGAATGGAATGGAATGGAATGGAATGGAATGGAACGGACTGGAATAAACCCGAATGGAATGGAATGGAAGGGAAAGGAATGGAATGGAATGGAATGGATTGGAATGGAATCAACCCGAATGGAATGGAATGTAATTGAATGGAATGGAATGGAATGGAATGAAATGGAACGAAATAGAATCAACCCGAATGGAATGGAATGGAATGGAATGGAACGGAAAGGAATGGAATCTACCCGAATGGAATGGAATGGAATGGCATTTAATGGAATGGAATGGAATGGAATCGACACGAATAGAATGGAATGCAATGGCATGGAATGGAATGGAATCAACCCGAATGCATGGGAATGGAATGGAATGGAATGGAATTTAATGGAATAAAATGCAATGCAATCAACCAGAATGGAATGGAACGGAATGGAATGGAATGGAATGGAATCAACCAGAATGGAATGGAATGGAATGGGAAGGGAATCGAATGGAATGGAATGGAATGGAATGGAATCAACCGGAATGGAATGGAATGGAATGGAAAGGAATGGAATGGAATGGAATGGAATGGAATGGAATGGAATGGAATAAACCCGAATGGAACTTAATGGAAAGGAATGGAATGGAATGGAATCAACCCGAATGTAATCGAATCGAGTGGAATAGAATGGAATCAATCTGAATGGAATGGAATGGAATGGAATAAACCCGAATGGAATGCAATGGAATGGAATGGAATGCAATGGAATCAACCGGAAAGGAAGGGAATGTAATGGAATGGAATGGTATGTAATCAACCCGAATGGAATGGAAAGGAATGAAATGGAATCAACCCGAATGGAATGCAATGGAATGGAATGGAATGGAGTGGAATCAACCCGAATGGAATGGAATGCAATGGATTGCAATGGAATCGAATCAACACGAATGCAATGGAATGGAATGGAATCAACTCGAATGTAATGGAATGGAATGGAATGGAATGGAATCAACCCGAATGGAATGGAATGCAATGGAATGGAATGGATTGGAATCAACCCGAATGGAATGGAATGGAATGGAATGGAATGGAATGGAATCAACACGAATGAAATGGAATGGAATCAACCCGAATGGAATGGAATGGAATGGAATGGAATGGAACGGAAAGAATGGAAACGAATGGAATCAAACCGAAAGGAATGGAATGCAATGGAATGGAATGGAATGGAATCAACCCGAATGGAATGGAGTGGAATGGAATCAACTCGAATGGAATGGAATGGAATGGAATGGAAAGGAACGGAATGGAATCAACCCGAATGGAATGGAATGCAATGGAATGGAATGGAATGGAATGGAATAAACCCGAATGCAAGGGAATGGAATGGAATGGAATGCAATTTAATGGAATAGAATGCAATGCAATCAACCAGAATGGAATGGAATGGAATGGAACGTAATCAATCCGAATGGAATGGAATGGATTGGAATCACCTCGAAAGGAATGGAATGGATTGGAATGGAAAGGAGTCAAAACGAATGGAATGGAATGGAATGGAAAGGAATGGAATGGAATGGAATGGAATGGAATGGAATGGAATGGAAAGGAATGCAATGGAATCAACGAGAATGAAGTGGAAAGGAATGGAATGGAAAGGAATTGAATGGAATGGAATAGAATAGAAACAACACGAATGGAATGGAATGGAATCAACCTGAACGGAATGGAATCAACCCGAATGGAATGGAATGGAATGGAATGGAATCAAACGGAATGGAATGGAATGGAATGCAATGGAATGGAATTGAACGGACTGGAAGAAACCCGAATGGAATGGAATGGAAGGGAAAGGAATGGAATGGAATGGATTGGAATGGAATCAACCCGAATGGAATGGAATGTAATTGAATGGAATGGAATGGAATGGAATGAAATGGAACGAAATGGAATCAACCCGAATGGAATGGAATGGAACGGAAAGGAATGGAATCTACCCGAATGGAATGGAATGGAATGGCATTTAATGGAATGGAATGGAATGGAATCAACACGAATAGAATGGAATGCAATGCCATGGAATGGAATGGAATGGAATGGAGTCAATACGAATGGAATGGAATTGAATGGAATGGAATATAATGGAATGGAATCAACCGGAATGGAATGGAATGGAATGGAATGCAATGGATTGGAATGGAATCACCCCGATTGGAATGGAATGGAATGGAATGGATTGGAAAAGAATGGAATATACCTGAATGGAATGTAATGGAATGGAATTGAATGGAATGGAGTGGAATCAACCCGAATGAAATGGAATGGAATGGAATGGAATGGAAAAGTATGGAATAGAATCAACCCGAAAGGAATGGAATGGAAGGGAATGGAATGGAATAGAATGGAATGGAATGGAGACAACCATAATGGAATGGAATGGAATGGAACGGAATGAAGTGCAATGGAATGGAACGCAATGGAATCAATCCGAATGGAATGGAAAGGAATGGCATGGAATGGAATGGAATGGAACGTAATGAACCAGAAGGGAGTGGAGTGGAATGGAATGGAATGGAATGGATTGGAATGGAACGGAATCAACACGAATCTAATGGAATGGAATAGAACGGAATGCACTGGAATCAACCCGATTGGAACGGAATGGAATAGAACGGAATGGAATCCACCGGAATGGAATGGAGTGGAATGGAATCAACCCGAATGGAATGGATCGGAATGGAATGGAATGGAATGGAATCAACCAGAATGGAATGGAATGGAATGGAACGGAATGGAATGGAACAGAATGGAATCAAACGGAATGGAATGGAGTGGAATGGAATAAACCCGAATGGAATGGAATGGAATGGAACGGAATGGAATGGAATGAAATGGAATCAACCAGAATGGAATGGAATGGAATGAAATGGAATGGAATGGAATGGAATGGAATCAACGCGAATGGAATGGAATGTAATGAAATGGAATGCAATTTAATCAACCCGAATGGAATGGAATGGAAGGGAATAGAACGGACTGGAATCAACCCGAATAGAATGGAATGGAAGGGAATTTAATGGAAGGGAATGGAATGGAATCAACCCGAATGGAATGGAATGTAATTGAATGGAATGGAATGGAATGGAATGAAATGGAACGAAATGGATTCAACCCGAATGGAATGGAATGGAATAGAATGGAATGGAATGGAATCAACCCGAATGGAATGGAATGTAATTGAATGGAATGGAATGGAATGGAATGAAATGGAACGAAATGGAATCAACCCCAATGGAATGGAATAGAATGGAATGGAATGGAATGGAATGGAATGGAATCAACCGGAATGGAATGGAATCAACCCGAATGGAATGGAATGGAATGGAACGGAATGGAATGGAATCAACCGGAATGGAATGGAATGGAATGGAAAGGAAACCATCCGAATGGAATTGAATGGAAGGGAATGGAATGGAATGGAATGGAATGGAATCACCCCGAGTGGAATGGAATTTAATCGAACGGAATGGAATGGAATGGAATGAAATGGAACGAAATGGAATCAACCCGAATGGAATGGAATGGAATGGAATGGAATCAACCCGAATGGAATGGGATAGAATGGCATGGAATGGAATGGAATCGAATGGAATCAACACGAATGGAATGGAATGGAATGGCATGGAATGGAATGGAATGGAATGGCATGGAATGGAATGAAATGGAATGGAGTCATTCCGAATGGAATGGAATGGAATGGAATGGAATGGAATGGAATGGATTGGAATGGAATGGAATGGAATGAAATGGAATATAATGGAATGGAATCAACCCGAATGAAATGGAATGGAACGGAATGGAATGGAATGGAATGCAATGCAATGGAATGGAATGTAATGGAATCAACACGATTGGAATGGAATGGAATGGAATGGCATGGAATAGAATGGAATCAACCCGAATGGAATGGAATCAACCCGAGGGAAATGGAATGGAATGGAATGGAATGGAATGGAATGGAATAAACCTGAATGAAATGGATTGGAATGGAATGGAATGGATTGGAATGCAATGAACCCGAAAGGAATGGAGTGACAGGGAATGGAATAGAATCGAATGGAAAGGAATGGAATCAACCCGAATGCAATGGAATGGAATGGAATGAAATGCAATGAAATGGAACGGAATGGAATCAAACCGAATGGAATGGAATGGAATGCATGGAGTGCAATCGAATGGAACGTAATGAACCCGAATGGAGTGGAGTGGAATGGAATGGAATGGAATGGAATGGAATGGAATGGAATGGAATCAACCCGAATGGAATGGAATGGAATGGAACGGAATGGAATGGAATGGAATGGAATCAACCTGAATGGAATGTAATTGAATGGAATGGAATGCAATGGAATCAACCTGAATGGAATGGAATTGAATGGCGTGGAATGGAATGGAATGGAATGGAATGGAATGGAATCAACACGAAAGGAACAGAATGGAATGGAATGGAAGGGAAGGGAATGGAATGGAATGGAATCAACCCGAATGGAATGGAATGGGATGGAACAGAATGGAATCCATCCGAATGGAATGGAATGGAATGGAATGGAATGGAATGGAATGGAATGGAATGGAATGAAGTGAATGGAATGGAATCAACATGAGTCTAATCGAATGGAATGGAATGGAATCAACACGAACGGAATGGAATGGAATGGAATGGAATCAACCGGAATGGAATGGAATGGAATGGAATGGAATCAACCCGAATGGAATGGAATTGGTTGGAACGGAATGGAATGGAATGGAATGGAATCAACACGAATGGAATGGAATGGAATGGAATGGAATGGAATGGAATGGAAAGGAATGGACTGGAATCAACCCGATTGGAACGGAATGGAATGGAATGGAATGGAATGGAATCAACGGGAATGGAATGGAATGGAGTGGATTCAACCCAAATGGAATGGAATGGAATGGAATGGAACGGAATGGAATCAACCCGAATTGAATGGAATGGCATGGAATGGAATGGAATGGAATGGAATCAACCCGAATGGAATGGAATGGAATGGAATGGAATCAACACTAATATAATGGAATGCAATGGAATGGAATCAACCGGAATGGAATGGAATGGAATGGAATGGAATGGAATGGAATGGAATCAACTGGAATGGAATGGAATGGAATGGAATCAACACGAATGGACTGGAATGGGATGAAACGGAATGGAATCAACGCGAATGGAAAGGAATAGAATGGAATGGAATAAACACGAATCTAATGGAATGGAATGGAATGGAATCAAAACGAATAGAATGGAATGGAACGGAATGGAATGGAATCAACCGGAATGGAACGGAATGGAATGGAATGGAATGGAATGGAATCAACACGAATGGAATGGAATGGGATGGAACGGAGTGGAATGGGATGGGATGGAACCGAGTGGAATGGAATGGAATGGAAACAACCCGAATGGAACGTAATACAATGGAATGCAATGCAATGGAATGGAATGGAATCAATGCGAATGGAATGGAATGGAATGGAATGGAATGGAACCAACCCGAATGGAATGGAATGCAATGGAATGGAAAGGAATCAAAACGAATGGAATGGAAAGAAATGGAATGGAAAGGAATGGAATGGAATGGAATAAACCCGAATGGAATGGAATGCAATGGAATGGAATGTAATGGAATGGAATGGAATGGAATCCACCCGAATGGAATGGAATGCAATGGAAAGGAATGGAATCGAATCAACACGAATGGAATGGAATGGAATGGAATCAACTCGAATGGAATGGAAATGAATGGAATGGAATTGAATCAACCCGAATGGAATGGAATGCAATGGAATTGAATGGAATGGAGTCAACCCGTATAGAACGGAATGGAATGGAAGGGAATGGTATGGAATGGAATGGAATCAATCCAATATAAATGGAATGGAATGGAATGGAATGGAAAGGAATGGAAGGGTATGAACCCGAAATGAATGGAATGGAGTTGAATCAACTCGAATGTAATGGAATGGAATGGAATCAACCCCAATGGAATGAAATGGATTTGAATGGAATGGATTGGAAGGGAATCAACCCGAATGCAATGGAATGGAATGGAATCAACGCGAATGGAATGGAATGGAATGGAATGGGACATAATCAACACGATTGGAATGGAATGCAATGGAATTTAATGGAATGGAATCAACCCGAATGGAATGGAATGGAATGGAATGGAATGGAATGGAATCAAACGGAATGGAATGGAATGGAATGGAATGAAATTGAACGGACTGGAATCAACCCGAATGGAATGGAATGGAAGGGAAAGGAATGGAATGGAATGGAATGGATTGGAATGGAATCAACCCGAATGGAATGGAATGTAATTGAATGGAATGGAATGGAATGGAATGAAATGGAACGAAATGGAATCAACCCGAATGGAATGGAATGGAATGGAATGGAACGGAAAGGAATGGAATCTACCCGAATGGAATGGAATGGAATGGCATTTAATGGAATGGAATGGAATGGAATCAACACGAATAGAATGGAATGCAATGGCATGGAATGGAATGGAATCAACCCGAATGCATGGGAATGGATTGGAATGGAATGGAATTTAATGGAATAAAATGCAATGCAATCAACCAGAATGGAATGGAACGGAATGGAATGGAATGGAATGGAATCAACCAGAATGGAATGGAATGGAATGGGAAGGGAATCGAATGGAATGGAATGGAATGGAATGGAATCAACCGGAATGGAATGGAATGGAATGGAAAGGAATGGAATGGAATGGAATGGAATGGAATGGAATGGAATGGAATAAACCCGAATGGAACTTAATGGAAAGGAATGGAATGGAATGGAATCAACCCGAATGTAATCGAATCGAGTGGAATAGAATGGAATCAATCCGAATGGAATGGAATGGAATGGAATAAACCCGAATGGAATACAATGGAATGGAATGGAATGCAATGGAATCAACCGGAAAGGAAGGGAATGGAATGGAATGGAATGGTATGTAATCAACCCGAATGGAATGGAAAGGAATGAAATGGAATCAACACGAATGGAATGCAATGGAATGGAATGGAATGGAGTGGAATCAACCCGAATGGAATGGAATGCAATGGATTGCAATGGAATCGAATCAACACGAATGCAATGGAATGGAATGGCATCAACTCGAATGTAATGGAATGGAATGGAATCAACCCGAATGGAACGGAATGCAATGGAATGGAATGGAATGGAATGGAATGCAATCAACCCGAATGGAATGGAATGGGATGTAACGGAATGGAATCAATACGAATGGAATGGAATGGAATGGAAAGGAGTGGAATGGAATGGAATGGAATGGAATTGAATGGAATGGAATCAACACGAATCTAGTGGAATGAAATGGAATGGAATCAACAAGAATGGAATGGAATGGCATGGAATGGAATGGAATGGAATCAACCGGAATGAATGGAATGGAATGGAATCAACCCGAATTGAATGGAATGGGATGGAACGGAATGGAATGGAATGGAATGGAATCAACACGAATGGAATGGAATGGAACGGATTGGAATGGAATGGAATGGAATGGAATGGAAAGGAATGGACTGGAATCAACCCGATTGGAATGGAATGGAATGGAATGGAATGGAATCAACGGGAATGGAATTGAATGGAGTGGAATCAACCCGAATGGAATGGAAAGGAATGTAACGGAATGGAATGGAATAGAATGGAATCAACCCGAATGGAATGGAATGGAATTGAATGGAATTGAATCAACCCGAATGGAATGGAATATAATGGAATGGAATGGAATGGAATGGAATCAACCCGAATGGAATGGAATGGAATGGCATGGAATGGAATGCAATGGAATGGAATCAACCCGAATGGAATGGAATGGAATGGAATGGAATCAACACGAATCTAATGGAATGGAATGGAATGGTAACAACCAGAATGGAATGGAATTGAATGGAATGGAATGCAATGGAATGAACCCGAATGGAATGGAATTGAATGGCATGGAATGGAATGGAAGCAACCCGAATGGAACGGAATGGAATGGAATGGAATGGAATGGAATCAACCGAATGGAATGGAATGGGATGGAACGGAATGGAATCAACCCGAATGGAAAGGAATGGAATGGAATTGAATGGAATGGAATGGAATCAACACGAGTCTAATGGAATGGAATGGAATGGAATCAAGACCAATGGAATGGAATGGAATGGAATGGAATCAACCGGAATGGAATGGAATGGAATGGAATCAACCCGAATGGAATGGAATGGAATGGAGTGGAATGGAATGGAATGCAATCAACCGGAATGGAATGGAATGGAATGGAATGGAATCAACCCGAATGGAATGGAATGGGATGGAACGGAATGGAATGGAATCAACACGAATGGAATGGAATGGATTAGAATTGAATGGAATGGAAAGGAATGGAAAGGAATGGACTGGAATCAACCCGATTGGAACGGAATGGAATGGAATGGAATGGAATCAACGGGAATGGAATGGAATCGAATGGAATGAACCCGAATGGAATGGAATGGAATGTAACGGAATGGAATGGAATAGAATGGAATCACCCCGAATGGAGTGGAATGAAATGGAATGGAATGGAATCAACCTGAATGGAATGGAATGGAATGGAATGCAATGGAATGGAATGGAATGGAATCAACCCGAATGGAATGGAATGGAATGGCATGGAATGGAATTGAATGGAATGGAATCAACCCAAATGGAATGGAATGGAATGGAATGGAATCAACACGAATCTAATGGAATGGAATGGAATGGAATCAACCGGAATGGAATGGAATGGAATGGAATGGAATCAACTGGAATGGATTGGAATCAACACGAATGGAACAGAATGGAATGGAATGGAATGGAATGGAATGGAATGCAATCAACCCCAATGGAATGGAATGGGATGGAACCGAATGGAATCAACACGAATGGAATGGAATGTAATGGAATGGAATGGAATGGAATGGAATGTAATGGAATGAAATGGAATGGAATGGAATGCAATCAACCCGAAAGGAATGGAATGGGATGGAACGGTATGGAATCAACACGAATGGAATGGAATGAAGTGGAATGGAATGTAATTGAATGGAATGCAATCAACACGAGTCTAGTGGAATGGAATGGAATGGAATCAACACGAACGGAATGGAATGGAATGGAATGGAATGGAACGGAATGGAATCAACCGGAATGAATGGAATGGAATGGAATCAACCCGAAAGGAATTGAATGGGATGGAACGGAATGAAATGGAATGGAATGGAATCAACACGAATGGAATGGAATGGAATGGATTGGAATGGAATGGAATGGAATGGAATGGAAAGGAATGGACTGGAATCAACCCGATTGGAACGGAATGGAATGGAATGGAATGGAATCAACGGGAATGGAATGGAATCGAATGGAATGAACCCGAATGGAATGGAATGGAATGTAACGGAATGGAATGGAATAGAATGGAATCACCCCGAATGGAGTGGAATGAAATGGAATGGAATGGAATCAACCTGAATGGAATGGAATGGAATGGAATGCAATGGAATGGAATGGAATGGAATCAACCCGAATGGAATGGAATGGAATGGCATGGAATGGAATTGAATGGAATGGAATCAACCCAAATGGAATGGAATGGAATCAACACGAATCTAATGGAATGGGATGGAATGGAATCAACCGGAATGGAATGGAATGGAATGGAATGGAATCAACTGGAATGGATTGGAATCAACACGAATGGAACAGAATGGAATGGAATGGAATGGAATGGAATGGAATGCAATCAACCCCAATGGAATGGAATGGGATGGAACCGAATGGAATCAACACGAATGGAATGGAATGTAATGTAATGGAATGGAATGGAATGGAATGGAATGGAATGGAATGGAATGTAATGTAATGGAATGAAATGGAATGGAATGCAATCAACCCGAAAGGAATGGAATGGGATGGAACGGTATGGAATCAACACGAATGGAATGGAATGAAGTGGAATGGAATGTAATTGAATGGAATGCAATCAACACGAGTCTAGTGGAATGGAATGGAATGGAATCAACACGAACGGAATGGAATGGAATGGAATGGAATGGAACGGAATGGAATCAACCGGAATGAATGGAATGGAATGGAATCAACCCGAAAGGAATTGAATGGGATGGAACGGAATGAAATGGAATGGAATGGAATCAACACGAATGGAATGGAATGGAATGGATTGGAATGGAATGGAATGGAATGGAATGGAAAGGAATGGACTGGAATCAACCCGATTGGAACGGAATGGAATGGAATGGAATGGAATCAACGGGAATGGAATTGAATGGAGTGGAATCAACCCGAATGGAATGGAAAGGAATATAACGGAATGGAATGGAATAGAATGGAATCAACCCGAATGGAATGGAATGGAATGGAATGGAATGGAATTGAATCAACCCGAATGGAATGGAATGGAATGTAATGGAAAGGAATGGAATGGAATCAACCCGAATGGAATGGAATGGAATGGCATGGAATGGAATGGAATGGAATGGAATGGAATCAAACCGAATGGAATGGAATGGAATGGAATGGAATGGAATGGAATCAACACGAGTCTAATGGAATGGAATGGAATGGAATCAAGACGAATGGAATGGAATGGAATGGAATCAACCGGAATGGAATGGAATGGAATGGAATCAATCCGAATGGAATGGAATGGAATGCAATGGAATGGAATGGAATGCAATGGAATGGAAAGGTATGTAATGGAATTGAATGGAATCAACCCGAATAGAATGAAATGGAAAGGAATGGAATGGAATAAACCCGAATGGAATGGAATGGAATGGAAGAGAATGGAATGGAGTGGAACGGAATGTAATCAATCCGAACGGAATGGAATGGAATGGAATGGAATGGAATGGAAGGGAATGCAATGGAATGGAATCAACCCGAATGGATTGGAATGGAATTGAATGGAATGGAATGAAATGGAACGAAATGGAATCAACACGAATGGAATGGAATGGAGTGGAATGGAATGGAATGAAATCAACCCTAATGGAATGTTATGGGATGGAATGGAATGGAATAAACCCGAATGGATTGGAATGGAATGGAATGGAATATAATTCAATCAACCAGAATGGAATGGAATGGAATGGCATGGAATGCAATGGAGTCAACCCGAATGGATTGCAATGGATTGGAATCAACTCGAATGAAATGGAATGGAGTTGAATAGACTGGAATGGAATAGAATGCAATGGAATCAACTCGTATGGAATGCAATGGAAAGGAATGGAACGGAATGAAATGGAATGGAGTGGAATGGAATGGAGAAACCCGAAGGGAATGGAATGGAATGGAATGAAATGCAATGAAATGGAACGGAATGGAATTAAACCGAAAGGAATGGATTGGAATGGAATGGAATGCAATGGAATTAACCCGAATGAAATGGAATGGAATTGAATGGAATGGAATGGAATGGAATGGAATGGAATGGAATGGAATCAACTCGAATGGAATGGAATCAACCCGAATGGAATGGAATGGAATGGAACAGAATGGAATGGAATCAACCGGAATGGAATGGAATGGAATGGAATGGAAAGGAATCAACCCGAATGGAATGGAATGGAAGGGAATGGAATGGAATGGAATGGAATGGAATGGAACGAAATGGAAACTACCGGAGTGGAATGGAATGGAATGGAATGGAATCAACCCGAATGGAATGGGATGGAATGGCATGGAATGGAATGGAATGGAATGGAATCAACACGAATGGAATGGAATGGAATGGCATGGAATGGAATGGAATCAACCCGAATGGAATGGAATGGAATGGAACGGAATGGAATGGAGTGGAATGGAATGGAATGGAATGGAATGGAATGGAATCAACCCGAATGGAATGGAATTGAATGGAATGGAATGCAATGGAATCAACCCGAATGGAATGGAATTGAATGGCATGGAATGGAATGCAATGGAATGGAATCAACCCGAATGGAACAGAATGGAATGGAATGGAATGGAATGCAATCAACCCGAATGGAATGGAATGGGATGGAACGGAATGGAATCAATACGAATGGAATCGAATGGAATGGAAAGGAGTGGAATGGAATAGAATGGAATGGAATTGAATGGAATGGAATCAACACGAGTCTAGTGGAATGGAATGGAATGGAATCAACAAGAATGGAATGGAATGGAATGGAATGGAATGGAATCAACCGGAATGAATGGAATGGAATGGAATCAACCCGAATTGAATGGAATGGGATGGAACGGAATGGAATGGAATGGAATGGAATCAACACGAATGGAATGCAATGGAACAGATTGGAATGGAATGGAATGGAATGGAATGGAAAGGAATGGACTGGAATCAACCCGATTGGAATGGAATGGAATGGAATGGAATGGAATCAACGGGAATGGAATTGAATGGAGTGGAATCAACCCGAATGGAATGGAATGGATTAGAATTGAATGGAATGGAAAGGAATGGAAAGGAATGGACTGGAATCAACCCGATTGGAACGGAATGGAATGGAATGGAATGGAATCAACGGGAATGGAATGGAATCGAATGGAATGAACCCGAATGGAATGGAATGGAATGTAACGGAATGGAATGGAATAGAATGGAATCACCCCGAATGGAGTGGAATGAAATGGAATGGAATGGAATCAACCTGAATGGAATGGAATGGAATGGAATGCAATGGAATGGAATGGAATGGAATCAACCCGAATGGAATGGAATGGAATGGAATGGCATGGAATGGAATTGAATGGAATGGAATCAACCCAAATGGAATGGAATGGAATGGAATGGAATCAACACGAATCTAATCGAATGGAATGGAATGGAATCAACCGGAATGGAATGGAATGGAATGGAATGGAATCAACTGGAATGGATTGGAATCAACACGAATGGAACAGAATGGAATGGAATGGAATGGAATGGAATGGAATGGAATGGAATGCAATCAACCCGAATGGAATGGAATGGGATGGAACGGAACGGAATCAACACGAATGGAATGGAATGAAGTGGAATGGAATGTAATTGAATGGAATGCAATCAACACGAGTCTAGTGGAATGGAATGGAATGGAATCAACACGAATGGAATGGAATGGAATGGAATGGAATGGAATGGAATCAACCGGAATGAATGGAATGGAATGGAATCAACCCGAAAGGAATTGAATGGGATGGAACGGAATGAAATGGAATGGAATGGAATCAACATGAATGGAATGGAAAGGAATGGATTGGAATGGAATGGAATGGAATGGAATGGAAAGGAATGGACTGGAATCAACCAGATTGGAATGGAATGGAATGGAATGGAATGGAATCAATGGGAATGGAATTGAATGGAGTGGAATCAACCCGAATGGAATGGAAAGGAATGTAACGGAATGGAATGGAATAGAATGGAATCAACCCGAATGGAATGGAATGGAATGGAATCAAAACGAATCTAATGGAATGGAATGGAATGATAACAACCGGAATGGAATGGAATGGAATGGAATGGAATCAACTGGAATGGAGTGGAATGGAATGGAATGGAATGGAATGGTATGGAATCAAAACGAATGGACTGGAATGGTATGAAACGGAATGGAACAAACACGAATGGAAAGGAATAGAATGGAGTGGAATCAACACGAATCTAATGGAATGGAATGGAATGGAATCAAAACGAATGGAATGGAATGGAATGGAACGAAATGGAAACAACCGGAGTGGAATGGAATGGAATGGAATGGAATCAACCCGAATGGAATGGGATGGAATGGCATGGAATGGAATGGAATGGAATGGAATGGAATGGAATGAAGTGAATGGAATGGAATCAACATGAGTCTAATCGAATGGAATGGAATGGAATCAACACGAACGGAATGGAATGGAATGGAATGGAATCAACCGGAATGGAATGGAATGGAATGGAATGGAATCAACCCGAATGGAATGGAATTGGTTGGAACGGAATGGAATGGAATGGAATGGAATCAACACGAATGGAATGGAATGGAATGGAATGGAATGGAATGGAATGGAAAGGAATGGACTGGAATCAACCCGATTGGAACGGAATGGAATGGAATGGAATGGAATGGAATCAACGGGAATGGAATGGAATGGAGTGGATTCAACCCAAATGGAATGGAATGGAATGGAATGGAACGGAATGGAATCAACCCGAATTGAATGGAATGGCATGGAATGGAATGGAATGGAATGGAATCAACCCGAATGGAATGGAATGGAATGGAATGGAATCAACACTAATATAATGGAATGCAATGGAATGGAATCACCGGAATGGAATGGAATGGAATGGAATGGAATGGAATGGAATGGAATCAACTGGAATGGAATGGAATGGAATGGAATCAACACGAATGGACTGGAATGGGATGAAACGGAATGGAATCAACGCGAATGGAAAGGAATAGAATGGAATGGAATAAACACGAATATAATGGAATGGAATGGAATGGAATCAAAACGAATAGAATGGAATGGAACGGAATGGAATGGAATCAACCGGAATGGAACGGAATGGAATGGAATGGAATGGAATGGAATCAACACGAATGGAATGGAATGGGATGGAACGGAGTGGAATGGGATGGGATGGAACCGAGTGGAATGGAATGGAATGGAAACAACCCGAATGGAACGTAATACAATGGAATGCAATGGAATGGAATGGAATGGAATCAATGCGAATGGAATGGAATGGAATGGAATGGAATGGAACCAACCCGAATGGAATGGAATGCAATGGAATGGAAAGGAATCAAACCGAATGGAATGGAAAGAAATGGAATGGAAAGGAATGGAATGGAATGGAATAAACCCGAATGGAATGGAATGCAATGGAATGGAATATAATGGAATGGAATGGAATGGAATCCACCCGAATGGAATGGAATGCAATGGAAAGGAATGGAATTGAATCAACACGAATGGAATGGAATGGAATGGAATCAACTCGAATGGAATGGAAATGAATGGAATGGAATTGAATCAACCCGAATGGAATGGAATGCAATGGAATTGAATGGAATGGAGTCAACCCGTATAGAATGGAATGGAATGGAAGGGAATGGTATGGAATGGAATGGAATCAATCCAATATAAATGGAATGGAATGGAATGGAATGGAAAGGAATTGAAGGGTATGAACCCGAAATGAATGGAATGGAGTTGAATCAACTCGAATGTAATGGAATGGAATGGAATCAACCCCAATGGAATGAAATGGATTTGAATGGAATGGATTGGAAGGGAATCAACCCGAATGCAATGGAATGGAATGGAATCAACGCGAATGGAATGGAATGGAATGGAATGGGACATAATCAACACGATTGGAATGGAATGCAATGGAATTTAATGGAATGGAATCAACCCGAATGGAATGGAATGGAATGGAATGGAATGGAATGGAATGGAATGGAATCAAACGGAATGGAATGGAATGGAATGGAATGAAATTGAACGGACTGGAATCAACCCGAATGGAATGGAATGGAAGGGAAAGGAATGGAATGGAATGGAATGGATTGGAATGGAATCAACCCGAATGGAATGGAATGTAATTGAATGGAATGGAATGGAATGGAATGAAATGGAACGAAATAGAATCAACCCGAATGGAATGGAATGGAATGGAATGGAACGGAAAGGAATGGAATCTACCCGAATGGAATGGAATGGAATGGCATTTAATGGAATGGAATGGAATGGAATCGACACGAATAGAATGGAATGCAATGGCATGGAATGGAATGGAATCAACCCGAATGCATGGGAATGGAATGGAATGGAATGGAATTTAATGGAATAAAATGCAATGCAATCAACCAGAATGGAATGGAACGGAATGGAATGGAATGGAATGGAATCAACCAGAATGGAATGGAATGGAATGGGAAGGGAATCGAATGGAATGGAATGGAATGGAATGGAATCAACCGGAATGGAATGGAATGGAATGGAAAGGAATGGAATGGAATGGAATGGAATGGAATGGAATAAACCCGAATGGAACTTAATGGAAAGGAATGGAATGGAATGGAATCAACCCGAATGTAATCGAATCGAGTGGAATAGAATGGAATCAATCTGAATGGAATGGAATGGAATGGAATAAACCCGAATGGAATGCAATGGAATGGAATGGAATGCAATGGAATCAACCGGAAAGGAAGGGAATGTAATGGAATGGAATGGTATGTAATCAACCCGAATGGAATGGAAAGGAATGAAATGGAATCAACCCGAATGGAATGCAATGGAATGGAATGGAATGGAGTGGAATCAACCCGAATGGAATGGAATGCAATGGATTGCAATGGAATCGAATCAACACGAATGCAATGGAATGGAATGGAATCAACTCGAATGTAATGGAATGGAATGGAATGGAATGGAATCAACCCGAATGGAATGGAATGCAATGGAATGGAATGGATTGGAATCAACCCGAATGGAATGGAATGGAATGGAATGGAATGGAATGGAATCAACACGAATGAAATGGAATGGAATCAACCCGAATGGAATGGAATGGAATGGAATGGAATGGAACGGAAAGAATGGAAACGAATGGAATCAAACCGAAAGGAATGGAATGCAATGGAATGGAATGGAATGGAATCAACCCGAATGGAATGGAGTGGAATGGAATCAACTCGAATGGAATGGAATGGAATGGAATGGAAAGGAACGGAATGGAATCAACCCGAATGGAATGGAATGCAATGGAATGGAATGGAATGGAATGGAATAAACCCGAATGCAAGGGAATGGAATGGAATGGAATGCAATTTAATGGAATAGAATGCAATGCAATCAACCAGAATGGAATGGAATGGAATGGAACGTAATCAATCCGAATGGAATGGAATGGATTGGAATCACCTCGAAAGGAATGGAATGGATTGGAATGGAAAGGAGTCAAAACGAATGGAATGGAATGGAATGGAAAGGAATGGAATGGAATGGAATGGAATGGAATGGAATGGAATGGAATGGAAAGGAATGCAATGGAATCAACGAGAATGAAGTGGAAAGGAATGGAATGGAAAGGAATTGAATGGAATGGAATAGAATAGAAACAACACGAATGGAATGGAATGGAATCAACCTGAACGGAATGGAATCAACCCGAATGGAATGGAATGGAATGGAATGTAATCAAACGGAATGGAATGGAATGGAATGCAATGGAATGGAATTGAACGGACTGGAAGAAACCCGAATGGAATGGAATGGAAGGGAAAGGAATGGAATGGAATGGATTGGAATGGAATCAACCCGAATGGAATGGAATGTAATTGAATGGAATGGAATGGAATGGAATGAAATGGAACGAAATGGAATCAACCCGAATGGAATGGAATGGAACGGAAAGGAATGGAATCTACCCGAATGGAATGGAATGGAATGGCATTTAATGGAATGGAATGGAATGGAATCAACACGAATAGAATGGAATGCAATGCCATGGAATGGAATGGAATGGAATGGAGTCAATACGAATGGAATGGAATTGAATGGAATGGAATATAATGGAATGGAATCAACCGGAATGGAATGGAATGGAATGGAATGCAATGGATTGGAATGGAATCACCCCGATTGGAATGGAATGGAATGGAATGGATTGGAAAAGAATGGAATATACCTGAATGGAATGTAATGGAATGGAATTGAATGGAATGGAGTGGAATCAACCCGAATGAAATGGAATGGAATGGAATGGAATGGAAAAGTATGGAATAGAATCAACCCGAAAGGAATGGAATGGAAGGGAATGGAATGGAATAGAATGGAATGGAATGGAGACAACCATAATGGAATGGAATGGAATGGAACGGAATGAAGTGCAATGGAATGGAACGCAATGGAATCAATCCGAATGGAATGGAAAGGAATGGCATGGAATGGAATGGAATGGAACGTAATGAACCAGAAGGGAGTGGAGTGGAATGGAATGGAATGGAATGGATTGGAATGGAACGGAATCAACACGAATCTAATGGAATGGAATAGAACGGAATGCACTGGAATCAACCCGATTGGAACGGAATGGAATAGAACGGAATGGAATCCACCGGAATGGAATGGAGTGGAATGGAATCAACCCGAATGGAATGGAACGGAATGGAATGGAATGGAATGGAATCAACCAGAATGGAATGGAATGGAATGGAACGGAATGGAATGGAACAGAATGGAATCAAACGGAATGGAATGGAGTGGAATGGAATAAACCCGAATGGAATGGAATGGAATGGAACGGAATGGAATGGAATGAAATGGAATCAACCAGAATGGAATGGAATGGAATGAAATGGAATGGAATGGAATGGAATGGAATCAACCCGAATGGAATGGAATGTAATGAAATGGAATGCAATTTAATCAACCCGAATGGAATGGAATGGAAGGGAATAGAACGGACTGGAATCAACCCGAATAGAATGGAATGGAAGGGAATTTAATGGAAGGGAATGGAATGGAATCAACCCGAATGGAATGGAATGTAATTGAATGGAATGGAATGGAATGGAATGAAATGGAACGAAATGGATTCAACCCGAATGGAATGGAATGGAATAGAATGGAATGGAATGGAATCAACCCGAATGGAATGGAATGTAATTGAATGGAATGGAATGGAATGGAATGAAATGGAACGAAATGGAATCAACCCCAATGGAATGGAATAGAATGGAATGGAATGGAATGGAATGGAATGGAATCAACCGGAATGGAATGGAATCAACCCGAATGGAATGGAATGGAATGGAACGGAATGGAATGGAATCAACCGGAATGGAATGGAATGGAATGGAAAGGAAACCATCCGAATGGAATTGAATGGAAGGGAATGGAATGGAATGGAATGGAATGGAATCACCCCGAGTGGAATGGAATTTAATCGAACGGAATGGAATGGAATGGAATGAAATGGAACGAAATGGAATCAACCCGAATGGAATGGAATGGAATGGAATGGAATCAACCCGAATGGAATGGGATAGAATGGCATGGAATGGAATGGAATCGAATGGAATCAACACGAATGGAATGGAATGGAATGGCATGGAATGGAATGGAATGGAATGGCATGGAATGGAATGAAATGGAATGGAGTCATTCCGAATGGAATGGAATGGAATGGAATGGAATGGATTGGAATGGAATGGAATGGAATGAAATGGAATATAATGGAATGGAATCAACCCGAATGAAATGGAATGGAACGGAATGGAATGGAATGGAATGCAATGCAATGGAATGGAATGTAATGGAATCAACACGATTGGAATGGAATGGAATGGAATGGCATGGAATAGAATGGAATCAACCCGAATGGAATGGAATCAACCCGAGGGAAATGGAATGGAATGGAATGGAATGGAATGGAATGGAATAAACCTGAATGAAATGGATTGGAATGGAATGGAATGGATTGGAATGCAATGAACCCGAAAGGAATGGAGTGACAGGGAATGGAATAGAATCGAATGGAAAGGAATGGAATCAACCCGAATGCAATGGAATGGAATGGAATGAAATGCAATGAAATGGAACGGAATGGAATCAAACCGAATGGAATGGAATGGAATGCATGGAGTGCAATCGAATGGAACGTAATGAACCCGAATGGAGTGGAGTGGAATGGAATGGAATGGAATGGAATGGAATGGAATGGAATGGAATGGAATGGAATCAACCCGAATGGAATGGAATGGAATGGAACGGAATGGAATGGAATGGAATGGAATCAACCTGAATGGAATGTAATTGAATGGAATGGAATGCAATGGAATCAACCTGAATGGAATGGAATTGAATGGCGTGGAATGGAATGGAATGGAATGGAATGGAATGGAATCAACACGAAAGGAACAGAATGGAATGGAATGGAAGGGAAGGGAATGGAATGGAATGGAATCAACCCGAATGGAATGGAATGGGATGGAACAGAATGGAATCCATCCGAATGGAATGGAATGGAATGGAATGGAATGGAATGGAATGGAATGGAATGGAATGAAGTGAATGGAATGGAATCAACATGAGTCTAATCGAATGGAATGGAATGGAATCAACACGAACGGAATGGAATGGAATGGAATGGAATCAACCGGAATGGAATGGAATGGAATGGAATGGAATCAACCCGAATGGAATGGAATTGGTTGGAACGGAATGGAATGGAATGGAATGGAATCAACACGAATGGAATGGAATGGAATGGAATGGAATGGAATGGAATGGAAAGGAATGGACTGGAATCAACCCGATTGGAACGGAATGGAATGGAATGGAATGGAATGGAATCAACGGGAATGGAATGGAATGGAGTGGATTCAACCCAAATGGAATGGAATGGAATGGAATGGAACGGAATGGAATCAACCCGAATTGAATGGAATGGCATGGAATGGAATGGAATGGAATGGAATCAACCCGAATGGAATGGAATGGAATGGAATGGAATCAACACTAATATAATGGAATGCAATGGAATGGAATCAACCGGAATGGAATGGAATGGAATGGAATGGAATCAACTGGAATGGAATGGAATGGAATGGAATCAACACGAATGGACTGGAATGGGATGAAACGGAATGGAATCAACGCGAATGGAAAGGAATAGAATGGAATGGAATAAACACGAATCTAATGGAATGGAATGGAATGGAATCAAAACGAATAGAATGGAATGGAACGGAATGGAATGGAATCAACCGGAATGGAACGGAATGGAATGGAATGGAATGGAATGGAATCAACACGAATGGAATGGAATGGGATGGAACGGAGTGGAATGGGATGGGATGGAACCGAGTGGAATGGAATGGAATGGAAACAACCCGAATGGAACGTAATACAATGGAATGCAATGCAATGGAATGGAATGGAATCAATGCGAATGGAATGGAATGGAATGGAATGGAATGGAACCAACCCGAATGGAATGGAATGCAATGGAATGGAAAGGAATCAAACCGAATGGAATGGAAAGAAATGGAATGGAAAGGAATGGAATGGAATGGAATAAACCCGAATGGAATGGAATGCAATGGAATGGAATATAATGGAATGGAATGGAATGGAATCCACCCGAATGGAATGGAATGCAATGGAAAGGAATGGAATCGAATCAACACGAATGGAATGGAATGGAATGGAATCAACTCGAATGGAATGGAAATGAATGGAATGGAATTGAATCAACCCGAATGGAATGGAATGCAATGGAATTGAATGGAATGGAGTCAACCCGTATAGAATGGAATGGAATGGAAGGGAATGGTATGGAATGGAATGGAATCAATCCAATATAAATGGAATGGAATGGAATGGAATGGAAAGGAATGGAAGGGTATGAACCCGAAATGAATGGAATGGAGTTGAATCAACTCGAATGTAATGGAATGGAATGGAATCAACCCCAATGGAATGAAATGGATTTGAATGGAATGGATTGGAAGGGAATCAACCCGAATGCAATGGAATGGAATGGAATCAACGCGAATGGAATGGAATGGAATGGAATGGGACATAATCAACACGATTGGAATGGAATGCAATGGAATTTAATGGAATGGAATCAACCCGAATGGAATGGAATGGAATGGAATGGAATGGAATGGAATGGAATGGAATCAAACGGAATGGAATGGAATGGAATGGAATGAAATTGAACGGACTGGAATCAACCCGAATGGAAAGGAATGGAAGGGAAAGGAATGGAATGGAATGGAATGGATTGGAATGGAATCAACCCGAATGGAATGGAATGTAATTGAATGGAATGGAATGGAATGGAATGAAATGGAACGAAATGGAATCAACCCGAATGGAATGGAATGGAATGGAATGGAACGGAAAGGAATGGAATCTACCCGAATGGAATGGAATGGAATGGCATTTAATGGAATGGAATGGAATGGAATCAACACGAATAGAATGGAATGCAATGGCATGGAATGGAATGGAATCAACCCGAATGCATGGGAATGGATTGGAATGGAATGGAATTTAATGGAATAAAATGCAATGCAATCAACCAGAATGGAATGGAACGGAATGGAATGGAATGGAATGGAATGGAATGGAATGGATTGGAATGGAATCAACCCGAATGGAATGGAATGTAATTGAATGGAATGGAATGGAATGGAATGAAATGGAACGAAATAGAATCAACCCGAATGGAATGGAATGGAATGGAATGGAACGGAAAGGAATGGAATCTACCCGAATGGAATGGAATGGAATGGCATTTAATGGAATGGAATGGAATGGAATCGACACGAATAGAATGGAATGCAATGGCATGGAATGGAATGGAATCAACCCGAATGCATGGGAATGGAATGGAATGGAATGGAATTTAATGGAATAAAATGCAATACAATCAACCAGAATGGAATGGAACGGAATGGAATGGAATGGAATGGAATCAACCAGAATGGAATGGAATGGAATGGGAAGGGAATCGAATGGAATGGAATGGAATGGAATGGAATCAACCGGAATGGAATGGAATGGAATGGAAAGGAATGGAATGGAATGGAATGGAATGGAATGGAATGGAATGGAATAAACCCGAATGGAACTTAATGGAAAGGAATGGAATGGAATGGAATCAACCCGAATGTAATCGAATCGAGTGGAATAGAATGGAATCAATCTGAATGGAATGGAATGGAATGGAATAAACCCGAATGGAATGCAATGGAATGGAATGGAATGCAATGGAATCAACCGGAAAGGAAGGGAATGTAATGGAATGGAATGGTATGTAATCAACCCGAATGGAATGGAAAGGAATGAAATGGAATCAACCCGAATGGAATGCAATGGAATGGAATGGAATGGAGTGGAATCAACCCGAATGGAATGGAATGCAATGGATTGCAATGGAATCGAATCAACACGAATGCAATGGAATGGAATGGAATCAACTCGAATGTAATGGAATGGAATGGAATGGAATGGAATCAACCCGAATGGAATGGAATGCAATGGAATGGAATGGATTGGAATCAACCCGAATGGAATGGAATGGAATGGAATGGAATGGAATGGAATCAACACGAATGAAATGGAATGGAATCAACCCGAATGGAATGGAATGGAATGGAATGGAATGGAACGGAAAGAATGGAAACGAATGGAATCAAACCGAAAGGAATGGAATGCAATGGAATGGAATGGAATGGAATCAACCCGAATGGAATGGAGTGGAATGGAATCAACTCGAATGGAATGGAATGGAATGGAATGGAAAGGAACGGAATGGAATCAACCCGAATGGAATGGAATGCAATGGAATGGAATGGAATGGAATGGAATAAACCCGAATGCAAGGGAATGGAATGGAATGGAATGCAATTTAATGGAATAGAATGCAATGCAATCAACCAGAATGGAATGGAATGGAATGGAACGTAATCAATCCGAATGGAATGGAATGGATTGGAATCACCTCGAAAGGAATGGAATGGATTGGAATGGAAAGGAGTCAAAACGAATGGAATGGAATGGAATGGAAAGGAATGGAATGGAATGGAATGGAATGGAATGGAATGGAAAGGAATGCAATGGAATCAACGAGAATGAAGTGGAAAGGAATGGAATGGAAAGGAATTGAATGGAATGGAATAGAATAGAAACAACACGAATGGAATGGAATGGAATCAACCTGAACGGAATGGAATCAACCCGAATGGAATGGAATGGAATGGAATGGAATCAAACGGAATGGAATGGAATGGAATGCAATGGAATGGAATTGAACGGACTGGAAGAAACCCGAATGGAATGGAATGGAAGGGAAAGGAATGGAATGGAATGGATTGGAATGGAATCAACCCGAATGGAATGGAATGTAATTGAATGGAATGGAATGGAATGGAATGAAATGGAACGAAATGGAATCAACCCGAATGGAATGGAATGGAACGGAAAGGAATGGAATCTACCCGAATGGAATGGAATGGAATGGCATTTAATGGAATGGAATGGAATGGAATCAACACGAATAGAATGGAATGCAATGCCATGGAATGGAATGGAATGGAATGGAGTCAATACGAATGGAATGGAATTGAATGGAATGGAATATAATGGAATGGAATCAACCGGAATGGAATGGAATGGAATGGAATGCAATGGATTGGAATGGAATCACCCCGATTGGAATGGAATGGAATGGAATGGATTGGAAAAGAATGGAATATACCTGAATGGAATGTAATGGAATGGAATTGAATGGAATGGAGTGGAATCAACCCGAATGAAATGGAATGGAATGGAATGGAATGGAAAAGTATGGAATAGAATCAACCCGAAAGGAATGGAATGGAAGGGAATGGAATGGAATAGAATGGAATGGAATGGAGACAACCATAATGGAATGGAATGGAATGGAACGGAATGAAGTGCAATGGAATGGAACGCAATGGAATCAATCCGAATGGAATGGAAAGGAATGGCATGGAATGGAATGGAATGGAACGTAATGAACCAGAAGGGAGTGGAGTGGAATGGAATGGAATGGAATGGATTGGAATGGAACGGAATCAACACGAATCTAATGGAATGGAATAGAACGGAATGCACTGGAATCAACCCGATTGGAACGGAATGGAATAGAACGGAATGGAATCCACCGGAATGGAATGGAGTGGAATGGAATCAACCCGAATGGAATGGAACGGAATGGAATGGAATGGAATGGAATCAACCAGAATGGAATGGAATGGAATGGAACGGAATGGAATGGAACAGAATGGAATCAAACGGAATGGAATGGAGTGGAATGGAATAAACCCGAATGGAATGGAATGGAATGGAACGGAATGGAATGGAATGAAATGGAATCAACCAGAATGGAATGGAATGGAATGAAATGGAATGGAATGGAATGGAATGGAATCAACCCGAATGGAATGGAATGTAATGAAATGGAATGCAATTTAATCAACCCGAATGGAATGGAATGGAAGGGAATAGAACGGACTGGAATCAACCCGAATAGAATGGAATGGAAGGGAATTTAATGGAAGGGAATGGAATGGAATCAACCCGAATGGAATGGAATGTAATTGAATGGAATGGAATGGAATGGAATGAAATGGAACGAAATGGATTCAACCCGAATGGAATGGAATGGAATAGAATGGAATGGAATGGAATCAACCCGAATGGAATGGAATGTAATTGAATGGAATGGAATGGAATGGAATGAAATGGAACGAAATGGAATCAACCCCAATGGAATGGAATAGAATGGAATGGAATGGAATGGAATGGAATGGAATCAACCGGAATGGAATGGAATCAACCCGAATGGAATGGAATGGAATGGAACGGAATGGAATGGAATCAACCGGAATGGAATGGAATGGAATGGAAAGGAAACCATCCGAATGGAATTGAATGGAAGGGAATGGAATGGAATGGAATGGAATGGAATCACCCCGAGTGGAATGGAATTTAATCGAACGGAATGGAATGGAATGGAATGAAATGGAACGAAATGGAATCAACCCGAATGGAATGGAATGGAATGGAATGGAATCAACCCGAATGGAATGGGATAGAATGGCATGGAATGGAATGGAATCGAATGGAATCAACACGAATGGAATGGAATGGAATGGCATGGAATGGAATGGAATGGAATGGCATGGAATGGAATGAAATGGAATGGAGTCATTCCGAATGGAATGGAATGGAATGGAATGGAATGGAATGGAATGGATTGGAATGGAATGGAATGGAATGAAATGGAATATAATGGAATGGAATCAACCCGAATGAAATGGAATGGAACGGAATGGAATGGAATGGAATGCAATGCAATGGAATGGAATGGAATGGAATCAACACGATTGGAATGGAATGGAATGGAATGGCATGGAATAGAATGGAATCAACCCGAATGGAATGGAATCAACCCGAGGGAAATGGAATGGAATGGAATGGAATGGAATAAACCTGAATGAAATGGATTGGAATGGAATGGAATGGATTGGAATGCAATGAACCCGAAAGGAATGGAGTGACAGGGAATGGAATAGAATCGAATGGAAAGGAATGGAATCAACCCGAATGCAATGGAATGGAATGGAATGAAATGCAATGAAATGGAACGGAATGGAATCAAACCGAATGGAATGGAATGGAATGCATGGAGTGCAATCGAATGGAACGTAATGAACCCGAATGGAGTGGAGTGGAATGGAATGGAATGGAATGGAATGGAATGGAATGGAATGGAATCAACCCGAATGGAATGGAATGGAATGGAACGGAATGGAATGGAATGGAATGGAATCAACCTGAATGGAATGTAATTGAATGGAATGGAATGCAATGGAATCAACCTGAATGGAATGGAATTGAATGGCGTGGAATGGAATGGAATGGAATGGAATCAACACGAAAGGAACAGAATGGAATGGAATGGAAGGGAAGGGAATGGAATGGAATGGAATCAACCCGAATGGAATGGAATGGGATGGAACAGAATGGAATCCATCCGAATGGAATGGAATGGAATGGAATGGAATGGAATGGAATGGAATGGAATGGAATGAAGTGAATGGAATGGAATCAACATGAGTCTAATCGAATGGAATGGAATGGAATCAACACGAACGGAATGGAATGGAATGGAATGGAATCAACCGGAATGGAATGGAATGGAATGGAATGGAATCAACCCGAATGGAATGGAATTGGTTGGAACGGAATGGAATGGAATGGAATGGAATCAACACGAATGGAATGGAATGGAATGGAATGGAATGGAATGGAATGGAAAGGAATGGACTGGAATCAACCCGATTGGAACGGAATGGAATGGAATGGAATGGAATGGAATCAACGGGAATGGAATGGAATGGAGTGGATTCAACCCAAATGGAATGGAATGGAATGGAATGGAACGGAATGGAATCAACCCGAATTGAATGGAATGGCATGGAATGGAATGGAATGGAATGGAATCAACCCGAATGGAATGGAATGGAATGGAATGGAATCAACACTAATATAATGGAATGCAATGGAATGGAATCAACCGGAATGGAATGGAATGGAATGGAATGGAATGGAATGGAATGGAATCAACTGGAATGGAATGGAATGGAATGGAATCAACACGAATGGACTGGAATGGGATGAAACGGAATGGAATCAACGCGAATGGAAAGGAATAGAATGGAATGGAATAAACACGAATCTAATGGAATGGAATGGAATGGAATCAAAACGAATAGAATGGAATGGAACGGAATGGAATGGAATCAACCGGAATGGAACGGAATGGAATGGAATGGAATGGAATGGAATCAACACGAATGGAATGGAATGGGATGGAACGGAGTGGAATGGGATGGGATGGAACCGAGTGGAATGGAATGGAATGGAAACAACCCGAATGGAACGTAATACAATGGAATGCAATGCAATGGAATGGAATGGAATCAATGCGAATGGAATGGAATGGAATGGAATGGAATGGAACCAACCCGAATGGAATGGAATGCAATGGAATGGAAAGGAATCAAAACGAATGGAATGGAAAGAAATGGAATGGAAAGGAATGGAATGGAATGGAATAAACCCGAATGGAATGGAATGCAATGGAATGGAATGTAATGGAATGGAATGGAATGGAATCCACCCGAATGGAATGGAATGCAATGGAAAGGAATGGAATCGAATCAACACGAATGGAATGGAATGGAATGGAATCAACTCGAATGGAATGGAAATGAATGGAATGGAATTGAATCAACCCGAATGGAATGGAATGCAATGGAATTGAATGGAATGGAGTCAACCCGTATAGAACGGAATGGAATGGAAGGGAATGGTATGGAATGGAATGGAATCAATCCAATATAAATGGAATGGAATGGAATGGAATGGAAAGGAATGGAAGGGTATGAACCCGAAATGAATGGAATGGAGTTGAATCAACTCGAATGTAATGGAATGGAATGGAATCAACCCCAATGGAATGAAATGGATTTGAATGGAATGGATTGGAAGGGAATCAACCCGAATGCAATGGAATGGAATGGAATCAACGCGAATGGAATGGAATGGAATGGAATGGGACATAATCAACACGATTGGAATGGAATGCAATGGAATTTAATGGAATGGAATCAACCCGAATGGAATGGAATGGAATGGAATGGAATGGAATGGAATCAAACGGAATGGAATGGAATGGAATGGAATGAAATTGAACGGACTGGAATCAACCCGAATGGAATGGAATGGAAGGGAAAGGAATGGAATGGAATGGAATGGATTGGAATGGAATCAACCCGAATGGAATGGAATGTAATTGAATGGAATGGAATGGAATGGAATGAAATGGAACGAAATGGAATCAACCCGAATGGAATGGAATGGAATGGAATGGAACGGAAAGGAATGGAATCTACCCGAATGGAATGGAATGGAATGGCATTTAATGGAATGGAATGGAATGGAATCAACACGAATAGAATGGAATGCAATGGCATGGAATGGAATGGAATCAACCCGAATGCATGGGAATGGATTGGAATGGAATGGAATTTAATGGAATAAAATGCAATGCAATCAACCAGAATGGAATGGAACGGAATGGAATGGAATGGAATGGAATCAACCAGAATGGAATGGAATGGAATGGGAAGGGAATCGAATGGAATGGAATGGAATGGAATGGAATCAACCGGAATGGAATGGAATGGAATGGAAAGGAATGGAATGGAATGGAATGGAATGGAATGGAATAAACCCGAATGGAACTTAATGGAAAGGAATGGAATGGAATGGAATCAACCCGAATGTAATCGAATCGAGTGGAATAGAATGGAATCAATCTGAATGGAATGGAATGGAATGGAATAAACCCGAATGGAATACAATGGAATGGAATGGAATGCAATGGAATCAACCGGAAAGGAAGGGAATGGAATGGAATGGAATGGTATGTAATCAACCCGAATGGAATGGAAAGGAATGAAATGGAATCAACACGAATGGAATGCAATGGAATGGAATGGAATGGAGTGGAATCAACCCGAATGGAATGGAATGCAATGGATTGCAATGGAATCGAATCAACACGAATGCAATGGAATGGAATGGCATCAACTCGAATGTAATGGAATGGAATGGAATCAACCCGAATGGAACGGAATGCAATGGAATGGAATGGAATGGAATGGAATGCAATCACCCCGAATGGAATGGAATGGGATGTAACGGAATGGAATCAATACGAATGGAATGGAATGGAATGGAAAGGAGTGGAATGGAATGGAATGGAATGGAATTGAATGGAATGGAATCAACACGAATCTAGTGGAATGGAATGGAATGGAATCAACAAGAATGGAATGGAATGGCATGGAATGGAATGGAATGGAATCAACCGGAATGAATGGAATGGAATGGAATCAACCCGAATTGAATGCAATGGGATGGAACGGAATGGAATGGAATGGAATGGAATCAACACGAATGGAATGGAATGGAACGGATTGGAATGGAATGGAATGGAATGGAATGGAAAGGAATGGACTGGAATCAACCCGATTGGAATGGAATGGAATGGAATGGAATGGAATCAACGGGAATGGAATTGAATGGAGTGGAATCAACCCGAATGGAATGGAAAGGAATGTAACGGAATGGAATGGAATAGAATGGAATCAACCCGAATGGAATGGAATGGAATTGAATGGAATTGAATCAACCCGAATGGAATGGAATATAATGGAATGGAATGGAATGGAATGGAATCAACCCGAATGGAATGGAATGGAATGGCATGGAATGGAATGCAATGGAATGGAATCAACCCGAATGGAATGGAATGGAATGGAATGGAATCAACACGAATCTAATGGAATGGAATGGAATGGTAACAACCAGAATGGAATGGAATTGAATGGAATGGAATGCAATGGAATGAACCCGAATGGAATGGAATTGAATGGCATGGAATGGAATGGAAGCAACCCGAATGGAACGGAATGGAATGGAATGGAATGGAATGGAATCAACCGAATGGAATGGAATGGGATGGAACGGAATGGAATCAACCCGAATGGAAAGGAATGGAATGGAATTGAATGGAATGGAATGGAATCAACACGAGTCTAATGGAATGGAATGGAATGGAATCAAGACCAATGGAATGGAATGGAATGGAATGGAATCAACCGGAATGGAATGGAATGGAATGGAATCAACCCGAATGGAATGGAATGGAATGGAGTGGAATGGAATGGAATGCAATCAACCGGAATGGAATGGAATGGAATGGAATGGAATCAACCCGAATGGAATGGAATGGGATGGAACGGAATGGAATGGAATCAACACGAATGGAATGGAATGGATTAGAATTGAATGGAATGGAAAGGAATGGAAAGGAATGGACTGGAATCAACCCGATTGGAACGGAATGGAATGGAATGGAATGGAATCAACGGGAATGGAATGGAATCGAATGGAATGAACCCGAATGGAATGGAATGGAATGTAACGGAATGGAATGGAATAGAATGGAATCACCCCGAATGGAGTGGAATGAAATGGAATGGAATGGAATCAACCTGAATGGAATGGAATGGAATGGAATGCAATGGAATGGAATGGAATGGAATCAACCCGAATGGAATGGAATGGAATGGCATGGAATGGAATTGAATGGAATGGAATCAACCCAAATGGAATGGAATGGAATGGAATGGAATCAACACGAATCTAATGGAATGGAATGGAATGGAATCAACCGGAATGGAATGGAATGGAATGGAATGGAATCAACTGGAATGGATTGGAATCAACACGAATGGAACAGAATGGAATGGAATGGAATGGAATGGAATGGAATGCAATCAACCCCAATGGAATGGAATGGGATGGAACCGAATGGAATCAACACGAATGGAATGGAATGTAATGGAATGGAATGGAATGGAATGGAATGTAATGGAATGAAATGGAATGGAATAGAATGCAATCAACCCGAAAGGAATGGAATGGGATGGAACGGTATGGAATCAACACGAATGGAATGGAATGAAGTGGAATGGAATGTAATTGAATGGAATGCAATCAACACGAGTCTAGTGGAATGGAATGGAATGGAATCAACACGAACGGAATGGAATGGAATGGAATGGAATGGAACGGAATGGAATCAACCGGAATGAATGGAATGGAATGGAATCAACCCGAAAGGAATTGAATGGGATGGAACGGAATGAAATGGAATGGAATGGAATCAACACGAATGGAATGGAATGGAATGGATTGGAATGGAATGGAATGGAATGGAATGGAAAGGAATGGACTGGAATCAACCCGATTGGAACGGAATGGAATGGAATGGAATGGAATCAACGGGAATGGAATTGAATGGAGTGGAATCAACCCGAATGGAATGGAAAGGAATATAACGGAATGGAATGGAATAGAATGGAATCAACCCGAATGGAATGGAATGGAATGGAATGGAATGGAATTGAATCAACCCGAATGGAATGGAATGGAATGTAATGGAAAGGAATGGAATGGAATCAACCCGAATGGAATGGAATGGAATGGCATGGAATGGAATGGAATGGAATCAAACCGAATGGAATGGAATGGAATGGAATGGAATGGAATGGAATCAACACGAGTCTAATGGAATGGAATGGAATGGAATCAAGACGAATGGAATGGAATGGAATGGAATCAACCGGAATGGAATGGAATGGAATGGAATCAATCCGAATGGAATGGAATGGAATGCAATGGAATGGAATGGAATGCAATGGAATGGAAAGGTATGTAATGGAATTGAATGGAATCAACCCGAATAGAATGAAATGGAAAGGAATGGAATGGAATAAACCCGAATGGAATGGAATGGAATGGAAGAGAATGGAATGGAGTGGAACGGAATGTAATCAATCCGAACGGAATGGAATGGAATGGAATGGAATGGAATGGAAGGGAATGCAATGGAATGGAATCAACCCGAATGGATTGGAATGGAATTGAATGGAATGGAATGAAATGGAACGAAATGGAATCAACACGAATGGAATGGAATGGAGTGGAATGGAATGGAATGAAATCAACCCTAATGGAATGTTATGGGATGGAATGGAATGGAATAAACCCGAATGGATTGGAATGGAATGGAATGGAATATAATTCAATCAACCAGAATGGAATGGAATGGAATGGCATGGAATGCAATGGAGTCAACCCGAATGGATTGCAATGGATTGGAATCAACTCGAATGAAATGGAATGGAGTTGAATAGACTGGAAT
The DNA here is from genome assembly GCF_028858775.2 of Pan troglodytes. NCBI lineage: Eukaryota > Metazoa > Chordata > Mammalia > Primates > Hominidae > Pan > Pan troglodytes. The sequence goes on along the minus strand of NC_072420.2, from coordinate 7,662,642 downwards.
GGAATAGAATGCAATGGAATCAACTCGTATGGAATGCAATGGAAAGGAATGGAACGGAATGAAATGGAATGGAGTGGAATGGAATGGAGAAACCCGAAGGGAATGGAATGGAATGGAATGAAATGCAATGAAATGGAACGGAATGGAATTAAACCGAAAGGAATGGATTGGAATGGAATGGAATGCAATGGAATTAACCCGAATGAAATGGAATGGAATGGAATGGAATGGAATGGAATGGAATGGAATGGAATGGAATCAACTCGAATGGAATGGAATCAACCCGAATGGAATGGAATGGAATGGAACAGAATGGAATGGAATCAACCGGAATGGAATGGAATGGAATGGAATGGAAAGGAATCAACCCGAATGGAATGGAATGGAAGGGAATGGAATGGAATGGAATGGAATGGAATGGAACGAAATGGAAACTACCGGAGTGGAATGGATTGGAATGCAATGGAATCAACCCGAATGGAATGGGATGGAATGGCATGGAATGGAATGGAATCAACCCGAATGGAATGGAATGGAATGGAACGGAATGGAATGGAGTGGAATGGAATGGAATGGAATGGAATGGAATGGAATCAACCCGAATGGAATGGAATTGAATGGAATGGAATGCAATGGAATCAACCCGAATGGAATGGAATTGAATGGCATGGAATGGAATGCAATGGAATGGAATCAACCCGAATGGAACAGATTGGAATGGAATGGAATGGAATGCAATCAACCCGAATGGAATGGAATGGGATGGAACGGAATGGAATCAATACGAATGGAATCGAATGGAATGGAAAGGAGTGGAATGGAATAGAATGGAATGGAATTGAATGGAATGGAATCAACACGAGTCTAGTGGAATGGAATGGAATGGAATCAACAAGAATGGAATGGAATGGAATGGAATGGAATCAACCGGAATGAATGGAATGGAATGGAATCAACCCGAATTGAATGGAATGGGATGGAACGGAATGGAATGGAATGGAATGGAATCAACACGAATGGAATGCAATGGAACAGATTGGAATGGAATGGAATGGAATGGAATGGAAAGGAATGGACTGGAATCAACCCGATTGGAATGGAATGGAATGGAATGGAATGGAATCAACGGGAATGGAATTGAATGGAGTGGAATCAACCCGAATGGAATGGAAAGGAATGCAACGGAATGGAATGGAATAGAATGGAATAAACCCGAATGGAATGGAATGGAATTGAATGGAATTGAATCAACCCGAATGGAATGGAATATAATGGAATGGAATGGAATGGAATGGAATCAACCCGAATGGAATGGAATGGAATGGCATGGAATGGAATGCAATGGAATGGAATCAACCCGAATGGAATGGAATGGAATGGAATGGAATCGACACGAATCTAATGGAATGGAATGGAATGGTAACAACCAGAATGGAATGGAATTGAATGGAATGGAAGGCTATGGAATGAACCCGAATGGAATGGAATTGAATGGCATGGAATGGAATGGAAGCAATCCGAATGGAACGGAATGGAATGGAATGGAATGGAATGGAATGGAATGGAATGGAATCAACCGAATGGAATGGAATGGGATGGAACGGAATGGAATCAACCCGAATGGAAAGGAATGGAATGGAATGGAATCAACACGAGTCTAATGGAATGGAGTGGAATGGAATCAAGACCAATGGAATGGAATGGAATGGAATGGAATCAACCAGAATGGAATGGAATGGAATGGAATCAACCCGAATGGAATGGAATGGAATGGAGTGGAATGGAATGGAATGGAATCAACCGGAATGGAATGGAATGGAATGGAATCAACCCGAATGGAATGGAATCAACCGGAATGGAATGGAATGGAATGGAATGGAATCAACCCGAATGGAATGGAATGGGATGGAACGGAATGGAATGGAATCAACACGAATGGAATGGAATGGATTAGAATTGAATGGAATGGAAAGGAATGGAAAGGAATGGACTGGAATCAACCCGATTGGAACGGAATGGAATGGAATGGAATGGAATCAACGGGAATGGAATGGAATCGAATGGAATGAACCCGAATGGAATGGAATGGAATGTAACGGAATGGAATGGAATAGAATGGAATCACCCCGAATGGAGTGGAATGAAATGGAATGGAATGGAATCAACCTGAATGGAATGGAATGGAATGGAATGCAATGGAATGGAATGGAATGGAATCAACCCGAATGGAATGGAATGGAATGGCATGGAATGGAATTGAATGGAATGGAATCAACCCAAATGGAATGGAATGGAATGGAATGGAATCAACACGAATCTAATCGAATGGAATGGAATGGAATCAACCGGAATGGAATGGAATGGAATGGAATGGAATGGAATGGAATCAACTGGAATGGATTGGAATCAACACGAATGGAACAGAATGGAATGGAATGGAATGGAATGGAATGGAATGGAATGGAATGGAATGCAATCAACCCGAATGGAATGGAATGGGATGGAACGGAACGGAATCAACACGAATGGAATGGAATGAAGTGGAATGGAATGTAATTGAATGGAATGCAATCAACACGAGTCTAGTGGAATGGAATGGAATGGAATCAACACGAATGGAATGGAATGGAATGGAATGGAATGGAATGGAATGGAATCAACCGGAATGAATGGAATGGAATGGAATCAACCCGAAAGGAATTGAATGGGATGGAACGGAATGAAATGGAATGGAATGGAATCAACATGAATGGAATGGAAAGGAATGGATTGGAATGGAATGGAATGGAATGGAATGGAAAGGAATGGACTGGAATCAACCAGATTGGAATGGAATGGAATGGAATGGAATGGAATCAATGGGAATGGAATTGAATGGAGTGGAATCAACCCGAATGGAATGGAAAGGAATGTAACGGAATGGAATGGAATAGAATGGAATCAACCCGAATGGAATGGAATGGAATGGAATGGAATGGAATCAAAACGAATCTAATGGAATGGAATGGAATGATAACAACCGGAATGGAATGGAATGGAATGGAATGGAATCAACTGGAATGGAGTGGAATGGAATGGAATGGAATGGAATGGTATGGAATCAAAACGAATGGACTGGAATGGTATGAAACGGAATGGAACAAACACGAATGGAAAGGAATAGAATGGAGTGGAATCAACACGAATCTAATGGAATGGAATGGAATGGAATCAAAACGAATGGAATGGAATGGAATGGAACGAAATGGAAACAACCGGAGTGGAATGGAATGGAATGGAATGGAATCAACCCGAATGGAATGGGATGGAATGGCATGGAATGGAATGGAATGGAATGGAATGGAATGGAATGAAGTGAATGGAATGGAATCAACATGAGTCTAATCGAATGGAATGGAATGGAATCAACACGAACGGAATGGAATGGAATGGAATGGAATCAACCGGAATGGAATGGAATGGAATGGAATGGAATCAACCCGAATGGAATGGAATTGGTTGGAACGGAATGGAATGGAATGGAATGGAATCAACACGAATGGAATGGAATGGAATGGAATGGAATGGAATGGAATGGAAAGGAATGGACTGGAATCAACCCGATTGGAACGGAATGGAATGGAATGGAATGGAATGGAATCAACGGGAATGGAATGGAATGGAGTGGATTCAACCCAAATGGAATGGAATGGAATGGAATGGAACGGAATGGAATCAACCCGAATTGAATGGAATGGCATGGAATGGAATGGAATGGAATGGAATCAACCCGAATGGAATGGAATGGAATGGAATGGAATCAACACTAATATAATGGAATGCAATGGAATGGAATCACCGGAATGGAATGGAATGGAATGGAATGGAATGGAATGGAATGGAATCAACTGGAATGGAATGGAATGGAATGGAATCAACACGAATGGACTGGAATGGGATGAAACGGAATGGAATCAACGCGAATGGAAAGGAATAGAATGGAATGGAATAAACACGAATCTAATGGAATGGAATGGAATGGAATCAAAACGAATAGAATGGAATGGAACGGAATGGAATGGAATCAACCGGAATGGAACGGAATGGAATGGAATGGAATGGAATGGAATCAACACGAATGGAATGGAATGGGATGGAACGGAGTGGAATGGGATGGGATGGAACCGAGTGGAATGGAATGGAATGGAAACAACCCGAATGGAACGTAATACAATGGAATGCAATGCAATGGAATGGAATGGAATCAATGCGAATGGAATGGAATGGAATGGAATGGAATGGAACCAACCCGAATGGAATGGAATGCAATGGAATGGAAAGGAATCAAACCGAATGGAATGGAAAGAAATGGAATGGAAAGGAATGGAATGGAATGGAATAAACCCGAATGGAATGGAATGCAATGGAATGGAATATAATGGAATGGAATGGAATGGAATCCACCCGAATGGAATGGAATGCAATGGAAAGGAATGGAATTGAATCAACACGAATGGAATGGAATGGAATGGAATCAACTCGAATGGAATGGAAATGAATGGAATGGAATTGAATCAACCCGAATGGAATGGAATGCAATGGAATTGAATGGAATGGAGTCAACCCGTATAGAATGGAATGGAATGGAAGGGAATGGTATGGAATGGAATGGAATCAATCCAATATAAATGGAATGGAATGGAATGGAATGGAAAGGAATGGAAGGGTATGAACCCGAAATGAATGGAATGGAGTTGAATCAACTCGAATGTAATGGAATGGAATGGAATCAACCCCAATGGAATGAAATGGATTTGAATGGAATGGATTGGAAGGGAATCAACCCGAATGCAATGGAATGGAATGGAATCAACGCGAATGGAATGGAATGGAATGGAATGGGACATAATCAACACGATTGGAATGGAATGCAATGGAATTTAATGGAATGGAATCAACCCGAATGGAATGGAATGGAATGGAATGGAATGGAATGGAATGGAATGGAATGGAATCAAACGGAATGGAATGGAATGGAATGGAATGAAATTGAACGGACTGGAATCAACCCGAATGGAATGGAATGGAAGGGAAAGGAATGGAATGGAATGGAATGGATTGGAATGGAATCAACCCGAATGGAATGGAATGTAATTGAATGGAATGGAATGGAATGGAATGAAATGGAACGAAATAGAATCAACCCGAATGGAATGGAATGGAATGGAATGGAACGGAAAGGAATGGAATCTACCCGAATGGAATGGAATGGAATGGCATTTAATGGAATGGAATGGAATGGAATCGACACGAATAGAATGGAATGCAATGGCATGGAATGGAATGGAATCAACCCGAATGCATGGGAATGGAATGGAATGGAATGGAATTTAATGGAATAAAATGCAATGCAATCAACCAGAATGGAATGGAACGGAATGGAATGGAATGGAATGGAATCAACCAGAATGGAATGGAATGGAATGGGAAGGGAATCGAATGGAATGGAATGGAATGGAATGGAATCAACCGGAATGGAATGGAATGGAATGGAAAGGAATGGAATGGAATGGAATGGAATGGAATGGAATGGAATAAACCCGAATGGAACTTAATGGAAAGGAATGGAATGGAATGGAATCAACCCGAATGTAATCGAATCGAGTGGAATAGAATGGAATCAATCTGAATGGAATGGAATGGAATGGAATAAACCCGAATGGAATGCAATGGAATGGAATGGAATGCAATGGAATCAACCGGAAAGGAAGGGAATGTAATGGAATGGAATGGTATGTAATCAACCCGAATGGAATGGAAAGGAATGAAATGGAATCAACCCGAATGGAATGCAATGGAATGGAATGGAATGGAGTGGAATGGAATGGAATGCAATCAACCGGAATGGAATGGAATGGAATGGAATGGAATCAACCCGAATGGAATGGAATGGGATGGAACGGAATGGAATGGAATCAACACGAATGGAATGGAATGGATTAGAATTGAATGGAATGGAAAGGAATGGAAAGGAATGGACTGGAATCAACCCGATTGGAACGGAATGGAATGGAATGGAATGGAATCAACGGGAATGGAATGGAATCGAATGGAATGAACCCGAATGGAATGGAATGGAATGTAACGGAATGGAATGGAATAGAATGGAATCACCCCGAATGGAGTGGAATGAAATGGAATGGAATGGAATCAACCTGAATGGAATGGAATGGAATGGAATGCAATGGAATGGAATGGAATGGAATCAACCCGAATGGAATGGAATGGAATGGCATGGAATGGAATTGAATGGAATGGAATCAACCCAAATGGAATGGAATGGAATGGAATGGAATCAACACGAATCTAATGGAATGGAATGGAATGGAATCAACCGGAATGGAATGGAATGGAATGGAATGGAATCAACTGGAATGGATTGGAATCAACACGAATGGAACAGAATGGAATGGAATGGAATGGAATGGAATGGAATGCAATCAACCCCAATGGAATGGAATGGGATGGAACCGAATGGAATCAACACGAATGGAATGGAATGTAATGGAATGGAATGGAATGGAATGGAATGTAATGGAATGAAATGGAATGGAATGGAATGCAATCAACCCGAAAGGAATGGAATGGGATGGAACGGTATGGAATCAACACGAATGGAATGGAATGAAGTGGAATGGAATGTAATTGAATGGAATGCAATCAACACGAGTCTAGTGGAATGGAATGGAATGGAATCAACACGAACGGAATGGAATGGAATGGAATGGAATGGAACGGAATGGAATCAACCGGAATGAATGGAATGGAATGGAATCAACCCGAAAGGAATTGAATGGGATGGAACGGAATGAAATGGAATGGAATGGAATCAACACGAATGGAATGGAATGGAATGGATTGGAATGGAATGGAATGGAATGGAATGGAAAGGAATGGACTGGAATCAACCCGATTGGAACGGAATGGAATGGAATGGAATGGAATCAACGGGAATGGAATTGAATGGAGTGGAATCAACCCGAATGGAATGGAAAGGAATATAACGGAATGGAATGGAATAGAATGGAATCAACCCGAATGGAATGGAATGGAATGGAATGGAATGGAATTGAATCAACCCGAATGGAATGGAATGGAATGTAATGGAAAGGAATGGAATGGAATCAACCCGAATGGAATGGAATGGAATGGCATGGAATGGAATGGAATGGAATGGAATGGAATCAAACCGAATGGAATGGAATGGAATGGAATGGAATGGAATGGAATCAACACGAGTCTAATGGAATGGAATGGAATGGAATCAAGACGAATGGAATGGAATGGAATGGAATCAACCGGAATGGAATGGAATGGAATGGAATCAATCCGAATGGAATGGAATGGAATGCAATGGAATGGAATGGAATGCAATGGAATGGAAAGGTATGTAATGGAATTGAATGGAATCAACCCGAATAGAATGAAATGGAAAGGAATGGAATGGAATAAACCCGAATGGAATGGAATGGAATGGAAGAGAATGGAATGGAGTGGAACGGAATGTAATCAATCCGAACGGAATGGAATGGAATGGAATGGAATGGAATGGAAGGGAATGCAATGGAATGGAATCAACCCGAATGGATTGGAATGGAATTGAATGGAATGGAATGAAATGGAACGAAATGGAATCAACACGAATGGAATGGAATGGAGTGGAATGGAATGGAATGAAATCAACCCTAATGGAATGTTATGGGATGGAATGGAATGGAATAAACCCGAATGGATTGGAATGGAATGGAATGGAATATAATTCAATCAACCAGAATGGAATGGAATGGAATGGCATGGAATGCAATGGAGTCAACCCGAATGGATTGCAATGGATTGGAATCAACTCGAATGAAATGGAATGGAGTTGAATAGACTGGAATGGAATAGAATGCAATGGAATCAACTCGTATGGAATGCAATGGAAAGGAATGGAACGGAATGAAATGGAATGGAGTGGAATGGAATGGAGAAACCCGAAGGGAATGGAATGGAATGGAATGAAATGCAATGAAATGGAACGGAATGGAATTAAACCGAAAGGAATGGATTGGAATGGAATGGAATGCAATGGAATTAACCCGAATGAAATGGAATGGAATTGAATGGAATGGAATGGAATGGAATGGAATGGAATGGAATCAACTCGAATGGAATGGAATCAACCCGAATGGAATGGAATGGAATGGAACAGAATGGAATGGAATCAACCGGAATGGAATGGAATGGAATGGAATGGAAAGGAATCAACCCGAATGGAATGGAATGGAAGGGAATGGAATGGAATGGAATGGAATGGAATGGAACGAAATGGAAACTACCGGAGTGGAATGGATTGGAATGCAATGGAATCAACCCGAATGGAATGGGATGGAATGGCATGGAATGGAATGGAATGGAATGGAATCAACACGAATGGAATGGAATGGAATGGCATGGAATGGAATGGAATGGAATGGAATCAACCCGAATGGAATGGAATTGAATGGAATGGAATGCAATGGAATCAACCCGAATGGAATGGAATTGAATGGCATGGAATGGAATGCAATGGAATGGAATCAACCCGAATGGAACAGAATGGAATGGAATGGAATGGAATGCAATCAACCCGAATGGAATGGAATGGGATGGAACGGAATGGAATCAATACGAATGGAATCGAATGGAATGGAAAGGAGTGGAATGGAATAGAATGGAATGGAATTGAATGGAATGGAATCAACACGAGTCTAGTGGAATGGAATGGAATGGAATCAACAAGAATGGAATGGAATGGAATGGAATGGAATCAACCGGAATGAATGGAATGGAATGGAATCAACCCGAATTGAATGGAATGGGATGGAACGGAATGGAATGGAATGGAATGGAATCAACACGAATGGAATGCAATGGAACAGATTGGAATGGAATGGAATGGAATGGAATGGAAAGGAATGGACTGGAATCAACCCGATTGGAATGGAATGGAATGGAATGGAATGGAATCAACGGGAATGGAATTGAATGGAGTGGAATCAACCCGAATGGAATGGAAAGGAATGCAACGGAATGGAATGGAATAGAATGGAATAAACCCGAATGGAATGGAATGGAATTGAATGGAATTGAATCAACCCGAATGGAATGGAATATAATGGAATGGAATGGAATGGAATGGAATCAACCCGAATGGAATGGAATGGAATGGCATGGAATGGAATACAATGGAATGGAATCAACCCGAATGGAATGGAATGGAATGGAATGGAATCGACACGAATCTAATGGAATGGAATGGAATGGTAACAACCAGAATGGAATGGAATTGAATGGAATGGAAGGCTATGGAATGAACCCGAATGGAATGGAATTGAATGGCATGGAATGGAATGGAAGCAATCCGAATGGAACGGAATGGAATGGAATGGAATGGAATGGAATGGAATGGAATGGAATCAACCGAATGGAATGGAATGGGATGGAACGGAATGGAATCAACCCGAATGGAAAGGAATGGAATGGAATGGAATCAACACGAGTCTAATGGAATGGAGTGGAATGGAATCAAGACCAATGGAATGGAATGGAATGGAATGGAATCAACCAGAATGGAATGGAATGGAATGGAATCAACCCGAATGGAATGGAATGGAATGGAGTGGAATGGAATGGAATGGAATCAACCGGAATGGAATGGAATGGAATGGAATCAACCCGAATGGAATGGAATCAACCGGAATGGAATGGAATGGAATGGAATGGAATCAACCCGAATGGAATGGAATGGGATGGAACGGAATGGAATGGAATCAACACGAATGGAATGGAATGGATTAGAATTGAATGGAATGGAAAGGAATGGAAAGGAATGGACTGGAATCAACCCGATTGGAACGGAATGGAATGGAATGGAATGGAATCAACGGGAATGGAATGGAATCGAATGGAATGAACCCGAATGGAATGGAATGGAATGTAACGGAATGGAATGGAATAGAATGGAATCACCCCGAATGGAGTGGAATGAAATGGAATGGAATGGAATCAACCTGAATGGAATGGAATGGAATGGAATGCAATGGAATGGAATGGAATGGAATCAACCCGAATGGAATGGAATGGAATGGCATGGAATGGAATTGAATGGAATGGAATCAACCCAAATGGAATGGAATGGAATGGAATGGAATCAACACGAATCTAATCGAATGGAATGGAATGGAATCAACCGGAATGGAATGGAATGGAATGGAATGGAATGGAATGGAATCAACTGGAATGGATTGGAATCAACACGAATGGAACAGAATGGAATGGAATGGAATGGAATGGAATGGAATGGAATGGAATGCAATCAACCCGAATGGAATGGAATGGGATGGAACGGAACGGAATCAACACGAATGGAATGGAATGAAGTGGAATGGAATGTAATTGAATGGAATGCAATCAACACGAGTCTAGTGGAATGGAATGGAATGGAATCAACACGAATGGAATGGAATGGAATGGAATGGAATGGAATGGAATGGAATCAACCGGAATGAATGGAATGGAATGGAATCAACCCGAAAGGAATTGAATGGGATGGAACGGAATGAAATGGAATGGAATGGAATCAACATGAATGGAATGGAAAGGAATGGATTGGAATGGAATGGAATGGAATGGAATGGAAAGGAATGGACTGGAATCAACCAGATTGGAATGGAATGGAATGGAATGGAATGGAATCAATGGGAATGGAATTGAATGGAGTGGAATCAACCCGAATGGAATGGAAAGGAATGTAACGGAATGGAATGGAATAGAATGGAATCAACCCGAATGGAATGGAATGGAATGGAATGGAATGGAATCAAAACGAATCTAATGGAATGGAATGGAATGATAACAACCGGAATGGAATGGAATGGAATGGAATGGAATCAACTGGAATGGAGTGGAATGGAATGGAATGGAATGGAATGGTATGGAATCAAAACGAATGGACTGGAATGGTATGAAACGGAATGGAACAAACACGAATGGAAAGGAATAGAATGGAGTGGAATCAACACGAATCTAATGGAATGGAATGGAATGGAATCAAAACGAATGGAATGGAATGGAATGGAACGAAATGGAAACAACCGGAGTGGAATGGAATGGAATGGAATGGAATCAACCCGAATGGAATGGGATGGAATGGCATGGAATGGAATGGAATGGAATGGAATGGAATGGAATGAAGTGAATGGAATGGAATCAACATGAGTCTAATCGAATGGAATGGAATGGAATCAACACGAACGGAATGGAATGGAATGGAATGGAATCAACCGGAATGGAATGGAATGGAATGGAATGGAATCAACCCGAATGGAATGGAATTGGTTGGAACGGAATGGAATGGAATGGAATGGAATCAACACGAATGGAATGGAATGGAATGGAATGGAATGGAATGGAATGGAAAGGAATGGACTGGAATCAACCCGATTGGAACGGAATGGAATGGAATGGAATGGAATGGAATCAACGGGAATGGAATGGAATGGAGTGGATTCAACCCAAATGGAATGGAATGGAATGGAATGGAACGGAATGGAATCAACCCGAATTGAATGGAATGGCATGGAATGGAATGGAATGGAATGGAATCAACCCGAATGGAATGGAATGGAATGGAATGGAATCAACACTAATATAATGGAATGCAATGGAATGGAATCACCGGAATGGAATGGAATGGAATGGAATGGAATGGAATGGAATCAACTGGAATGGAATGGAATGGAATGGAATCAACACGAATGGACTGGAATGGGATGAAACGGAATGGAATCAACGCGAATGGAAAGGAATAGAATGGAATGGAATAAACACGAATCTAATGGAATGGAATGGAATGGAATCAAAACGAATAGAATGGAATGGAACGGAATGGAATGGAATCAACCGGAATGGAACGGAATGGAATGGAATGGAATGGAATGGAATCAACACGAATGGAATGGAATGGGATGGAACGGAGTGGAATGGGATGGGATGGAACCGAGTGGAATGGAATGGAATGGAAACAACCCGAATGGAACGTAATACAATGGAATGCAATGCAATGGAATGGAATGGAATCAATGCGAATGGAATGGAATGGAATGGAATGGAATGGAACCAACCCGAATGGAATGGAATGCAATGGAATGGAAAGGAATCAAACCGAATGGAATGGAAAGAAATGGAATGGAAAGGAATGGAATGGAATGGAATAAACCCGAATGGAATGGAATGCAATGGAATGGAATATAATGGAATGGAATGGAATGGAATCCACCCGAATGGAATGGAATGCAATGGAAAGGAATGGAATTGAATCAACACGAATGGAATGGAATGGAATGGAATCAACTCGAATGGAATGGAAATGAATGGAATGGAATTGAATCAACCCGAATGGAATGGAATGCAATGGAATTGAATGGAATGGAGTCAACCCGTATAGAATGGAATGGAATGGAAGGGAATGGTATGGAATGGAATGGAATCAATCCAATATAAATGGAATGGAATGGAATGGAATGGAAAGGAATGGAAGGGTATGAACCCGAAATGAATGGAATGGAGTTGAATCAACTCGAATGTAATGGAATGGAATGGAATCAACCCCAATGGAATGAAATGGATTTGAATGGAATGGATTGGAAGGGAATCAACCCGAATGCAATGGAATGGAATGGAATCAACGCGAATGGAATGGAATGGAATGGAATGGGACATAATCAACACGATTGGAATGGAATGCAATGGAATTTAATGGAATGGAATCAACCCGAATGGAATGGAATGGAATGGAATGGAATGGAATGGAATGGAATCAAACGGAATGGAATGGAATGGAATGGAATGAAATTGAACGGACTGGAATCAACCCGAATGGAATGGAATGGAAGGGAAAGGAATGGAATGGAATGGAATGGATTGGAATGGAATCAACCCGAATGGAATGGAATGTAATTGAATGGAATGGAATGGAATGGAATGAAATGGAACGAAATAGAATCAACCCGAATGGAATGGAATGGAATGGAATGGAACGGAAAGGAATGGAATCTACCCGAATGGAATGGAATGGAATGGCATTTAATGGAATGGAATGGAATGGAATCGACACGAATAGAATGGAATGCAATGGCATGGAATGGAATGGAATCAACCCGAATGCATGGGAATGGAATGGAATGGAATGGAATTTAATGGAATAAAATGCAATGCAATCAACCAGAATGGAATGGAACGGAATGGAATGGAATGGAATGGAATCAACCAGAATGGAATGGAATGGAATGGGAAGGGAATCGAATGGAATGGAATGGAATGGAATGGAATCAACCGGAATGGAATGGAATGGAATGGAAAGGAATGGAATGGAATGGAATGGAATGGAATGGAATGGAATAAACCCGAATGGAACTTAATGGAAAGGAATTGAATGGAATGGAATCAACCCGAATGTAATCGAATCGAGTGGAATAGAATGGAATCAATCTGAATGGAATGGAATGGAATGGAATAAACCCGAATGGAATGCAATGGAATGGAATGGAATGCAATGGAATCAACCGGAAAGGAAGGGAATGTAATGGAATGGAATGGTATGTAATCAACCCGAATGGAATGGAAAGGAATGAAATGGAATCAACCCGAATGGAATGCAATGGAATGGAATGGAATGGAGTGGAATCAACCCGAATGGAATGGAATGCAATGGATTGCAATGGAATCGAATCAACACAAATGCAATGGAATGGAATGGAATCAACTCGAATGTAATGGAATGGAATGGAATGGAATGGAATCAACCCGAATGGAATGGAATGCAATGGAATGGAATGGAAATGGAATCAACCCGAATGGAATGGAGTGGAATGGAATCAACTCGAATGGAATGGAATGGAATGGAATGGAAAGGAACGGAATGGAATCAACCCGAATGGAATGGAATGCAATGGAATGGAATGGAATGGAATGGAATAAACCCGAATGCAAGGGAATGGAATGGAATGGAATGCAATTTAATGGAATAGAATGCAATGCAATCAACCAGAATGGAATGGAATGGAATGGAACGTAATCAATCCGAATGGAATGGAATGGATTGGAATCACCTCGAAAGGAATGGAATGGATTGGAATGGAAAGGAGTCAAAACGAATGGAATGGAATGGAATGGAAAGGAATGGAATGGAATGGAATGGAATGGAATGGAATGGAATGGAATGGAATGGAAAGGAATGCAATGGAATCAACGAGAATGAAGTGGAAAGGAATGGAATGGAAAGGAATTGAATGGAATGGAATAGAATAGAAACAACACGAATGGAATGGAATGGAATCAACCTGAACGGAATGGAATCAACCCGAATGGAATGGAATGGAATGGAATGGAATCAAACGGAATGGAATGGAATGGAATGCAATGGAATGGAATTGAACGGACTGGAAGAAACCCGAATGGAATGGAATGGAAGGGAAAGGAATGGAATGGAATGGATTGGAATGGAATCAACCCGAATGGAATGGAATGTAATTGAATGGAATGGAATGGAATGGAATGAAATGGAACGAAATGGAATCAACCCGAATGGAATGGAATGGAACGGAAAGGAATGGAATCTACCCGAATGGAATGGAATGGAATGGCATTTAATGGAATGGAATGGAATGGAATCAACACGAATAGAATGGAATGCAATGCCATGGAATGGAATGGAATGGAAGGGAGTCAATACGAATGGAATGGAATTGAATGGAATGGAATATAATGGAATGGAATCAACCGGAATGGAATGGAATGGAATGGAATGCAATGGATTGGAATGGAATCACCCCGATTGGAATGGAATGGAATGGAATGGATTGGAAAAGAATGGAATATACCTGAATGGAATGTAATGGAATGGAATTGAATGGAATGGAGTGGAATCAACCCGAATGAAATGGAATGGAATGGAATGGAATGGAAAAGTATGGAATAGAATCAACCCGAAAGGAATGGAATGGAAGGGAATGGAATGGAATAGAATGGAATGGAATGGAGACAACCATAATGGAATGGAATGGAATGGAACGGAATGAAGTGCAATGGAATGGAACGCAATGGAATCAATCCGAATGGAATGGAAAGGAATGGCATGGAATGGAATGGAATGGAACGTAATGAACCAGAAGGGAGTGGAGTGGAATGGAATGGAATGGAATGGATTGGAATGGAACGGAATCAACACGAATCTAATGGAATGGAATAGAACGGAATGCACTGGAATCAACTCGATTGGAACGGAATGGAATAGAACGGAATGGAATCCACCGGAATGGAATGGAGTGGAATGGAATCAACCCGAATGGAATGGAACGGAATGGAATGGAATGGAATGGAATCAACCAGAATGGAATGGAATGGAATGGAACGGAATGGAATGGAACAGAATGGAATCAAACGGAATGGAATGGAGTGGAATGGAATAAACCCGAATGGAATGGAATGGAATGGAACGGAATGGAATGGAATGAAATGGAATCAACCAGAATGGAATGGAATGGAATGAAATGGAATGGAATGGAATGGAATGGAATCAACCCGAATGGAATGGAATGTAATGAAATGGAATGCAATTTAATCAACCCGAATGGAATGGAATGGAAGGGAATAGAACGGACTGGAATCAACCCGAATAGAATGGAATGGAAGGGAATTTAATGGAAGGGAATGGAATGGAATCAACCCGAATGGAATGGAATGTAATTGAATGGAATGGAATGGAATGGAATGAAATGGAACGACATGGATTCAACCCGAATGGAATGGAATGGAATAGAATGGAATGGAATGGAATCAACCCGAATGGAATGGAATGTAATTGAATGGAATGGAATGGAATGGAATGAAATGGAACGAAATGGAATCAACCCCAATGGAATGGAATAGAATGGAATGGAATGGAATGGAATGGAATGGAATCAACCGGAATGGAATGGAATCAACCCGAATGGAATGGAATGGAATGGAACGGAATGGAATGGAATCAACCGGAATGGAATGGAATGGAATGGAAAGGAAACCATCCGAATGGAATTGAATGGAAGGGAATGGAATGGAATGGAATGGAATGGAATCAACCCGAGTGGAATGGAATTTAATCGAACGGAATGGAATGGAATGGAATGAAATGGAACGAAATGGAATCAACCCGAATGGAATGGAATGGAATGGAATGGAATCAACCCGAATGGAATGGGATAGAATGGCATGGAATGGAATGGAATCGAATGGAATCAACACGAATGGAATGGAATGGAATGGCATGGAATGGAATGGAATGGAATGGCATGGAATGGAATGAAATGGAATGGAGTCATTCCGAATGGAATGGAATGGAATGGAATGGATTGGAATGGAATGGAATGGAATGAAATGGAATATAATGGAATGGAATCAACCCGAATGAAATGGAATGGAACGGAATGGAATGGAATGGAATGCAATGCAATGGAATGGAATGTAATGGAATCAACACGATTGGAATGGAATGGAATGGAATGGCATGGAATAGAATGGAATCAACCCGAATGGAATGGAATCAACCCGAGGGAAATGGAATGGAATGGAATGGAATGGAATGGAATGGAATGGAATAAACCTGAATGAAATGGATTGGAATGGAATGGAATGGATTGGAATGCAATGAACCCGAAAGGAATGGAGTGACAGGGAATGGAATAGAATCGAATGGAAAGGAATGGAATCAACCCGAATGCAATGGAATGGGATGGAATGAAATGCAATGAAATGGAACGGAATGGAATCAAACCGAATGGAATGGAATGGAATGCATGGAGTGCAATCGAATGGAACGTAATGAACCCGAATGGAGTGGAGTGGAATGGAATGGAATGGAATGGAATGGAATGGAATGGAATGGAATCAACCCGAATGGAATGGAATGGAATGGAACGGAATGGAATGGAATGGAATGGAATCAACCTGAATGGAATGTAATTGAATGGAATGGAATGCAATGGAATCAACCTGAATGGAATGGAACTGAATGGCGTGGAATGGAATGGAATGGAATGGAATGGAATGGAATCAACACGAAAGGAACAGAATGGATTGGAATGGAAGGGAAGGGAATGGAATGGAATGGAATCAACCCGAATGGAATGGAATGGGATGGAACAGAATGGAATCCATCCGAATGGAATGGAATGGAATGGAATGGAATGGAATGGAATGGAATGGAATGAAGTGAATGGAATGGAATCAACATGAGTCTAATCGAATGCAATGGAATGGAATCAACACGAACGGAATGGAATGGAATGGAATGGAATCAACCGGAATGGAATGGAATGGAATGGAATGGAATCAACCCGAATGGAATGGAATTGGTTGGAACGGAATGGAATGGAATGGAATGGAATCAACACGAATGGAATGGAATGGAATGGAATGGAATGGAATGGAATGGAAAGGAATGGACTGGAATCAACCCGATTGGAACGGAATGGAATGGAATGGAATGGAATGGAATCAACGGGAATGGAATGGAATGGAGTGGATTCAACCCAAATGGAATGGAATGGAATGGAATGGAACGGAATGGAATCAACCCGAATTGAATGGAATGGCATGGAATGGAATGGAATGGAATGGAATCAACCCGAATGGAATGGAATGGAATGGAATGGAATCAACACTAATATAATGGAATGCAATGGAATGGAATCAACCGGAATGGAATGGAATGGAATGGAATGGAATGGAATGGAATGGAATCAACTGGAATGGAATGGAATGGAATGGAATCAACACGAATGGACTGGAATGGGATGAAACGGAATGGAATCAACGCGAATGGAAAGGAATAGAATGGAATGGAATAAACACGAATCTAATGGAATGGAATGGAATGGAATCAAAACGAATAGAATGGAATGGAACGGAATGGAATGGAATCAACCGGAATGGAACGGAATGGAATGGAATGGAATGGAATGGAATCAACACGAATGGAATGGAATGGGATGGAACGGAGTGGAATGGGATGGGATGGAACCGAGTGGAATGGAATGGAATGGAAACAACCCGAATGGAACGTAATACAATGGAATGCAATGCAATGGAATGGAATGGAATCAATGCGAATGGAATGGAATGGAATGGAATGGAATGGAACCAACCCGAATGGAATGGAATGCAATGGAATGGAAAGGAATCAAACCGAATGGAATGGAAAGAAATGGAATGGAAAGGAATGGAATGGAATGGAATAAACCCGAATGGAATGGAATGCAATGGAATGGAATATAATGGAATGGAATGGAATGGAATCCACCCGAATGGAATGGAATGCAATGGAAAGGAATGGAATCGAATCAACACGAATGGAATGGAATGGAATGGAATCAACTCGAATGGAATGGAAATGAATGGAATGGAATTGAATCAACCCGAATGGAATGGAATGCAATGGAATTGAATGGAATGGAGTCAACCCGTATAGAATGGAATGGAATGGAAGGGAATGGTATGGAATGGAATGGAATCAATCCAGTATAAATGGAATGGAATGGAATGGAATGGAAAGGAATGGAAGGGTATGAACCCGAAATGAATGGAATGGAGTTGAATCAACTCGAATGTAATGGAATGGAATGGAATCAACCCCAATGGAATGAAATGGATTTGAATGGAATGGATTGGAAGGGAATCAACCCGAATGCAATGGAATGGAATGGAATCAACGCGAATGGAATGGAATGGAATGGAATGGGACATAATCAACACGATTGGAATGGAATGCAATGGAATTTAATGGAATGGAATCAACCCGAATGGAATGGAATGGAATGGAATGGAATGGAATGGAATGGAATCAAACGGAATGGAATGGAATGGAATGGAATGAAATTGAACGGACTGGAATCAACCCGAATGGAATGGAATGGAAGGGAAAGGAATGGAATGGAATGGAATGGATTGGAATGGAATCAACCCGAATGGAATGGAATGTAATTGAATGGAATTGAATGGAATGGAATGAAATGGAACGAAATGGAATCAACCCGAATGGAATGGAATGGAATGGAATGGAACGGAAAGGAATGGAATCTACCCGAATGGAATGGAATGGAATGGCATTTAATGGAATGGAATGGAATGGAATCAACACGAATAGAATCTAATGCAATGGCATGGAATGGAATGGAATCAACCCGAATGCATGGGAATGGATTGGAATGGAATGGAATTTAATGGAATAAAATGCAATGCAATCAACCAGAATGGAATGGAACGGAATGGAATGGAATGGAATGGAATCAACCAGAATGGAATGGAATGGAATGGGAAGGGAATCGAATGGAATGGAATGGAATGGAATGGAATCAACCGGAATGGAATGGAATGGAATGGAAAGGAATGGAATGGAATGGAATGGAATGGAATGGAATGGAATGGAATAAACCCGAATGGAACTTAATGGAAAGGAATGGAATGGAATGGAATCAACCCGAATGTAATCGAATCGAGTGGAATAGAATGGAATCAATCTGAATGGAATGGAATGGAATGGAATAAACCCGAATGGAATACAATGGAATGGAATGGAATGCAATGGAATCAACCGGAAAGGAAGGGAATGGAATGGAATGGAATGGTATGTAATCAACCCGAATGGAATGGAAAGGAATGAAATGGAATCAACACGAATGGAATGCAATGGACTGGAATGGAATGGAGTGGAATCAACCCGAATGGAATAGAATGCAATGGATTGCAATGGAATCGAATCAACACGAATGCAATGGAATGGAATGGCATCAACTCGAATGTAATGGAATGGAATGGAATCAACCAGAATGGAACGGAATGCAATGGAATGGAATGGAATGGAATGGAATGCAATCAACCCGAATGGAATGGAATGGGATGTAACGGAATGGAATCAATACGAATGGAATGGAATGGAATGGAAAGGAGTGGAATGGAATGGAATGGAATGGAATTGAATGGAATGGAATCAACACGAATCTAGTGGAATGGAATGGAATGGAATCAACAAGAATGGAATGGAATGGAATGGAATGGAATGGAATCAACCGGAATGAATGGAATGGAATGGAATCAACCCGAATTGAATGGAATGGGATGGAACGGAATGGAATGGAATGGAATGGAATCAACACGAATGGAATGGAATGGAACGGATTGGAATGGAATGGAATGGAATGGAATGGAAAGGAATGGACTGGAATCAACCCGATTGGAATGGAATGGAATGGAATGGAATGGAATCAACGGGAATGGAATTGAATGGAGTGGAATCAACCCGAATGGAATGGAAAGGAATGTAACGGAATGGAATGGAATAGAATGGAATCAACCCGAATGGAATGGAATGGAATTGAATGGAATTGAATCAACCCGAATGGAATGGAATATAATGGAATGGAATGGAATGGAATGGAATCAACCCGAATGGAATGGAATGGAATGGCATGGAATGGAATGCAATGGAATGGAATCAACCCGAATGGAATGGAATGGAATGGAATGGAATCAACACGAATCTAATGGAATGGAATGGAATGGTAACAACCAGAATGGAATGGAATTGAATGGAATGGAATGCAATGGAATGAACCCGAATGGAATGGAATTGAATGGCATGGAATGGAATGGAAGCAACCCGAATGGAACGGAATGGAATGGAATGGAATGGAATGGAATCAACCGAATGGAATGGAATGGGATGGAACGGAATGGAATCAACCCGAATGGAAAGGAATGGAATGGAATTGAATGGAATGGAATGGAATCAACACGAGTCTAATGGAATGGAATGGAATGGAATCAAGACCAATGGAATGGAATGGAATGGAATGGAATCAACCGGAATGGAATGGAATGGAATGGAATCAACCCGAATGGAATGGAATGGAATGGAGTGGAATGGAATGGAATGCAATCAACCGGAATGGAATGGAATGGAATGGAATGGAATCAACCCGAATGGAATGGAATGGGATGGAACGGAATGGAATGGAATCAACACGAATGGAATGGAATGGATTAGAATTGAATGGAATGGAAAGGAATGGAAAGGAATGGACTGGAATCAACCCGATTGGAACGGAATGGAATGGAATGGAATGGAATCAACGGGAATGGAATGGAATCGAATGGAATGAACCCGAATGGAATGGAATGGAATGTAACGGAATGGAATGGAATAGAATGGAATCACCCCGAATGGAGTGGAATGAAATGGAATGGAATGGAATCAACCTGAATGGAATGGAATGGAATGGAATGCAATGGAATGGAATGGAATGGAATCAACCCGAATGGAATGGAATGGAATGGCATGGAATGGAATTGAATGGAATGGAATCAACCCAAATGGAATGGAATGGAATGGAATGGAATCAACACGAATCTAATGGAATGGAATGGAATGGAATCAACCGGAATGGAATGGAATGGAATGGAATGGAATCAACTGGAATGGATTGGAATCAACACGAATGGAACAGAATGGAATGGAATGGAATGGAATGGAATGGAATGCAATCAACCCCAATGGAATGGAATGGGATGGAACCGAATGGAATCAACACGAATGGAATGGAATGTAATGGAATGGAATGGAATGGAATGGAATGCAATCAACCCGAAAGGAATGGAATGGGATGGAACGGTATGGAATCAACACGAATGGAATGGAATGAAGTGGAATGGAATGTAATTGAATGGAATGCAATCAACACGAGTCTAGTGGAATGGAATGGAATGGAATCAACACGAACGGAATGGAATGGAATGGAATGGAATTGAACGGAATGGAATCAAACGGAATGAATGGAATGGAATGGAATCAACCCGAAAGGAATTGAATGGGATGGAACGGAATGAAATGGAATGGAATGGAATCAACACGAATGGAATGGAATGGAATGGATTGGAATGGAATGGAATGGAATGGAATGGAAAGGAATGGACTGGAATCAACCCGATTGGAACGGAATGGAATGGAATGGAATGGAATCAACGGGAATGGAATTGAATGGAGTGGAATCAACCCGAATGGAATGGAAAGGAATATAACGGAATGGAATGGAATAGAATGGAATCAACCCGAATGGAATGGAATGGAATGGAATGGAATGGAATTGAATCAACCCGAATGGAATGGAATGGAATGTAATGGAAAGGAATGGAATGGAATCAACCCGAATGGAATGGAATGGAATGGCCTGGAATGGAATGGAATGGAATGGAATGGAATCAACCCGAATGGAATGGAATGGAATGGAATGGAATGGAATGGAATCAACACGAGTCTAATGGAATGGAATGGAATGGAATCAAGACGAATGGAATGGAATGGAATGGAATCAACCGGAATGGAATGGAATGGAATGGAATCAATCCGAATGGAATGGAATGGAATGCAATGGAATGGAATGGAATGCAATGGAATGGAAAGGTATGTAATGGAATTGAATGGAATCAACCCGAATAGAATGAAATGGAAAGGAATGGAATGGAATAAACCCGAATGGAATGGAATGGAATGGAAGAGAATGGAATGGAGTGGAACGGAATGTAATCAATCCGAATGGAATGGAATGGAATGGAATGGAATGGAAGGGAATGCAATGGAATGGAATCAACCCGAATGGATTGGAATGGAATTGAATGGAATGGAATGAAATGGAACGAAATGGAATCAACACGAATGGAATGGAATGGAGTGGAATGGAATGGAATGAAATCAACCCTAATGGAATGTTATGGGATGGAATGGAATGGAATAAACCCGAATGGATTGGAATGGAATGGAATGGAATATAATTCAATCAACCAGAATGGAATGGAATGGAATGGCATGGAATGCAATGGAGTCAACCCGAATGGATTGCAATGGATTGGAATCAACTCGAATGAAATGGAATGGAGTTGAATAGACTGGAATGGAATAGAATGCAATGGAATCAACTCGTATGGAATGCAATGGAAAGGAATGGAACGGAATGAAATGGAATGGAGTGGAATGGAATGGAGAAACCCGAAGGGAATGGAATGGAATGGAATGAAATGCAATGAAATGGAACGGAATGGAATTAAACCGAAAGGAATGGATTGGAATGGAATGGAATGCAATGGAATTAACCCGAATGAAATGGAATGGAATTGAATGGAATGGAATGGAATGGAATGGAATGGAATGGAATGGAATCAACTCGAATGGAATGGAATCAACCCGAATGGAATGGAATGGAATGGAACAGAATGGAATGGAATCAACCGGAATGGAATGGAATGGAATGGAATGGAATGGAAAGGAATCAACCCGAATGGAATGGAATGGAAGGGAATGGAATGGAATGGAATGGAATGGAATGGAACGAAATGGAAACTACCGGAGTGGAATGGAATGGAATGGAATGGAATCAACCCGAATGGAATGGGATGGAATGCCATGGAATGGAATGGAATGGAATGGAATCAACACGAATGGAATGGAATGGAATGGCATGGAATGGAATGGAATCAACCCGAATTGAATGGAATGGAATGGAACGGAATGGAATGGAGTGGAATGGAATGGAATGGAATGGAATGGAATGGAATGGAATCAACCCGAATGGAATGGAATTGAATGGAATGGAATGCAATGGAATCAACCCGAATGGAATGGAATTGAATGGCATGGAATGGAATGCAATGGAATGGAATCAACCCGAATGGAACAGAATGGAATGGAATGGAATGGAATGCAATCAACCCGAATGGAATGGAATGGGATGGAACGGAATGGAATCAATACGAATGGAATCGAATGGAATGGAAAGGAGTGGAATGGAATAGAATGGAATGGAATTGAATGGAATGGAATCAACACGAGTCTAGTGGAATGGAATGGAATGGAATCAACAAGAATGGAATGGAATGGAATGGAATGGAATGGAATCAACCGGAATGAATGGAATGGAATGGAATCAACCCGAATTGAATGGAATGGGATGGAACGGAATGGAATGGAATGGAATGGAATCAACACGAATGGAATGCAATGGAACAGATTGGAATGGAATGGAATGGAATGGAATGGAAAGGAATGGACTGGAATCAACCCGATTGGAATGGAATGGAATGGAATGGAATGGAATCAACGGGAATGGAATTGAATGGAGTGGAATCAACCCGAATGGAATGGAAAGGAATGTAACGGAATGGAATGGAATAGAATGGAATAAACCCGAATGGAATGGAATGGAATTGAATGGAATTGAATCAACCCGAATGGAATGGAATATAATGGAATGGAATGGAATGGAATGGAATCAACCCGAATGGAATGGAATGGAATGGCATGGAATGGAATGCAATGGAATGGAATCAACCCGAATGGAATGGAATGGAATGGAATGGAATCGACACGAATCTAATGGAATGGAATGGAATGGTAACAACCAGAATGGAATGGAATTGAATGGAATGGAAGGCTATGGAATGAACCCGAATGGAATGGAATTGAATGGCATGGAATGGAATGGAAGCAACCCGAATGGAACGGAATGGAATGGAATGGAATGGAATGGAATGGAATGGAATGGAATCAACCGAATGGAATGGAATGGGATGGAACGGAATGGAATCAACCCGAATGGAAAGGAATGGAATGGAATGGAATCAACACGAGTCTAATGGAATGGAGTGGAATGGAATCAAGACCAATGGAATGGAATGGAATGGAATGGAATCAACCAGAATGGAATGGAATGGAATGGAATCAACCCGAATGGAATGGAATGGAATGGAGTGGAATGGAATGGAATGGAATCAACCGGAATGGAATGGAATGGAATGGAATGGAATCAACCCGAATGGAATGGAATCAACCGGAATGGAATGGAATGGAATGGAATGGAATCAACCCGAATGGAATGGAATGGGATGGAACGGAATGGAATGGAATCAACACGAATGGAATGGAATGGATTAGAATTGAATGGAATGGAAAGGAATGGAAAGGAATGGACTGGAATCAACCCGATTGGAACGGAATGGAATGGAATGGAATGGAATCAACGGGAATGGAATGGAATCGAATGGAATGAACCCGAATGGAATGGAATGGAATGTAACGGAATGGAATGGAATAGAATGGAATCACCCCGAATGGAGTGGAATGAAATGGAATGGAATGGAATCAACCTGAATGGAATGGAATGGAATGGAATGCAATGGAATGGAATGGAATGGAATCAACCCGAATGGAATGGAATGGAATGGCATGGAATGGAATTGAATGGAATGGAATCAACCCAAATGGAATGGAATGGAATGGAATGGAATCAACACGAATCTAATCGAATGGAATGGAATGGAATCAACCGGAATGGAATGGAATGGAATGGAATGGAATGGAATGGAATGGAATCAACTGGAATGGATTGGAATCAACACGAATGGAACAGAATGGAATGGAATGGAATGGAATGGAATGGAATGGAATGGAATGGAATGGAATGCAATCAACCCGAATGGAATGGAATGGGATGGAACGGAACGGAATCAACACGAATGGAATGGAATGAAGTGGAATGGAATGTAATTGAATGGAATGCAATCAACACGAGTCTAGTGGAATGGAATGGAATGGAATCAACACGAATGGAATGGAATGGAATGGAATGGAATGGAATGGAATCAACCGGAATGAATGGAATGCAATGGAATCAACCCGAAAGGAATTGAATGGGATGGAACGGAATGAAATGGAATGGAATGGAATCAACATGAATGGAATGGAAAGGAATGGATTGGAATGGAATGGAATGGAATGGAATGGAATGGAAAGGAATGGACTGGAATCAACCAGATTGGAATGGAATGGAATGGAATGGAATGGAATCAATGGGAATGGAATTGAATGGAGTGGAATCAACCCGAATGGAATGGAAAGGAATGTAACGGAATGGAATGGAATAGAATGGAATCAACCCGAATGGAATGGAATGGAATGGAATGGAATGGAATCAAAACGAATCTAATGGAATGGAATGGAATGATAACAACCGGAATGGAATGGAATGGAATGGAATGGAATCAACTGGAATGGAGTGGAATGGAATGGAATGGAATGGAATGGTATGGAATCAAAACGAATGGACTGGAATGGGATGAAACGGAATGGAACAAACACGAATGGAAAGGAATAGAATGGAGTGGAATCAACAAGAATCTAATGGAATGGAATGGAATGGAATCAAAACGAATGGAATGGAATGGAATGGAACGAAATGGAAACAACCGGAGTGGAATGGAATGGAATGGAATGGAATCAACCCGAATGGAATGGGATGGAATGGCATGGAATGGAATGGAATGGAGTGGAATCAACACGAATGGAATGGAATGGAATGGCATGGAATGGAATGCAATGGAATGGAATCAACCCGAATGGAATGGAATGGAATGGAATGGAATCAACACGAATCTAATGGAATGGAATGGAATGGTAACAACCAGAATGGAATGGAATTGAATGGAATGGAATGCAATGGAATGAACCCGAATGGAATGGAATTGAATGGCATGGAATGGAATGGAAGCAACCCGAATGGAACGGAATGGAATGGAATGGAATGGAATGGAATCAACCGAATGGAATGGAATGGGATGGAACGGAATGGAATCAACCCGAATGGAAAGGAATGGAATGGAATGGAATGGAATGGAATGGAATCAACACGAGTCTAATGGAATGGAATGGAATGGAATCAAGACCAATGGAATGGCATGGAATGGAATGGAATGGAATCAACCGGAATGGAATGGAATGGAATGGAATGGAATGGAATGGAATCAACTGGAATGGAATGGAATCAACACGAATGGAACAGTATGGAATGGAATGGAATGGAATGGAATGGAATGGAATGGAATTGAATGGAATGCAATCAACCCGAATGGAATGGAATGGGATGGAACGGAATGGAATCAACACGAATGGAATGGAATGAAGTGGAATGGAATGTAATTGAATGGAATGCAATCAACACGAGTCTAGTGGAATGGAATGGAATGGAATCAACACGAATGGAATGGAATGGAATGGAATGGAATGGAATGGAATCAACCGGAATGAATGGAATGGAATGGAATCAACCCGAAAGGAATTGAATGGGATGGAACCGAATGAAATGGAATGGAATGGAATCAACATGAATGGAATGGAAAGGAATGGATTGGAATGGAATGGAATGGAATGGAATGGAAAGGAATGGACTGGAATCAACCAGATTGGAATGGAATGGAATGGAATGGAATGGAATCAACGGGAATGGAATTGAATGGAGTGGAATCAACCCGAATGGAATGGAAAGGAATGTAACGGAATGGAATGGAATAGAATGGAATCAACCCGAATGGAATGGAATGGAATGGAATGGAATGGAATCAAAACGAATCTAATGGAATGGAATGGAATGATAACAACCGGAATGGAATGGAATGGAATGGAATGGAATGGAATCAACTGGGATGGAGTGGAATGGAATGGAATGGAATGGAATGGTATGGAATCAACACGAATGGACTGGAATGGGATGAAACGGAATGGAACCAACACGAATGGAAAGGAATAGAATGGAGTGGAATCAACACGAATCTAATGGAATGGAATGGAATGGAATCAAAACGAATGGAATGGAATGGAATGGAACGAAATGGAAACAACCGGAGTGGAATGGAATGGAATGGAATGGAATCAACCCGAATGGAATGGGATGGAATGGCATGGAATGGAATGGAATGGAATGGAATCAACACGAATGGAATGGAAGGGAATGGCATGGAATGGAATGCAATGGAATGGAATCAACCCGAATGGAATGGAATGGAATGGAATGGAATCAACACGAATCTAATGGAATGGAATGGAATGGTAACAACCAGAATGGAATGGAATTGAATGGAATGGAATGCAATGGAATGAACCCGAATGGAATGGAATTGAATGGCATGGAATGGAATGGAAGCAACCCGAATGGAACGGAATGGAATGGAATGGAATGGAATCAACCGAATGGAATGGAATGGGATGGAACGGAATGGAATCAACCCGAATGGAAAGGAATGGAATGGAATGGAATGGAATGGAATGGAATCAACACGAGTCTAATGGAATGGAATGGAATGGAATCAAGACCAATGGAATGGAATGGAACGGAATGGAATGGAATGGAATCAACGGAATGGAATGGAATCAACCCGAATGGAATGGAATGGAATGGAGTGGAATGGAATGGAATGGAATCAACCGGAATGGAATGGAATGGAATGGAATGGAATGGAATCAACGGGAATGGAATTGAATGGAGTGGAATCAACCCGAATGGAATGGAAAGGAATATAACGGAATGGAATGGAATAGAATGGAATCAACCCGAATGGAATGGAATGGAATGGAATGGAATGGAATTGAATCAACCCGAATGGAATGGAATGGAATGTAATGGAAAGGAATGGAATGGAATCAACCCGAATGGAATGGAATGGAATGGAATGGAATGGAATGGAATGGAATGGAATGGAATCAACCCGAATGGAATGGAATGGAATGGAATGGAATGGAATGGAATCAACACGAGTCCAATGGAATGGAATGGAATGGAATCAAGACGAATGGAATGGAATGGAATGGAATCAACCGGAATGGAATGGAATGGAATGGAATCAATCCGAATGGAATGGAATGGAATGCAATGGAATGGAATGGAATGCAATGGAATGGAAAGGTATGTAATGGAATTGAATGGAATCAACCCGAATAGAATGAAATGGAAAGGAATGGAATGGAATAAACCCGAATGGAATGGAATGGAATGGAAGAGAATGGAATGGAGTGGAACGGAATGTAATCAATCCGAATGGAATGGAATGGAATGGAATGGAATGGAAGGGAATGCAATGGAATGGAATCAACCCGAATGGATTGGAATGGAATTGAATGGAATGGAATGAAATGGAACGAAATGGAATCAACACGAATGGAATGGAATGGAGTGGAATGGAATGGAATGAAATCAACCCTAATGGAATGTTATGGGATGGAATGGAATGGAATAAACCCGAATGGATTGGAATGGAATGGAATGGAATATAATTCAATCAACCAGAATGGAATGGAATGGAATGGCATGGAATGCAATGGAGTCAACCCGAATGGATTGCAATGGATTGGAATCAACTCGAATGAAATGGAATGGAGTTGAATAGACTGGAATGGAATAGAATGCAATGGAATCAACTCGTATGGAATGCAATGGAAAGGAATGGAACGGAATGAAATGGAATGGAGTGGAATGGAATGGAGAAACCCGAAGGGAATGGAATGGAATGGAATGAAATGCAATGAAATGGAACGGAATGGAATTAAACCGAAAGGAATGGATTGGAATGGAATGGAATGCAATGGAATTAACCCGAATGAAATGGAATGGAATTGAATGGAATGGAATCGAATGGAATGGAATGGAATGGAATGGAATCAACTCGAATGGAATGGAATCAACCCGAATGGAATGGAATGGAATGGAACAGAATGGAATGGAATCAACCGGAATGGAATGGAATGGAATGGAATGGAATGGAAAGGAATCAACCCGAATGGAATGGAATGGAAGGGAATGGAATGGAATGGAATGGAATGGAATGGAATGGAACGAAATGGAAACTACCGGAGTGGAATGGAATGGAATGGAATGGAATCAACCCGAATGGAATGGGATGGAATGGCATGGAATGGAATGGAATGGAATGGAATCAACACGAATGGAATGGAATGGAATGGCATGGAATGGAATGGAATCAACCCGAATGGAATGGAATGGAATGGAACGGAATGGAATGGAGTGGAATGGAATGGAATGGAATGGAATGGAATGGAATCAACCCGAATGGAATGGAATTGAATGGAATGGAATGCAATGGAATCAACCCGAATGGAATGGAATTGAATGGCATGGAATGGAATGCAATGGAATGGAATCAACCCGAATGGAACAGAATGGAATGGAATGGAATGGAATGCAATCAACCCGAATGGAATGGAATGGGATGGAACGGAATGGAATCAATACGAATGGAATCGAATGGAATGGAAAGGAGTGGAATGGAATAGAATGGAATGGAATTGAATGGAATGGAATCAACACGAGTCTAGTGGAATGGAATGGAATGGAATCAACAAGAACGGAATGGAATGGAATGGAATGGAATGGAATGGAATGGAATGGAATCAACCGGAATGAATGGAATGGAATGGAATCAACCCGAATTGAATGGAATGGGATGGAACGGAATGGAATGGAATGGAATGGAATCAACACGAATGGAATGCAATGGAACAGATTGGAATGGAATGGAATGGAATGGAATGGAAAGGAATGGACTGGAATCAACCCGATTGGAATGGAATGGAATGGAATGGAATGGAATCAACGGGAATGGAATTGAATGGAGTGGAATCAACCCGAATGGAATGGAAAGGAATGTAACGGAATGGAATGGAATAGAATGGAATAAACCCGAATGGAATGGAATGGAATTGAATGGAATTGAATCAACCCAAATGGAATGGAATATAATGGAATGGAATGGAATGGAATGGAATCAACCCGAATGGAATGGAATGGAATGGCATGGAATGGAATGCAATGGAATGGAATCAACCCGAATGGAATGGAATGGAATGGAATGGAATCGACACGAATCTAATGGAATGGAATGGAATGGTAACAACCAGAATGGAATGGAATTGAATGGAATGGAAGGCTATGGAATGAACCCGAATGGAATGGAATTGAATGGCATGGAATGGAATGGAAGCAACCCGAATGGAACGGAATGGAATGGAATGGAATGGAATCAACCGAATGGAATGGAATGGGATGGAACGGAATGGAATCAACCCGAATGGAAAGGAATGGAATGGAATGGAATCAACACGAGTCTAATGGAATGGAGTGGAATGGAATCAAGACCAATGGAATGGAATGGAATGGAATGGAATGGAATCAACCAGAATGGAATGGAATGGAATGGAATCAACCCGAATGGAATGGAATGGAATGGAGTGGAATGGAATGGAATGGAATCAACCGGAATGGAATGGAATGGAATGGAATGGAATCAACCCGAATGGAATGGAATCAACCGGAATGGAATGGAATGGAATGGAATGGAATCAACCCGAATGGAATGGAATGGGATGGAACGGAATGGAATGGAATCAACACGAATGGAATGGAATGGATTAGAATTGAATGGAATGGAAAGGAATGGAAAGGAATGGACTGGAATCAACCCGATTGGAACGGAATGGAATGGAATGGAATGGAATCAACGGGAATGGAATGGAATCGAATGGAATGAACCCGAATGGAATGGAATGGAATGTAACGGAATGGAATGGAATAGAATGGAATCACCCCGAATGGAGTGGAATGAAATGGAATGGAATGGAATCAACCTGAATGGAATGGAATGGAATGGAATGCAATGGAATGGAATGGAATGGAATCAACCCGAATGGAATGGAATGGAATGGCATGGAATGGAATTGAATGGAATGGAATCAACCCAAATGGAATGGAATGGAATGGAATGGAATCAACACGAATCTAATCGAATGGAATGGAATGGAATCAACCGGAATGGAATGGAATGGAATGGAATGGAATGGAATGGAATCAACTGGAATGGATTGGAATCAACACGAATGGAACAGAATGGAATGGAATGGAATGGAATGGAATGGAATGGAATGGAATGCAATCAACCCGAATGGAATGGAATGGGATGGAACGGAACGGAATCAACACGAATGGAATGGAATGAAGTGGAATGGAATGTAATTGAATGGAATGCAATCAACACGAGTCTAGTGGAATGGAATGGAATGGAATCAACACGAATGGAATGGAATGGAATGGAATGGAATGGAATGGAATCAACCGGAATGAATGGAATGGAATGGAATCAACCCGAAAGGAATTGAATGGGATGGAACGGAATGAAATGGAATGGAATGGAATCAACATGAATGGAATGGAAAGGAATGGATTGGAATGGAATGGAATGGAATGGAATGGAAAGGAATGGACTGGAATCAACCAGATTGGAATGGAATGGAATGGAATGGAATGGAATCAATGGGAATGGAATTGAATGGAGTGGAATCAACCCGAATGGAATGGAAAGGAATGTAACGGAATGGAATGGAATAGAATGGAATCAACCCGAATGGAATGGAATGGAATGGAATGGAATGGAATCAAAACGAATCTAATGGAATGGAATGGAATGATAACAACCGGAATGGAATGGAATGGAATGGAATGGAATCAACTGGAATGGAGTGGAATGGAATGGAATGGAATGGAATGGTATGGAATCAAAACGAATGGACTGGAATGGGATGAAACGGAATGGAACAAACACGAATGGAAAGGAATAGAATGGAGTGGAATCAACACGAATCTAATGGAATGGAATGGAATGGAATCAAAACGAATGGAATGGAATGGAATGGAACGAAATGGAAACAACCGGAGTGGAATGGAATGGAATGGAATGGAATCAACCCGAATGGAATGGGATGGAATGGCATGGAATGGAATGGAATGGAGTGGAATCAACACGAATGGAATGGAATGGAATGGCATGGAATGGAATGCAATGGAATGGAATCAACCCGAATGGAATGGAATGGAATGGAATGGAATCAACACGAATCTAATGGAATGGAATGGAATGGTAACAACCAGAATGGAATGGAATTGAATGGAATGGAATGCAATGGAATGAACCCGAATGGAATGGAATTGAATGGCATGGAATGGAATGGAAGCAACCCGAATGGAACGGAATGGAATGGAATGGAATGGAATGGAATCAACCGAATGGAATGGAATGGGATGGAACGGAATGGAATCAACCCGAATGGAAAGGAATGGAATGGAATGGAATGGAATGGAATGGAATCAACACGAGTCTAATGGAATGGAATGGAATGGAATCAAGACCAATGGAATGGCATGGAATGGAATGGAATGGAATCAACCGGAATGGAATGGAATGGAATGGAATGGAATGGAATCAACTGGAATGGAATGGAATCAACACGAATGGAACAGAATGGAATGGAATGGAATGGAATGGAATGGAATGGAATGGAATGTAATGGAATTGAATGGAATGCAATCAACCCGAATGGAATGGAATGGGATGGAACGGAATGGAATCAACACGAATGGAATGGAATGAAGTGGAATGGAATGTAATTGAATGGAATGCAATCAACACGAGTCTAGTGGAATGGAATGGAATGGAATCAACACGAATGGAATGGAATGGAATGGAATGGAATGGAATGGAATCAACCGGAATGAATGGAATGGAATGGAATCAACCCGAAAGGAATTGAATGGGATGGAACCGAATGAAATGGAATGGAATGGAATCAACATGAATGGAATGGAAAGGAATGGATTGGAATGGAATGGAATGGAATGGAATGGAAAGGAATGGACTGGAATCAACCAGATTGGAATGGAATGGAATGGAATGGAATCAACGGGAATGGAATTGAATGGAGTGGAATCAACCCGAATGGAATGGAAAGGAATGTAACGGAATGGAATGGAATAGAATGGAATCACCCCGAATGGAATGGAATGGAATGGAATGGAATGGAATGGAATCAAAACGAATCTAATGGAATGGAATGGAATGATAACAACCGGAATGGAATGGAATGGAATGGAATGGAATGGAATGGAATCAACTGGAATGGAGTGGAATGGAATGGAATGGAATGGAATGGTATGGAATCAACACGAATGGACTGGAATGGGATGAAACGGAATGGAACCAACACGAATGGAAAGGAATAGAATGGAGTGGAATCAACACGAATCTAATGGAATGGAATGGAATGGAATCAAAACGAATGGAATGGAATGGAATGGAACTAAATGGAAACAACCGGAGTGGAATGGAATGGAATGGAATGGAATCAACCCGAATGGAATGGGATGGAATGGCATGGAATGGAATGGAATGGAATGGAATCAACACGAATGGAATGGAATGGAATGGCATGGAATGGAATGCAATGGAATGGAATCAACCCGAATGGAATGGAATGGAATGGAATGGAATCAACACGAATCTAATGGAATGGAATGGAATGGTAACAACCAGAATGGAATGGAATTGAATGGAATGGAATGCAATGGAATGAACCCGAATGGAATGGAATTGAATGGCATGGAATGGAATGGAAGCAACCCGAATGGAACGGAACGGAATGGAATGGAATCAACCGAATGGAATGGAATGGGATGGAACGGAATGGAATCAACCCGAATGGAAAGGAATGGAATGGAATGGAATGGAATGGAATGGAATCAACACGAGTCTAATGGAATGGAATGGAATGGAATCAAGACCAATGGAATGGAATGGAATGGAATGGAATGGAATCAACCGGAATGGAATGGAATCAACCCGAATGGAATGGAATGGAATGGAGTGGAATGGAATGGAATGGAATCAACCGGAATGGAATGGAATGGAATGGAATGGAATGGAATCAACGGGAATGGAATTGAATGGAGTGGAATCAACCCGAATGGAATGGAAAGGAATATAACGGAATGGAATGGAATAGAATGGAATCAACCCGAATGGAATGGAATGGAATGGAATGGAATGGAATTGAATCAACCCGAATGGAATGGAATGGAATGTAATGGAAAGGAATGGAATGGAATCAACCCGAATGGAATGGAATGGAATGGCATGGAATGGAATGGAATGGAATGGAATGGAATGGAATGGAATCAACCCGAATGAAATGGAATGGAATGGAATGGAATGGAATGGAATCAACACGAGTCTAATGGAATGGAATGGAATGGAATCAAGACGAATGGAATGGAATGGAATGGAATCAACCGGAATGGAATGGAATGGAATGGAATCAATCCGAATGGAATGGAATGGAATGCAATGGAATGGAATGGAATGCAATGGAATGGAAAGGTATGTAATGGAATTGAATGGAATCAACCCGAATAGAATGAAATGGAAAGGAATGGAATGGAATAAACCCGAATGGAATGGAATGGAATGGAAGAGAATGGAATGGAGTGGAACGGAATGTAATCAATCCGAATGGAATGGAATGGAATGGAATGGAATGGAAGGGAATGCAATGGAATGGAATCAACCCGAATGGATTGGAATGGAATTGAATGGAATGGAATGAAATGGAACGAAATGGAATCAACACGAATGGAATGGAATGGAGTGGAATGGAATGGAATGAAATCAACCCTAATGGAATGTTATGGGATGGAATGGAATGGAATAAACCCGAATGGATTGGAATGGAATGGAATGGAGTATAATTCAATCAACCAGAATGGAATGGAATGGAATGGCATGGAATGCAATGGAGTCAACCCGAATGGATTGCAATGGATTGGAATCAACTCGAATGAAATGGAATGGAGTTGAATAGACTGGAATGGAATAGAATGCAATGGAATCAACTCGTATGGAATGCAATGGAAAGGAATGGAACGGAATGAAATGGAATGGAGTGGAAT
This sequence comes from Pan troglodytes, assembly GCF_028858775.2. Lineage (NCBI taxonomy): Eukaryota > Metazoa > Chordata > Mammalia > Primates > Hominidae > Pan > Pan troglodytes. The sequence continues at coordinate 7,626,886 of NC_072420.2, read as the reverse complement.
GGAATGGAGAAACCCGAAGGGAATGGAATGGAATGGAATGAAATGCAATGAAATGGAACGGAATGGAATTAAACCGAAAGGAATGGATTGGAATGGAATGGAATGCAATGGAATTAACCCGAATGAAATGGAATGGAATTGAATGGAATGGAATGCAATGGAATTAACCCGAATGAAATGGAATGGAATTGAATGGAATGGAATCGAATGGAATGGAATGGAATGGAATGGAATCAACTCGAATGGAATGGAATCAACCCGAATGGAATGGAATGGAATGGAACAGAATGGAATGGAATCAACCGGAATGGAATGGAATGGAATGGAATGGAATGGAAAGGAATCAACCCGAATGGAATGGAATGGAAGGGAATGGAATGGAATGGAATGGAATGGAATGGAACGAAATGGAAACTACCGGAGTGGAATGGAATGGAATGGAATGGAATCAACCCGAATGGAATGGGATGGAATGGCATGGAATGGAATGGAATGGAATGGAATCAACACGAATGGAATGGAATGGAATGGCATGGAATGGAATGGAATCAACCCGAATGGAATGGAATGGAATGGAACGGAATGGAATGGAGTGGAATGGAATGGAATGGAATGGAATGGAATGGAATCAACCCGAATGGAATGGAATTGAATGGAATGGAATGCAATGGAATCAACCCGAATGGAATGGAATTGAATGGCATGGAATGGAATGCAATGGAATGGAATCAACCCGAATGGAACAGAATGGAATGGAATGGAATGGAATGCAATCAACCCGAATGGAATGGAATGGGATGGAACGGAATGGAATCAATACGAATGGAATCGAATGGAATGGAAAGGAGTGGAATGGAATAGAATGGAATGGAATTGAATGGAATGGAATCAACACGAGTCTAGTGGAATGGAATGGAATGGAATCAACAAGAATGGAATGGAATGGAATGGAATGGAATCAACCGGAATGAATGGAATGGAATGGAATCAACCCGAATTGAATGGAATGGGATGGAACGGAATGGAATGGAATGGAATGGAATCAACACGAATGGAATGCAATGGAACAGATTGGAATGGAATGGAATGGAATGGAATGGAAAGGAATGGACTGGAATCAACCCGATTGGAATGGAATGGAATGGAATGGAATGGAATCAACGGGAATGGAATTGAATGGAGTGGAATCAACCCGAATGGAATGGAAAGGAATGCAACGGAATGGAATGGAATAGAATGGAATAAACCCGAATGGAATGGAATGGAATTGAATCAACCCGAATGGAATGGAATATAATGGAATGGAATGGAATGGAATGGAATCAACCCGAATGGAATGGAATGGAATGGCATGGAATGGAATGCAATGGAATGGAATCAACCCGAATGGAATGGAATGGAATGGAATGGAATCGACACGAATCTAATGGAATGGAATGGAATGGTAACAACCAGAATGGAATGGAATTGAATGGAATGGAAGGCTATGGAATGAACCCGAATGGAATGGAATTGAATGGCATGGAATGGAATGGAAGCAATCCGAATGGAACGGAATGGAATGGAATGGAATGGAATGGAATGGAATGGAATGGAATCAACCGAATGGAATGGAATGGGATGGAACGGAATGGAATCAACCCGAATGGAAAGGAATGGAATGGAATGGAATCAACACGAGTCTAATGGAATGGAGTGGAATGGAATCAAGACCAATGGAATGGAATGGAATGGAATGGAATCAACCAGAATGGAATGGAATGGAATGGAATCAACCCGAATGGAATGGAATGGAATGGAGTGGAATGGAATGGAATGGAATCAACCGGAATGGAATGGAATGGAATGGAATCAACCCGAATGGAATGGAATCAACCGGAATGGAATGGAATGGAATGGAATGGAATCAACCCGAATGGAATGGAATGGGATGGAACGGAATGGAATGGAATCAACACGAATGGAATGGAATGGATTAGAATTGAATGGAATGGAAAGGAATGGAAAGGAATGGACTGGAATCAACCCGATTGGAACGGAATGGAATGGAATGGAATGGAATCAACGGGAATGGAATGGAATCGAATGGAATGAACCCGAATGGAATGGAATGGAATGTAACGGAATGGAATGGAATAGAATGGAATCACCCCGAATGGAGTGGAATGAAATGGAATGGAATGGAATCAACCTGAATGGAATGGAATGGAATGGAATGCAATGGAATGGAATGGAATGGAATCAACCCGAATGGAATGGAATGGAATGGCATGGAATGGAATTGAATGGAATGGAATCAACCCAAATGGAATGGAATGGAATGGAATGGAATCAACACGAATCTAATCGAATGGAATGGAATGGAATCAACCGGAATGGAATGGAATGGAATGGAATGGAATGGAATGGAATGGAATCAACTGGAATGGATTGGAATCAACACGAATGGAACAGAATGGAATGGAATGGAATGGAATGGAATGGAATGGAATGGAATGCAATCAACCCGAATGGAATGGAATGGGATGGAACGGAACGGAATCAACACGAATGGAATGGAATGAAGTGGAATGGAATGTAATTGAATGGAATGCAATCAACACGAGTCTAGTGGAATGGAATGGAATGGAATCAACACGAATGGAATGGAATGGAATGGAATGGAATGGAATGGAATGGAATCAACCGGAATGAATGGAATGGAATGGAATCAACCCGAAAGGAATTGAATGGGATGGAACGGAATGAAATGGAATGGAATGGAATCAACATGAATGGAATGGAAAGGAATGGATTGGAATGGAATGGAATGGAATGGAATGGAAAGGAATGGACTGGAATCAACCAGATTGGAATGGAATGGAATGGAATGGAATGGAATCAACGGGAATGGAATTGAATGGAGTGGAATCAACCCGAATGGAATGGAAAGGAATGTAACGGAATGGAATGGAATAGAATGGAATCAACCCGAATGGAATGGAATGGAATGGAATGGAATGGAATCAAAACGAATCTAATGGAATGGAATGGAATGATAACAACCGGAATGGAATGGAATGGAATGGAACGGAATGGAATCAACTGGAATGGAGTGGAATGGAATGGAATGGAATGGAATGGTATGGAATCAAAACGAATGGACTGGAATGGGATGAAACGGAATGGAACAAACACGAATGGAAAGGAATAGAATGGAGTGGAATCAACACGAATCTAATGGAATTTAATGGAATGGAATCAAAACGAATGGAATGGAATGGAATGGAACGAAATGGAAACAACCGGAGTGGAATGGAATGGAATGGAATGGAATCAACCCGAATGGAATGGGATGGAATGGCATGGAATGGAATGGAATGGAGTGGAATCAACACGAATGGAATGGAATGGAATGGCATGGAATGGAATGCAATGGAATGGAATCAACCCGAATGGAATGGAATGGAATGGAATGGAATCAACACGAATCTAATGGAATGGAATGGAATGGTAACAACCAGAATGGAATGGAATTGAATGGAATGGAATGCAATGGAATGAACCCGAATGGAATGGAATTGAATGGCATGGAATGGAATGGAAGCAACCCGAATGGAACGGAATGGAATGGAATGGAATGGAATGGAATCAACCGAATGGAATGAAATGGGATGGAACGGAATGGAATCAACCCGAATGGAAAGGAATGGAATGGAATGGAATGGAATGGAATGGAATCAACACGAGTCTAATGGAATGGAATGGAATGGAATCAAGACCAATGGAATGGCATGGAATGGAATGGAATGGAATCAACCGGAATGGAATGGAATGGAATGGAATGGAATGGAATCAACTGGAATGGAATGGAATCAACACGAATGGAACAGAATGGAATGGAATGGAATGGAATGGAATGGAATGGAATGGAATTGAATGGAATGCAATCAACCCGAATGGAATGGAATGGGATGGAACGGAATGGAATCAACACGAATGGAATGGAATGAAGTGGAATGGAATGTAATTGAATGGAATGCAATCAACACGAGTCTAGTGGAATGGAATGGAATGGAATCAACACGAATGGAATGGAATGGAATGGAATGGAATGGAATGGAATCAACCGGAATGAATGGAATGGAATGGAATCAACCCGAAAGGAACTGAATGGGATGGAACCGAATGAAATGGAATGGAATGGAATCAACATGAATGGAATGGAAAGGAATGGATTGGAATGGAATGGAATGGAATGGAATGGAAAGGAATGGACTGGAATCAACCAGATTGGAATGGAATGGAATGGAATGGAATGGAATCAACGGGAATGGAATTGAATGGAGTGGAATCAACCCGAATGGAATGGAAAGGAATGTAACGGAATGGAATGGAATAGAATGGAATCAACCCGAATGGAATGGAATGGAATGGAATGGAATGGAATCAAAACGAATCTAATGGAATGGAATGGAATGATAACAACCGGAATGGAATGGAATGGAATGGAATGGAATGGAATCAACTGGAATGGAGTGGAATGGAATGGAATGGAATGGAATGGTATGGAATCAACACGAATGGACTGGAATGGGATGAAACGGAATGGAACCAACACGAATGGAAAGGAATAGAATGGAGTGGAATCAACACGAATCTAATGGAATGGAATGGAATGGAATCAAAACGAATGGAATGGAATGGAATGGAACGAAATGGAAACAACCGGAGTGGAATGGAATGGAATGGAATGGAATCAACCCGAATGGAATGGGATGGAATGGCATGGAATGGAATGGAATGGAATGGAATCAACACGAATGGAATGGAATGGAATGGCATGGAATGGAATGCAATGGAATGGAATCAACCCGAATGGAATGGAATGGAATGGAATGGAATCAACACGAATCTAATGGAATGGAATGGAATGGTAACAACCAGAATGGAATGGAATTGAATGGAATGGAATGCAATGGAATGAACCCGAATGGAATGGAATTGAATGGCATGGAATGGAATGGAAGCAACCCGAATGGAACGGAATGGAATGGAATGGAATGGAATGGAATCAACCGAATGGAATGGAATGGGATGGAACGGAATGGAATCAACCCGAATGGAAAGGAATGGAATGGAATGGAATGGAATCAACACGAGTCTAATGGAATGGAATGGAATGGAATCAAGACCAATGGAATGGAATGGAATGGAATGGAATGGAATCAACCGGAATGGAATGGAATCAACCCGAATGGAATGGAATGGAATGGAGTGGAATGGAATGGAATGGAATCAACCGGAATGGAATGGAATGGAATGGAATGGAATGGAATCAAACCGAATGGAATGGAATGGGATGGAACGGAATGGAATGGAATCAACACGAATGGAATGGAATGGATTAGAATTGAATGGAATGGAAAGGAATGGAAAGGAATGGACTGGAATCAACCCGATTGGAACGGAATGGAATGGAATGGAATGGAATCAACGGGAATGGAATGGAATCGAATGGAATGAAACCGAATGGAATGGAATGGAATGTAACGGAATGGAATGGAATAGAATGGAATCACCCCGAATGGAGTGGAATGAAATGGAATGGAATGGAATCAACCTGAATGGAATGGAATGGAATGGAATGCAATGGAATGGAATGGAATGGAATCAACCCGAATGGAATGGAATGGAATGGCATGGAATGGAATTGAATGGAATGGAATCAACCCAAATGGAATGGAATGGAATGGAATGGAATCAACACGAATCTAATGGAATGGAATGGAATGGAATCAACCGGAATGGAATGGAATGGAATGGAATGGAATCAACTGGAATGGATTGGAATCAACACGAATGGAACAGAATGGAATGGAATGGAATGGAATGGAATGGAATGGAATGCAATCAACCCGAATGGAATGGAATGGGATGGAACCGAATGGAATCAACACGAATGGAATGGAATGGAATGGAATGGAATGGAATGGAATGGAATGCAATCAACCCGAAAGGAATGGAATGGGATGGAACGGTATGGAATCAACACGAATGGAATGGAATGAAGTGGAATGGAATGTAATTGAATGGAATGCAATCAACACGAGTCTAGTGGAATGGAATGGAATGGAATCAACACGAACGGAATGGAATGGAATGGAATGGAATGGAATGGAATGGAATGGAATCAACCGGAATGAATGGAATGGAATGGAATCAACCCGAAAGGAATTGAATGGGATGGAACGGAATGAAATGGAATGGAATGGAATCAACACGAATGGAATGGAATGGAATGGATTGGAATGGAATGGAATGGAATGGAATGGAAAGGAATGGACTGGAATCAACCCGATTGGAACGGAATGGAATGGAATGGAATGGAATCAACGGGAATGGAATTGAATGGAGTGGAATCAACCCGAATGGAATGGAAAGGAATATAACGGAATGGAATGGAATAGAATGGAATCAACCCGAATGGAATGGAATGGAATGGAATGGAATGGAATTGAATCAACCCGAATGGAATGGAATGGAATGTAATGGAAAGGAATGGAATGGAATCAACCCGAATGGAATGGAATGGAATGGCATGGAATGGAATGGAATGGAATGGAATGGAATGGAATCAACCCGAATGGAATGGAATGGAATGGAATGGAATGGAATGGAATCAACACGAGTCTAATGGAATGGAATAGAATGGAATGAAGACGAATGGAATGGAATGGAATCAACCGGAATGGAATGGAATGGAATGGAATCAATCCGAATGGAATGGAATGGAATGCAATGGAATGGAATGGAATGCAATGGAATGGAAAGGTATGTAATGGAATTGAATGGAATCAACCCGAATAGAATGAAATGGAATGGAATGGAATGGAATAAACCCGAATGGAATGGAATGGAATGGAAGAGAATGGAATGGAGTGGAACGGAATGTAATCAATCCGAATGGAATGGAATGGAAGGGAAAGCAATGGAATGGAATCAACCCGAATGGATTGGAATGGAATTGAATGGAATGGAATGAAATGGAACGAAATGGAATCAACACGAATGGAATGGAATGGAGTGGAATGGAATGGAATGAAATCAACCCTAATGGAATGTTATGGGATGGAATGGAATAGAATAAACCAGAATGGATTGGAATGGAATGGAATGGAATATAATTCAATCAACCAGAATGGAATGGAATGGAATGGCATGGAATGCAATGGAGTCAACCCGAATGGATTGCAATGGATTGGAATCAACTCGAATGAAATGGAATGGAGTTGAATAGACTGGAATGGAATAGAATGCAATGGAATCAACTCGTATGGAATGCAATGGAAAGGAATGGAACGGAATGAAATGGAATGGAGTGGAATGGATTGGAGAAACCCGAAGGGAATGGAATGCAATGGAATGAAATGCAATGAAATGGAACGGAATGGAATCAAACCGAAAGGAATGGAATGGAATGGAATGGAATACAATGGAATTAACCCGAATGAAATGGAATGGAATTGAATGGAATGGAATCGAATGGAATGGAATGGAATGGAATGGAATCAACTCGAATGGAATGGAATCAACCCGAATGGAATGGAATGGAATGGAACAGAATGGAATGGAATCAACCGGAATGGAATGGAATGGAATGGAATGGAATGGAATGGAAAGGAATCAACCCGAATGGAATGGAATGGAATGGAATGGAATGGAATGGAATGGAACGAAATGGAAACTACCGGAGTGGAATGGAATGGAATGGAATGGAATCAACCCGAATGGAATGGGATGGAATGGCACGGAATGGAATGGAATGGAATGGAATCAACACGAATGGAATGGAATGGAATGGCATGGAATGGAATGGAATCAACCCGAATGGAATGGAATGGAATGGAACGGAATGGAATGGAGTGGAATGGAATGGAATGGAATGGAATGGAATGGAATGGAATCAACCCGAATGGAATGGAATTGAATGGAATGGAATGCAATGGAATCAACCCGAATGGAATGGAATTGAATGGCATGGAATGGAATGCAATGGAATGGAATCAACCCGAATGGAACAGAATGGAATGGAATGGAATGGAATGGAATGGATTGCAATCAAGCCGAATGGAATGGAATTGAATGGAATGGAATGCAATGGAATCAACCCGAATGGAATGGAATTGAATGGCATGGAATGGAATGCAATGGAATGGAATCAACCCGAATGGAACAGAATGGAATGGAATGGGATGGAACGGAATGGAATCAATACGAATGGAATCGAATGGAATGGAAAGGAGTGGAATGGAATAGAATGGAATGGAATTGAATGGAATGGAATCAACACGAGTCTAGTGGAATGGAATGGAATGGAATCAACAAGAATGGAATGGAATGGAATGGAATGGAATGGAATGGAATGGAATGGAATCAACCGGAATGAATGGAATGGAATGGAATCAACCCGAATTGAATGGAATGGGATGGAACGGAATGGAATGGAATGGAATGGAATCAACACGAATGGAATGCAATGGAACTGATTGGAATTGAATGGAATGGAATGGAATGGAAAGGAATGGACTTGAATCAACCCGATTGGAATGGAATGGAATGGAATGGAATGGAATTGAATGGAGTGGAATCAACCCGAATGGAATGGAAAGGAATGTAACGGAATGGAATGGAATAGAATGGAATCAACCCGAATGGAATGGAATGGAATTGAATGGAATTGAATCAACCCGAATGGAATGGAATATAATGGAATGGAATGGAATGGAATGGAATGGAATCAACCCGAATGGAATGGAATGGAATGGCATGGAATGGAATGCAATGGAAAGGAATCAACCCGAATGGAATGGAATGGAATGGAATGGAATCAACACGAATCTAATGGAATGGAATGGAATGGTAACAACCAGAATGGAATCGAATTGAATGGAATGGAAGGCTATGGAATGAACCCGAATGGAATGGAATTGAATGGCATGGAATGGAATGGAAGCAACCCGAATGGAACGGAATGGAATGGAATGGAATGGAATGGAATCAACCGAATGGAATGGAATGGGATGGAACGGAATGGAATCAACCCGAATGGAAAGGAATGGAATGGAATGGAATGGAATGGAATCAACACGAGTCTAATGGAATGGAGTGGAATGGAATCAAGACCAATGGAATGGAATGGAATGGAATGGAATCAACCAGAATGGAATGGAATGGAATGGAATCAACCCGAATGGAATGGAATGGAATGGAGTGGAATGGAATGGAATGGAATCAACCGGAATGGAATGGAATGGAATGGAATGGAATCAACCCGAATGGAATGGAATCAACCGGAATGGAATGGAATGGAATGGAATGGAATCAACCCGAATGGAATGGAATGGGATGGAACGGAATGGAATGGAATCAACACGAATGGAATGGAATGGATTAGAATTGAATGGAATGGAAAGGAATGGAAAGGAATGGACTGGAATCAACCCGATTGGAACGGAATGGAATGGAATCAACGGGAATGGAATGGAATCGAATGGAATGAACCCGAATGGAATGGAATGGAATGTAACGGAATGGAATGGAATAGAATGGAATCACCCCGAATGGAGTGGAATGAAATGGAATGGAATGGAATCAACCTGAATGGAATGGAATGGAATGGAATGCAATGGAATGGAATGGAATGGAATCAACCCGAATGGAATGGAATGGAATGCCATGGAATGGAATTGAATGGAATGGAATCAACCCAAATGGAATGGAATGGAATGGAATGGAATCAACACGAATCTAATCGAATGGAATGGAATGGAATCAACCGGAATGGAATGGAATGGAATGGAATGGAATGGAATCAACTGGAATGGATTGGAATCAACACGAATGGAACAGAATGGAATGGAATGGAATGGAATGGAATGGAATGGAATGGAATTCAATCAACAAGAATGGAATGGAATGGGATGGAACGGAATTGAATCAACACGAATGGAATGGAATGAAGTGGAATGGAATGTAATTGAATGGAATGCAATCAACACGAGTCTAGTGGAATGGAATGGAATGGAATCAACACGAATGGAATGGAATGGAATGGAATGGAATGGAATGGAATCAACCGGAATGAATGGAATGGAATGGAGTCAACCCGAAAGGAATTGAATGGGATGGAACGGAATGAAATGGAATGGAATGGAATCAACATGAATGGAATGGAAAGGAATGGATTGGAATGGAATGGAATGGAATGGAATGGAAAGGAATGGACTGGAATCAACCAGATTGGAATGGAATGGAATGGAATGGAATGGAATCAACGGGAATGGAATTGAATGGAGTGGAATCAACCCGAATGGAATGGAAAGGAATGTAACGGAATGGAATGGAATAGAATGGAATCAACCCGAATGGAATGGAATGGAATGGAATGGAATTGAATCAACCCGAATGGAATGGAATGTAATGGAATGGAATGGAATGGAATGGAATCAACCCGAATGGAATGGAATGGAATGGCATGGAATGGAATGGAATGGAATGGAATGGAATGGAATGGAATCAACCCGAATGGAATGGAATGGAATGGAATGGAATGGAATCAAAACGAATCTAATGGAATGGAATGGAATGATAACAACCGGAATGGAATGGAATGGAATGGAATGGAATGGAATGGAATCAACTGGAATGGAGTGGAATGGAATGGAATGGAATGGAATGGTATGGAATCAACACGAATGGACTGGAATGGGATGAAACGGAATGGAACCAACACGAATGGAAAGGAATAGAATGGAGTGGAATCAACACGAATCTAATGGAATGGAATGGAATGGAATCAAAACGAATGGAATGGAATGGAATGGAACGGAATTGAATGGAATCAACCGGAATGGAATGGAATGGAATGGAATGGAATGGAATGGAATGGAATCAACCCTAATCGGATGGAATGGGATGGAACGGAGTGGAATGGAATGGGATGGAATCAACCCTAATCGGATGGAATGGGATGGAACGGAGTGGAATGGAATGGGATGGAACCGAGTGGAATGAAATGGAATGGAAACAACACGAATGGAACTCAATGCAATGGAAAGCAATGCAATGGAATGGAATGGATTGGAATGGAATCAACATGAGTGGAGTGGAATGGAATGCAATGGAATAGACGGGAATGGAATGGAATCAACCCGAATGGAATGCAATGGAATGGAATGGAATGGAATGGAAAGGAATCAACCCGAATGGAATGGGATGGAATGGCATGGAATGGAATGGAATGGAATGGAATCAACACGAATGGAATGGAATCGAATGCCATGGAATGGAATGGAATGGAATGGAGTCAATCCGAATGGTATGGCATGGAATGGAATGGAATGGAACGGAACAGAATGGAATGGATTGGAATGGAATGGAAAGGAATGAAATGGAATAAAATGGAATGGAATCAACCCGAATGGGATGGAATGGAATGGAATGGAATGGAATTCAATGGAATGGAATGGAATGGAATGAACCCGATTGGAATGGAATGGAATGGAATGGAATGGAACGGAATAGAGTGGAATCATAACGAATGGAATGGAATGGAATGGAATGGAATGGCACGGAATAGAATGGAATCATCCCGAATGGAATGGAATGGAATGGAATGGAATGGAATCAACCCGAAGGAAATGGAATGGAATGGAATGGAATGGAATGGAATCAACCTGAATGGAATGGAATGCATTGGAATGGAATGGAATCAACCCGAAAGGAATGGAATGGCAGGGAATGGAATGGAATTGAATGGAAAGGAATGGAATCAACCCGAGTGGAATGGAATGGAATGGAATGAAGTGCAATCAAATGGAACGGAATGGAATCAAATCGAATGGAATGGAATGGAATGGCATGGAATGGAATGGAATGGAACGTAATCAATCCGAATGGAGTGGATGGGAATGGAATGGAATGGAATGGAATGGAATCAACCCGAATGGAATGGAATGGAATGGAATGGAATGGAATGGAATGAAATGGAATCAACCCGAATGGAATGGAATGGAATGAAATGGAATGGAAAGGAATCAACCAGAATGGAATGGAATTGAATGGAATGGAATGCAATGGAATGAACCCGAATGGATTGGAATGGAAGCAACCCGAATGGAATGGAATGGAATGGAATGGAATGGAATGGAATGGAATCAACCGAATGGAATGGAATGGGATGGAACGGAATGGAATCAACCCGAATGGAAAGGAATGGAATGGAATGGAATGGAATGGAATGGAATGGAATGAACACGAGTCTAATGGAATGGAATCAAGACGAATGGAATGGAATGGAATGGAATGGAATCAACCGGAATGGAATGGAATGGAATGGAATCAACCCGAATGGAATGGAATGGGATGGAAAGGAATGGAATGGAATGGAATGGAATCAACAAGAATGGAATGGAATGGAATGGAATGGACTGGATTAGAATTGAATGGAATGGAAAGGAATGGAAAGGAAAGTACTGGAATCAACCCGATTGGAACGGAAAGGAATGGAATGGAATAGAATCAACGGGAATGGAATGGAATGGAATGGAATGAACCCGAATGGAATGGAATGGAATGGAATGTAACGGAATGGAATGGAATAGAATGGAATCAACCCGAATGGAACGTAATGGAATTGAATGGAATGGAATCAACCTGAATGGAATGGAATGGAATGGAATGCAATGGAATGGAATGGAATGGAATCAACCCGAATGGAATGGAATGGAATGGCATGGAATGGAATAGAATGGAATAGAATCAACCCGAATGGAATGGAATGGAATGGAATGGAATCAACACGAATCTAATGGAATGGAATGGAATGGAATCAACCGGAATGGAATGGAATGGAATGCAATGGAATGGAATGGAATGGAATCAACCCGAATGGAATGGAATGGAATGGCATGGAATGGAATGCAATGGAATGGAATCAACCCGAATGGAATGGAATGGAATGGAATGGAATCAACACGAATCTAATGGAATGGAATGGAATGGTAACAACCAGAATGGAATGGAATTGAATGGAATGGAAGGCTATGGAATGAACCCGAATGGAATGGAATTGAATGGCATGGAATGGAATGGAAGCAACCCGAATGGAACGGAATGGAATGGAATGGAATGGAATGGAATCAACCGAATGGAATGGAATGGGATGGAACGGAATGGAATCAAACCGAATGGAAAGGAATGGAATGGAATGGAATGGAATGGAATGGAATCAACACGAGTCTAATGGAATGGAGTGGAATGGAATCAAGACCAATGGAATGGAATGGAATGGAATGGAATCAACCAGAATGGAATGGAATGGAATGGAATCAACCCGAATGGAATGGAATGGAATGGAGTGGAATGGAATGGAATGGAATCAACCGGAATGGAATGGAATGGAATGGAATGGAATCAACCCGAATGGAATGGAATCAACCGGAATGGAATGGAATGGAATGGAATGGAATCAACCCGAATGGAATGGAATGGGATGGAACGGAATGGAATGGAATCAACACGAATGGAATGGAATGGATTAGAATTGAATGGAATGGAAAGGAATGGAAAGGAATGGACTGGAATCAACCCGATTGGAACGGAATGGAATGGAATCAACGGGAATGGAATGGAATCGAATGGAATGAACCCGAATGGAATGGAATGGAATGTAACGGAATGGAATGGAATAGAATGGAATCACCCCGAATGGAGTGGAATGAAATGGAATGGAATGGAATCAACCTGAATGGAATGGAATGGAATGGAATGCAATGGAATGGAATGGAATGGAATCAACCCGAATGGAATGGAATGGAATGCCATGGAATGGAATTGAATGGAATGGAATCAACCCAAATGGAATGGAATGGAATGGAATGGAATCAACACGAATCTAATCGAATGGAATGGAATGGAATCAACCGGAATGGAATGGAATGGAATGGAATGGAATGGAATGGAATCAACTGGAATGGATTGGAATCAACACGAATGGAACAGAATGGAATGGAATGGAATGGAATGGAATGGAATGGAATGGAATTCAATCAACAAGAATGGAATGGAATGGGATGGAACGGAATTGAATCAACACGAATGGAATGGAATGAAGTGGAATGGAATGTAATTGAATGGAATGCAATCAACACGAGTCTAGTGGAATGGAATGGAATGGAATCAACACGAATGGAATGGAATGGAATGGAATGGAATGGAATGGAATCAACCGGAATGAATGGAATGGAATGGAGTCAACCCGAAAGGAATTGAATGGGATGGAACGGAATGAAATGGAATGGAATGGAATCAACATGAATGGAATGGAAAGGAATGGATTGGAATGGAATGGAATGGAATGGAATGGAAAGGAATGGACTGGAATCAACCAGATTGGAATGGAATGGAATGGAATGGAATGGAATCAACGGGAATGGAATTGAATGGAGTGGAATCAACCCGAATGGAATGGAAAGGAATGTAACGGAATGGAATGGAATAGAATGGAATCAACCCGAATGGAATGGAATGGAATGGAATGGAATGGAATTGAATCAACCCGAATGGAATGGAATGTAATGGAATGGAATGGAATGGAATGGAATCAACCCGAATGGAATGGAATGGAATGGCATGGAATGGAATGGAATGGAATGGAATGGAATGGAATCAACCCGAATGGAATGGAATGGAATGGAATGGAATGGAATCAAAACGAATCTAATGGAATGGAATGGAATGATAACAACCGGAATGGAATGGAATGGAATGGAATGGAATGGAATGGAATGGAATCAACTGGAATGGAGTGGAATGGAATGGAATGGAATGGAATGGTATGGAATCAACACGAATGGACTGGAATGGGATGAAACGGAATGGAACCAACACGAATGGAAAGGAATAGAATGGAGTGGAATCAACACGAATCTAATGGAATGGAATGGAATGGAATCAAAACGAATGGAATGGAACGGAATTGAATGGAATCAACCGGAATGGAATGGAATGGAATGGAATGGAATGGAATGGAATGGAATCAACCCTAATCGGATGGAATGGGATGGAACGGAGTGGAATGGAATGGGATGGAACCGAGTGGAATGAAATGGAATGGAAACAACACGAATGGAACTCAATGCAATGGAAAGCAATGCAATGGAATGGAATGGATTGGAATGGAATCAACATGAGTGGAGTGGAATGGAATGCAATGGAATAGACGGGAATGGAATGGAATCAACCCGAATGGAATGCAATGGAATGGAATGGAATGGAAAGGAATCAACCCGAATGGAATGGGATGGAATGGCATGGAATGGAATGGAATGGAATGGAATCAACACGAATGGAATGGAATCGAATGCCATGGAATGGAATGGAATGGAATGGAGTCAATCCGAATGGTATGGCATGGAATGGAATGGAATGGAACGGAACAGAATGGAATGGATTGGAATGGAATGGAAAGGAATGAAATGGAATAAAATGGAATGGAATCAACCCGAATGGGATGGAATGGAATGGAATGGAATGGAATTCAATGGAATGGAATGGAATGGAATGAACCCGATTGGAATGGAATGGAATGGAATGGAATGGAACGGAATAGAGTGGAATCATAACGAATGGAATGGAATGGAATGGAATGGAATGGCACGGAATAGAATGGAATCATCCCGAATGGAATGGAATGGAATGGAATGGAATGGAATCAACCCGAAGGAAATGGAATGGAATGGAATGGAATGGAATGGAATCAACCTGAATGGAATGGAATGCATTGGAATGGAATGGAATCAACCCGAAAGGAATGGAATGGCAGGGAATGGAATGGAATTGAATGGAAAGGAATGGAATCAACCCGAGTGGAATGGAATGGAATGGAATGAAGTGCAATCAAATGGAACGGAATGGAATCAAATCGAATGGAATGGAATGGAATGGCATGGAATGGAATGGAATGGAACGTAATCAATCCGAATGGAGTGGATGGGAATGGAATGGAATGGAATGGAATGGAATCAACCCGAATGGAATGGAATGGAATGGAATGGAATGGAATGGAATGAAATGGAATCAACCCGAATGGAATGGAATGGAATGAAATGGAATGGAAAGGAATCAACCAGAATGGAATGGAATTGAATGGAATGGAATGCAATGGAATGAACCCGAATGGATTGGAATGGAAGCAACCCGAATGGAATGGAATGGAATGGAATGGAATGGAATGGAATGGAATCAACCGAATGGAATGGAATGGGATGGAACGGAATGGAATCAACCCGAATGGAAAGGAATGGAATGGAATGGAATGGAATGGAATGGAATGGAATGAACACGAGTCTAATGGAATGGAATCAAGACGAATGGAATGGAATGGAATCAACCGGAATGGAATGGAATGGAATGGAATCAACCCGAATGGAATGGAATGGGATGGAAAGGAATGGAATGGAATGGAATGGAATCAACAAGAATGGAATGGAATGGAATGGAATGGACTGGATTAGAATTGAATGGAATGGAAAGGAATGGAAAGGAAAGTACTGGAATCAACCCGATTGGAACGGAAAGGAATGGAATGGAATAGAATCAACGGGAATGGAATGGAATGGAATGGAATGAACCCGAATGGAATGGAATGGAATGGAATGTAACGGAATGGAATGGAATAGAATGGAATCAACCCGAATGGAACGTAATGGAATTGAATGGAATGGAATCAACCTGAATGGAATGGAATGGAATGGAATGCAATGGAATGGAATGGAATGGAATCAACCCGAATGGAATGGAATGGAATGGCATGGAATGGAATAGAATGGAATAGAATCAACCCGAATGGAATGGAATGGAATGGAATGGAATCAACACGAATCTAATGGAATGGAATGGAATGGAATCAACCGGAATGGAATGGAATGGAATGCAATGGAATGGAATGGAATGGAATCAACCCGAATGGAATGGAATGGAATGGCATGGAATGGAATGCAATGGAATGGAATCAACCCGAATGGAATGGAATGGAATGGAATGGAATCAACACGAATCTAATGGAATGGAATGGAATGGTAACAACCAGAATGGAATGGAATTGAATGGAATGGAAGGCTATGGAATGAACCCGAATGGAATGGAATTGAATGGCATGGAATGGAATGGAAGCAACCCGAATGGAACGGAATGGAATGGAATGGAATGGAATGGAATCAACCGAATGGAATGGAATGGGATGGAACGGAATGGAATCAAACCGAATGGAAAGGAATGGAATGGAATGGAATGGAATGGAATGGAATCAACACGAGTCTAATGGAATGGAGTGGAATGGAATCAAGACCAATGGAATGGAATGGAATGGAATGGAATCAACCAGAATGGAATGGAATGGAATGGAATCAACCCGAATGGAATGGAATGGAATGGAGTGGAATGGAATGGAATGGAATCAACCGGAATGGAATGGAATGGAATGGAATGGAATCAACCCGAATGGAATGGAATCAACCGGAATGGAATGGAATGGAATGGAATGGAATCAACCCGAATGGAATGGAATGGGATGGAACGGAATGGAATGGAATCAACACGAATGGAATGGAATGGATTAGAATTGAATGGAATGGAAAGGAATGGAAAGGAATGGACTGGAATCAACCCGATTGGAACGGAATGGAATGGAATCAACGGGAATGGAATGGAATCGAATGGAATGAACCCGAATGGAATGGAATGGAATGTAACGGAATGGAATGGAATAGAATGGAATCACCCCGAATGGAGTGGAATGAAATGGAATGGAATGGAATCAACCTGAATGGAATGGAATGGAATGGAATGCAATGGAATGGAATGGAATGGAATCAACCCGAATGGAATGGAATGGAATGCCATGGAATGGAATTGAATGGAATGGAATCAACCCAAATGGAATGGAATGGAATGGAATGGAATCAACACGAATCTAATCGAATGGAATGGAATGGAATCAACCGGAATGGAATGGAATGGAATGGAATGGAATGGAATGGAATCAACTGGAATGGATTGGAATCAACACGAATGGAACAGAATGGAATGGAATGGAATGGAATGGAATGGAATGGAATGGAATTCAATCAACAAGAATGGAATGGAATGGGATGGAACGGAATTGAATCAACACGAATGGAATGGAATGAAGTGGAATGGAATGTAATTGAATGGAATGCAATCAACACGAGTCTAGTGGAATGGAATGGAATGGAATCAACACGAATGGAATGGAATGGAATGGAATGGAATGGAATGGAATCAACCGGAATGAATGGAATGGAATGGAGTCAACCCGAAAGGAATTGAATGGGATGGAACGGAATGAAATGGAATGGAATGGAATCAACATGAATGGAATGTAAAGGAATGGATTGGAATGGAATGGAATGGAATGGAATGGAAAGGAATGGACTGGAATCAACCAGATTGGAATGGAATGGAATGGAATGGAATGGAATCAACGGGAATGGAATTGAATGGAGTGGAATCAACCCGAATGGAATGGAAAGGAATGTAACGGAATGGAATGGAATAGAATGGAATCAACCCGAATGGAATGGAATGGAATGGAATGGAATGGAATTGAATCAACCCGAATGGAATGGAATGTAATGGAATGGAATGGAATGGAATGGAATCAACCCGAATGGAATGGAATGGAATGGCATGGAATGGAATGGAATGGAATGGAATGGAATGGAATCAACCCGAATGGAATGGAATGGAATGGAATGGAATGGAATCAAAACGAATCTAATGGAATGGAATGGAATGATAACAACCGGAATGGAATGGAATGGAATGGAATGGAATGGAATGGAATGGAATCAACTGGAATGGAGTGGAATGGAATGGAATGGAATGGAATGGTATGGAATCAACACGAATGGACTGGAATGGGATGAAACGGAATGGAACCAACACGAATGGAAAGGAATAGAATGGAGTGGAATCAACACGAATCTAATGGAATGGAATGGAATGGAATCAAAACGAATGGAATGGAACGGAATTGAATGGAATCAACCGGAATGGAATGGAATGGAATGGAATGGAATGGAATGGAATGGAATCAACCCTAATCGGATGGAATGGGATGGAACGGAGTGGAATGGAATGGGATGGAACCGAGTGGAATGAAATGGAATGGAAACAACACGAATGGAACTCAATGCAATGGAAAGCAATGCAATGGAATGGAATGGATTGGAATGGAATCAACATGAGTGGAGTGGAATGGAATGCAATGGAATAGACGGGAATGGAATGGAATCAACCCGAATGGAATGCAATGGAATGGAATGGAATGGAATGGAAAGGAATCAACCCGAATGGAATGGGATGGAATGGCATGGAATGGAATGGAATGGAATGGAATCAACACGAATGGAATGGAATCGAATGCCATGGAATGGAATGGAATGGAATGGAGTCAATCCGAATGGTATGGCATGGAATGGAATGGAATGGAACGGAACAGAATGGAATGGATTGGAATGGAATGGAAAGGAATGAAATGGAATAAAATGGAATGGAATCAACCCGAATGGGATGGAATGGAATGGAATGGAATGGAATTCAATGGAATGGAATGGAATGGAATGAACCCGATTGGAATGGAATGGAATGGAATGGAATGGAACGGAATAGAGTGGAATCATAACGAATGGAATGGAATGGAATGGAATGGAATGGCACGGAATAGAATGGAATCATCCCGAATGGAATGGAATGGAATGGAATGGAATGGAATCAACCCGAAGGAAATGGAATGGAATGGAATGGAATGGAATGGAATCAACCTGAATGGAATGGAATGCATTGGAATGGAATGGAATCAACCCGAAAGGAATGGAATGGCAGGGAATGGAATGGAATTGAATGGAAAGGAATGGAATCAACCCGAGTGGAATGGAATGGAATGGAATGAAGTGCAATCAAATGGAACGGAATGGAATCAAATCGAATGGAATGGAATGGAATGGCATGGAATGGAATGGAATGGAACGTAATCAATCCGAATGGAGTGGATGGGAATGGAATGGAATGGAATGGAATGGAATCAACCCGAATGGAATGGAATGGAATGGAATGGAATGGAATGGAATGAAATGGAATCAACCCGAATGGAATGGAATGGAATGAAATGGAATGGAAAGGAATCAACCAGAATGGAATGGAATTGAATGGAATGGAATGCAATGGAATGAACCCGAATGGATTGGAATGGAAGCAACCCGAATGGAATGGAATGGAATGGAATGGAATGGAATGGAATGGAATCAACCGAATGGAATGGAATGGGATGGAACGGAATGGAATCAACCCGAATGGAAAGGAATGGAATGGAATGGAATGGAATGGAATGGAATGGAATGAACACGAGTCTAATGGAATGGAATCAAGACGAATGGAATGGAATGGAATGGAATGGAATCAACCGGAATGGAATGGAATGGAATGGAATCAACCCGAATGGAATGGAATGGGATGGAAAGGAATGGAATGGAATGGAATGGAATCAACAAGAATGGAATGGAATGGAATGGAATGGACTGGATTAGAATTGAATGGAATGGAAAGGAATGGAAAGGAAAGTACTGGAATCAACCCGATTGGAACGGAAAGGAATGGAATGGAATAGAATCAACGGGAATGGAATGGAATGGAATGGAATGAACCCGAATGGAATGGAATGGAATGGAATGTAACGGAATGGAATGGAATAGAATGGAATCAACCCGAATGGAACGTAATGGAATTGAATGGAATGGAATCAACCTGAATGGAATGGAATGGAATGGAATGCAATGGAATGGAATGGAATGGAATCAACCCGAATGGAATGGAATGGAATGGCATGGAATGGAATAGAATGGAATAGAATCAACCCGAATGGAATGGAATGGAATGGAATGGAATCAACACGAATCTAATGGAATGGAATGGAATGGAATCAACCGGAATGGAATGGAATGGAATCAACTGGAATGGAATGGAATGGAATGGAATCAACACGAATGGACTGGAATGGGATGGAACGGAATGGAATCTATCCGAATGGAAAGGAATAGAATGGAATGGAATCAACACGAATCTAATGGAATGGAATCGAATGGAATCAAAACTAATGGAATGGAATGGAATGGAACGGAATGGAATGGCATCAACCGGAATGGAATGGAATGGAATGGAATGGAATGGAATGGAATGGAATCAACCCTAATGGGATGGAATGGAATGGAACCGAGTGGAATGGAATGGGATGGAACCGAGTGGAAAGTAATGGAATGGAAACAACCCAAATGGAAGGGAATGGAATGGAATGCAATGGAATGGAATCAACCCGAATGGAATGGAATGGAATGGCATGGAATGGAATGCAATGGAATGGAATCAACCCGAATGGAATGGAATGGAATGGAATGGAATCGACACGAATCTAATGGAATGGAATGGAATGGTAACAACCAGAATGGAATGGAATTGAATGGAATGGAAGGCTATGGAATGAACCCGAATGGAATGGAATTGAATGGCATGGAATGGAATGGAAGCAACCCGAATGGAACGGAATGGAATGGAATGGAATGGAATGGAATCAACCGAATGGAATGGAATGGGATGGAACGGAATGGAATCAACCCGAATGGAAAGGAATGGAATGGAATGGAATGGAATGGAATGGAATCAACACGAGTCTAATGGAATGGAGTGGAATGGAATCAAGACCAATGGAATGGAATGGAATGGAATGGAATCAACCAGAATGGAATGGAATGGAATGGAATCAACCCGAATGGAATGCAATGGAATGGAGTGGAATGGAATGGAATGGAATCAACCGGAATGGAATGGAATGGAATGGAATGGAATCAACCCGAATGGAATGGAATCAACCGGAATGGAATGGAATGGAATGGAATGGAATCAACCCGAATGGATTGGAATGGAATTGAATGGAATGGAATGAAATGGAACGAAATGGAATCAACACGAATGGAATGGAATGGAGTGGAATGGAATGGAATGAAATCAACCCTAATGGAATGTTATGGGATGGAATGGAATGGAATAAACCCGAATGGATTGGAATGGAATGGAATGGAGTATAATTCAATCAACCAGAATGGAATGGAATGGAATGGCATGGAATGCAATGGAGTCAACCCGAATGGATTGCAATGGATTGGAATCAACTCGAATGAAATGGAATGGAGTTGAATAGACTGGAATGGAATAGAATGCAATGGAATCAACTCGTATGGAATGCAATGGAAAGGAATGGAACGGAATGAAATGGAATGGAGTGGAATGGAATGGAGAAACCCGAAGGGAATGGAATGGAATGGAATGAAATGCAATGAAATGGAACGGAATGGAATTAAACCGAAAGGAATGGATTGGAATGGAATGGAATGCAATGGAATTAACCCGAATGAAATGGAATGGAATTGAATGGAATGGAATGGAATGGAATGGAATGGAATGGAATGGAATCAACTCGAATGGAATGGAATCAACCCGAATGGAATGGAATGGAATGGAACAGAATGGAATGGAATCAACCGGAATGGAATGGAATGGAATGGAATGGAATGGAAAGGAATCAACCCGAATGGAATGGAATGGAAGGGAATGGAATGGAATGGAATGGAATGGAATGGAACGAAATGGAAACTACCGGAGTGGAATGGAATGGAATGGAATGGAATCAACCCGAATGGAATGGGATGGAATGGCATGGAATGGAATGGAATGGAATGGAATCAACACGAATGGAATGGAATGGAATGGCATGGAATGGAATGGAATCAACCCGAATGGAATGGAATGGAATGGAACGGAATGGAATGGAGTGGAATGGAATGGAATGGAATGGAATGGAATGGAATCAACCCGAATGGAATGGAATTGAATGGAATGGAATGCAATGGAATCAACCCGAATGGAATGGAATTGAATGGCATGGAATGGAATGCAATGGAATGGAATCAACCCGAATGGAACAGAATGGAATGGAATGGAATGGAATGCAATCAACCCGAATGGAATGGAATGGGATGGAACGGAATGGAATCAATACGAATGGAATCGAATGGAATGGAAAGGAGTGGAATGGAATAGAATGGAATGGAATTGAATGGAATGGAATCAACACGAGTCTAGTGGAATGGAATGGAATGGAATCAACAAGAATGGAATGGAATGGAATGGAATGGAATCAACCGGAATGAATGGAATGGAATGGAATCAACCCGAATTGAATGGAATGGGATGGAACGGAATGGAATGGAATGGAATGGAATCAACACGAATGGAATGCAATGGAACAGATTGGAATGGAATGGAATGGAATGGAATGGAAAGGAATGGACTGGAATCAACCCGATTGGAATGGAATGGAATGGAATGGAATGGAATCAACGGGAATGGAATTGAATGGAGTGGAATCAACCCGAATGGAATGGAAAGGAATGCAACGGAATGGAATGGAATAGAATGGAATAAACCCGAATGGAATGGAATGGAATTGAATGGAATTGAATCAACCCGAATGGAATGGAATATAATGGAATGGAATGGAATGGAATGGAATCAACCCGAATGGAATGGAATGGAATGGCATGGAATGGAATGCAATGGAATGGAATCAACCCGAATGGAATGGAATGGAATGGAATGGAATCGACACGAATCTAATGGAATGGAATGGAATGGTAACAACCAGAATGGAATGGAATTGAATGGAATGGAAGGCTATGGAATGAACCCGAATGGAATGGAATTGAATGGCATGGAATGGAATGGAAGCAATCCGAATGGAACGGAATGGAATGGAATGGAATGGAATGGAATGGAATGGAATGGAATCAACCGAATGGAATGGAATGGGATGGAACGGAATGGAATCAACCCGAATGGAAAGGAATGGAATGGAATGGAATCAACACGAGTCTAATGGAATGGAGTGGAATGGAATCAAGACCAATGGAATGGAATGGAATGGAATGGAATCAACCAGAATGGAATGGAATGGAATGGAATCAACCCGAATGGAATGGAATGGAATGGAGTGGAATGGAATGGAATGGAATCAACCGGAATGGAATGGAATGGAATGGAATCAACCCGAATGGAATGGAATCAACCGGAATGGAATGGAATGGAATGGAATGGAATCAACCCGAATGGAATGGAATGGGATGGAACGGAATGGAATGGAATCAACACGAATGGAATGGAATGGATTAGAATTGAATGGAATGGAAAGGAATGGAAAGGAATGGACTGGAATCAACCCGATTGGAACGGAATGGAATGGAATGGAATGGAATCAACGGGAATGGAATGGAATCGAATGGAATGAACCCGAATGGAATGGAATGGAATGTAACGGAATGGAATGGAATAGAATGGAATCACCCCGAATGGAGTGGAATGAAATGGAATGGAATGGAATCAACCTGAATGGAATGGAATGGAATGGAATGCAATGGAATGGAATGGAATGGAATCAACCCGAATGGAATGGAATGGAATGGCATGGAATGGAATTGAATGGAATGGAATCAACCCAAATGGAATGGAATGGAATGGAATGGAATCAACACGAATCTAATCGAATGGAATGGAATGGAATCAACCGGAATGGAATGGAATGGAATGGAATGGAATGGAATGGAATGGAATCAACTGGAATGGATTGGAATCAACACGAATGGAACAGAATGGAATGGAATGGAATGGAATGGAATGGAATGGAATGGAATGCAATCAACCCGAATGGAATGGAATGGGATGGAACGGAACGGAATCAACACGAATGGAATGGAATGAAGTGGAATGGAATGTAATTGAATGGAATGCAATCAACACGAGTCTAGTGGAATGGAATGGAATGGAATCAACACGAATGGAATGGAATGGAATGGAATGGAATGGAATGGAATGGAATCAACCGGAATGAATGGAATGGAATGGAATCAACCCGAAAGGAATTGAATGGGATGGAACGGAATGAAATGGAATGGAATGGAATCAACATGAATGGAATGGAAAGGAATGGATTGGAATGGAATGGAATGGAATGGAATGGAAAGGAATGGACTGGAATCAACCAGATTGGAATGGAATGGAATGGAATGGAATGGAATCAACGGGAATGGAATTGAATGGAGTGGAATCAACCCGAATGGAATGGAAAGGAATGTAACGGAATGGAATGGAATAGAATGGAATCAACCCGAATGGAATGGAATGGAATGGAATGGAATGGAATCAAAACGAATCTAATGGAATGGAATGGAATGATAACAACCGGAATGGAATGGAATGGAATGGAACGGAATGGAATCAACTGGAATGGAGTGGAATGGAATGGAATGGAATGGAATGGTATGGAATCAAAACGAATGGACTGGAATGGGATGAAACGGAATGGAACAAACACGAATGGAAAGGAATAGAATGGAGTGGAATCAACACGAATCTAATGGAATGGAATGGAATGGAATCAAAACGAATGGAATGGAATGGAATGGAACGAAATGGAAACAACCGGAGTGGAATGGAATGGAATGGAATGGAATCAACCCGAATGGAATGGGATGGAATGGCATGGAATGGAATGGAATGGAGTGGAATCAACACGAATGGAATGGACTGGAATGGCATGGAATGGAATGCAATGGAATGGAATCAACCCGAATGGAATGGAATGGAATGGAATGGAATCAACACGAATCTAATGGAATGGAATGGAATGGTAACAACCAGAATGGAATGGAATTGAATGGAATGGAATGCAATGGAATGAACCCGAATGGAATGGAATTGAATGGCATGGAATGGAATGGAAGCAACCCGAATGGAACGGAATGGAATGGAATGGAATGGAATGGAATCAACCGAATGGAATGGAATGGGATGGAACGGAATGGAATCAACCCGAATGGAAAGGAATGGAATGGAATGGAATGGAATGGAATGGAATCAACACGAGTCTAATGGAATGGAATGGAATGGAATCAAGACCAATGGAATGGCATGGAATGGAATGGAATGGAATCAACCGGAATGGAATGGAATGGAATGGAATGGAATGGAATCAACTGGAATGGAATGGAATCAACACGAATGGAACAGAATGGAATGGAATGGAATGGAATGGAATGGAATGGAATGGAATGGAATTGAATGGAATGCAATCAACCCGAATGGAATGGAATGGGATGGAACGGAATGGAATCAACACGAATGGAATGGAATGAAGTGGAATGGAATGTAATTGAATGGAATGCAATCAACACGAGTCTAGTGGAATGGAATGGAATGGAATCAACACGAATGGAATGGAATGGAATGGAATGGAATGGAATGGAATCAACCGGAATGAATGGAATGGAATGGAATCAGCCCGAAAGGAACTGAATGGGATGGAACCGAATGAAATGGAATGGAATGGAATCAACATGAATGGAATGGAAAGGAATGGATTGGAATGGAATGGAATGGAATGGAATGGAAAGGAATGGACTGGAATCAACCAGATTGGAATGGAATGGAATGGAATGGAATGGAATCAACGGGAATGGAATTGAATGGAGTGGAATCAACCCGAATGGAATGGAAAGGAATGTAACAGAATGGAATGGAATAGAATGGAATCAACCCGAATGGAATGGAATGGAATGGAATGGAATGGAATCAAAACGAATCTAATGGAATGGAATGGAATGATAACAACCGGAATGGAATGGAATGGAATGGAATGGAATGGAATCAACTGGAATGGAGTGGAATGGAATGGAATGGAATGGAATGGTATGGAATCAACACGAATGGACTGGAATGGGATGAAACGGAATGGAACCAACACGAATGGAAAGGAATAGAATGGAGTGGAATCAACACGAATCTAATGGAATGGAATGGAATGGAATCAAAACGAATGGAATGGAATGGAATGGAACGAAATGGAAACAACCGGAGTGGAATGGAATGGAATGGAATGGAATCAACCCGAATGGAATGGGATGGAATGGCATGGAATGGAATGGAATGGAATGGAATCAACACGAATGGAATGGAATGGAATGGCATGGAATGGAATGCAATGGAATGGAATCAACCCGAATGGAATGGAATGGAATGGAATGGAATCAACACGAATCTAATGGAATGGAATGGAATGGTAACAACCAGAATGGAATGGAATTGAATGGAATGGAATGCAATGGAATGAACCCGAATGGAATGGAATTGAATGGCATGGAATGGAATGGAAGCAACCCGAATGGAACGGAATGGAATGGAATGGAATGGAATGGAATCAACCGAATGGAATGGAATGGGATGGAACGGAATGGAATCAACCCGAATGGAAAGGAATGGAATGGAATGGAATGGAATGGAATGGAATCAACACGAGTCTAATGGAATGGAATGGAATGGAATCAAGACCAATGGAATGGAATGGAATGGAATGGAATGGAATCAACCGGAATGGAATGGAATCAACCCGAATGGAATGGAATGGAATGGAGTGGAATGGAATGGAATGGAATCAACCGGAATGGAATGGAATGGAATGGAATGGAATGGAATGGAATCAAACCGAATGGAATGGAATGGGATGGAACGGAATGGAATGGAATCAACACGAATGGAATGGAATGGATTAGAATTGAATGGAATGGAAAGGAATGGAAAGGAATGGACTGGAATCAACCCGATTGGAACGGAATGGAATGGAATGGAATGGAATCAACGGGAATGGAATGGAATCGAATGGAATGAAACCGAATGGAATGGAATGGAATGTAACGGAATGGAATGGAATAGAATGGAATCACCCCGAATGGAGTGGAATGAAATGGAATGGAATGGAATCAACCTGAATGGAATGGAATGGAATGGAATGCAATGGAATGGAATGGAATGGAATCAACCCGAATGGAATGGAATGGAATGGCATGGAATGGAATTGAATGGAATGGAATCAACCCAAATGGAATGGAATGGAATGGAATGGAATCAACACGAATCTAATGGAATGGAATCAACCGGAATGGAATGGAATGGAATGGAATGGAATCAACTGGAATGGATTGGAATCAACACGAATGGAACAGAATGGAATGGAATGGAATGGAATGGAATGGAATGGAATGGAATGCAATCAACCCGAATGGAATGGAATGGGATGGAACCGAATGGAATCAACACGAATGGAATGGAATGGAATGGAATGGAATGGAATGGAATGGAATGGAATGGAATGCAATCAACCCGAAAGGAATGGAATGGGATGGAACGGTATGGAATCAACACGAATGGAATGGAATGAAGTGGAATGGAATGTAATTGAATGGAATGCAATCAACACGAGTCTAGTGGAATGGAATGGAATGGAATCAACACGAACGGAATGGAATGGAATGGAATGGAATGGAATGGAATGGAATGGAATCAACCGGAATGAATGGAATGGAATGGAATCAACCCGAAAGGAATTGAATGGGATGGAACGGAATGAAATGGAATGGAATGGAATCAACACGAATGGAATGGAATGGAATGGATTGGAATGGAATGGAATGGAATGGAATGGAAAGGAATGGACTGGAATCAACCCGATTGGAACGGAATGGAATGGAATGGAATGGAATCAACGGGAATGGAATTGAATGGAGTGGAATCAACCCGAATGGAATGGAAAGGAATATAACGGAATGGAATGGAATAGAATGGAATCAACCCGAATGGAATGGAATGGAATGGAATGGAATGGAATTGAATCAACCCGAATGGAATGGAATGGAATGTAATGGAAAGGAATGGAATGGAATCAACCCGAATGGAATGGAATGGAATGGCATGGAATGGAATGGAATGGAATGGAATGGAATGGAATCAACCCGAATGGAATGGAATGGAATGGAATGGAATGGAATGGAATCAACACGAGTCTAATGGAATGGAATAGAATGGAATGAAGACGAATGGAATGGAATGGAATCAACCGGAATGGAATGGAATGGAATGGAATCAATCCGAATGGAATGGAATGGAATGCAATGGAATGGAATGGAATGCAATGGAATGGAAAGGTATGTAATGGAATTGAATGGAATCAACCCGAATAGAATGAAATGGAATGGAATGGAATGGAATAAACCCGAATGGAATGGAATGGAATGGAAGAGAATGGAATGGAGTGGAACGGAATGTAATCAATCCGAATGGAATGGAATGGAAGGGAAAGCAATGGAATGGAATCAACCCGAATGGATTGGAATGGAATTGAATGGAATGGAATGAAATGGAACGAAATGGAATCAACACGAATGGAATGGAATGGAGTGGAATGGAATGGAATGAAATCAACCCTAGTGGAATGTTATGGGATGGAATGGAATGGAATAAACCCGAATGGATTGGAATGGAATGGAATGGAATATAATTCAATCAACCAGAATGGAATGGAATGGAATGGCATGGAATGCAATGGAGTCAACCCGAATGGATTGCAATGGATTGGAATCAACTCGAATGAAATGGAATGGAGTTGAATAGACTGGAATGGAATAGAATGCAATGGAATCAACTCGTATGGAATGCAATGGAAAGGAATGGAACGGAATGAAATGGAATGGAGTGGAATGGATTGGAGAAACCCGAAGGGAATGGAATGCAATGGAATGAAATGCAATGAAATGGAACGGAATGGAATCAAACCGAAAGGAATGGAATGGAATGGAATGGAATACAATGGAATTAACCCGAATGAAATGGAATGGAATTGAATGGAATGGAATCGAATGGAATGGAATGGAATGGAATGGAATCAACTCGAATGGAATGGAATCAACCCGAATGGAATGGAATGGAATGGAACAGAATGGAATGGAATCAACCGGAATGGAATGGAATGGAATGGAATGGAATGGAAAGGAATCAACCCGAATGGAATGGAATGGAATGGAATGGAATGGAATGGAATGGAACGAAATGGAAACTACCGGAGTGGAATGGAATGGAATGGAATGGAATCAACCCGAATGGAATGGGATGGAATGGCACGGAATGGAATGGAATGGAATGGAATCAACACGAATGGAATGGAATGGAATGGCATGGAATGGAATGGAATCAACCCGAATGGAATGGAATGGAATGGAACGGAATGGAATGGAGTGGAATGGAATGGAATGGAATGGAATGGAATGGAATCAACCCGAATGGAATGGAATTGAATGGAATGGAATGCAATGGAATCAACCCGAATGGAATGGAATTGAATGGCATGGAATGGAATGCAATGGAATGGAATCAACCCGAATGGAACAGAATGGAATGGAATGGAATGGAATGGAATGGATTGCAATCAAGCCGAATGGAATGGAATTGAATGTAATGGAATGCAATGGAATCAACCCGAATGGAATGGAATTGAATGGCATGGAATGGAATGCAATGGAATGGAATCAACCCGAATGGAACAGAATGGAATGGAATGGGATGGAACGGAATGGAATCAATACGAATGGAATCGAATGGAATGGAAAGGAGTGGAATGGAATAGAATGGAATGGAATTGAATGGAATGGAATCAACACGAGTCTAGTGGAATGGAATGGAATGGAATCAACAAGAATGGAATGGAATGGAATGGAATGGAATGGAATGGAATGGAATGGAATGGAATCAACCGGAATGAATGGAATGGAATGGAATCAACCCGAATTGAATGGAATGGGATGGAACGGAATGGAATGGAATGGAATGGAATCAACACGAATGGAATGCAATGGAACTGATTGGAATTGAATGGAATGGAATGGAATGGAAAGGAATGGACTTGAATCAACCCGATTGGAATGGAATGGAATGGAATGGAATGGAATCAACGGGAATGGAATTGAATGGAGTGGAATCAACCCGAATGGAATGGAAAGGAATGTAACGGAATGGAATGGAATAGAATGGAATCAACCCGAATGGAATGGAATGGAATTGAATGGAATTGAATCAACCCGAATGGAATGGAATATAATGGAATGGAATGGAATGGAATGGAATGGAATCAACCCGAATGGAATGGAATGGAATGGCATGGAATGGAATGCAATGGAATGGAATCAACCCGAATGGAATGGAATGGAATGGAATGGAATCAACACGAATCTAATGGAATGGAATGGAATGGTAACAACCAGAATGGAATGGAATTGAATGGAATGGAAGGCTATGGAATGAACCCGAATGGAATGGAATTGAATGGCATGGAATGGAATGGAAGCAACCCGAATGGAACGGAATGGAATGGAATGGAATGGAATGGAATCAACCGAATGGAATGGAATGGGATGGAACGGAATGGAATCAACCCGAATGGAAAGGAATGGAATGGAATGGAATGGAATGGAATCAACACGAGTCTAATGGAATGGAGTGGAATGGAATCAAGACCAATGGAATGGAATGGAATGGAATGGAATCAACCAGAATGGAATGGAATGGAATGGAATCAACCCGAATGGAATGGAATGGAATGGAGTGGAATGGAATGGAATGGAATCAACCGGAATGGAATGGAATGGAATGGAATGGAATCAACCCGAATGGAATGGAATCAACCGGAATGGAATGGAATGGAATGGAATGGAATCAACCCGAATGGAATGGAATGGGATGGAACGGAATGGAATGGAATCAACACGAATGGAATGGAATGGATTAGAATTGAATGGAATGGAAAGGAATGGAAAGGAATGGACTGGAATCAACCCGATTGGAACGGAATGGAATGGAATCAACGGGAATGGAATGGAATCGAATGGAATGAACCCGAATGGAATGGAATGGAATGTAACGGAATGGAATGGAATAGAATGGAATCACCCCGAATGGAGTGGAATGAAATGGAATGGAATGGAATCAACCTGAATGGAATGGAATGGAATGGAATGCAATGGAATGGAATGGAATGGAATCAACCCGAATGGAATGGAATGGAATGCCATGGAATGGAATTGAATGGAATGGAATCAACCCAAATGGAATGGAATGGAATGGAATGGAATCAACACGAATCTAATCGAATGGAATGGAATGGAATCAACCGGAATGGAATGGAATGGAATGGAATGGAATGGAATCAACTGGAATGGATTGGAATCAACACGAATGGAACAGAATGGAATGGAATGGAATGGAATGGAATGGAATGGAATGGAATTCAATCAACAAGAATGGAATGGAATGGGATGGAACGGAATTGAATCAACACGAATGGAATGGAATGAAGTGGAATGGAATGTAATTGAATGGAATGCAATCAACACGAGTCTAGTGGAATGGAATGGAATGGAATCAACACGAATGGAATGGAATGGAATGGAATGGAATGGAATGGAATCAACCGGAATGAATGGAATGGAATGGAGTCAACCCGAAAGGAATTGAATGGGATGGAACGGAATGAAATGGAATGGAATGGAATCAACATGAATGGAATGGAAAGGAATGGATTGGAATGGAATGGAATGGAATGGAATGGAAAGGAATGGACTGGAATCAACCAGATTGGAATGGAATGGAATGGAATGGAATGGAATCAACGGGAATGGAATTGAATGGAGTGGAATCAACCCGAATGGAATGGAAAGGAATGTAACGGAATGGAATGGAATAGAATGGAATCAACCCGAATGGAATGGAATGGAATGGAATGGAATTGAATCAACCCGAATGGAATGGAATGTAATGGAATGGAATGGAATGGAATGGAATCAACCCGAATGGAATGGAATGGAATGGCATGGAATGGAATGGAATGGAATGGAATGGAATGGAATCAACCCGAATGGAATGGAATGGAATGGAATGGAATGGAATCAAAACGAATCTAATGGAATGGAATGGAATGATAACAACCGGAATGGAATGGAATGGAATGGAATGGAATGGAATGGAATCAACTGGAATGGAGTGGAATGGAATGGAATGGAATGGAATGGTATGGAATCAACACGAATGGACTGGAATGGGATGAAACGGAATGGAACCAACACGAATGGAAAGGAATAGAATGGAGTGGAATCAACACGAATCTAATGGAATGGAATGGAATGGAATCAAAACGAATGGAATGGAATGGAATGGAACGGAATTGAATGGAATCAACCGGAATGGAATGGAATGGAATGGAATGGAATGGAATGGAATGGAATGGAATCAACCCTAATCGGATGGAATGGGATGGAACGGAGTGGAATGGAATGGGATGGAACCGAGTGGAATGAAATGGAATGGAAACAACACGAATGGAACTCAATGCAATGGAAAGCAATGCAATGGAATGGAATGGATTGGAATGGAATCAACATGAGTGGAGTGGAATGGAATGCAATGGAATAGACGGGAATGGAATGGAATCAACCCGAATGGAATGCAATGGAATGGAATGGAATGGAATGGAAAGGAATCAACCCGAATGGAATGGGATGGAATGGCATGGAATGGAATGGAATGGAATGGAATCAACACGAATGGAATGGAATCGAATGCCATGGAATGGAATGGAATGGAATGGAGTCAATCCGAATGGTATGGCATGGAATGGAATGGAATGGAACGGAACAGAATGGAATGGATTGGAATGGAATGGAAAGGAATGAAATGGAATAAAATGGAATGGAATCAACCCGAATGGGATGGAATGGAATGGAATGGAATGGAATTCAATGGAATGGAATGGAATGGAATGAACCCGATTGGAATGGAATGGAATGGAATGGAATGGAACGGAATAGAGTGGAATCATAACGAATGGAATGGAATGGAATGGAATGGAATGGCACGGAATAGAATGGAATCATCCCGAATGGAATGGAATGGAATGGAATGGAATGGAATCAACCCGAAGGAAATGGAATGGAATGGAATGGAATGGAATGGAATCAACCTGAATGGAATGGAATGCATTGGAATGGAATGGAATCAACCCGAAAGGAATGGAATGGCAGGGAATGGAATGGAATTGAATGGAAAGGAATGGAATCAACCCGAGTGGAATGGAATGGAATGGAATGAAGTGCAATCAAATGGAACGGAATGGAATCAAATCGAATGGAATGGAATGGAATGGCATGGAATGGAATGGAATGGAACGTAATCAATCCGAATGGAGTGGATGGGAATGGAATGGAATGGAATGGAATGGAATCAACCCGAATGGAATGGAATGGAATGGAATGGAATGGAATGGAATGAAATGGAATCAACCCGAATGGAATGGAATGGAATGAAATGGAATGGAAAGGAATCAACCAGAATGGAATGGAATTGAATGGAATGGAATGCAATGGAATGAACCCGAATGGATTGGAATGGAAGCAACCCGAATGGAATGGAATGGAATGGAATGGAATGGAATGGAATGGAATGGAATCAACCGAATGGAATGGAATGGGATGGAACGGAATGGAATCAACCCGAATGGAAAGGAATGGAATGGAATGGAATGGAATGGAATGAACACGAGTCTAATGGAATGGAATCAAGACGAATGGAATGGAATGGAATGGAATGGAATCAACCGGAATGGAATGGAATGGAATGGAATCAACCCGAATGGAATGGAATGGGATGGAAAGGAATGGAATGGAATGGAATGGAATCAACAAGAATGGAATGGAATGGAATGGAATGGACTGGATTAGAATTGAATGGAATGGAAAGGAATGGAAAGGAAAGTACTGGAATCAACCCGATTGGAACGGAAAGGAATGGAATGGAATAGAATCAACGGGAATTGAATGGAATGGAATGGAATGAACCCGAATGGAATGGAATGGAATGGAATGTAACGGAATGGAATGGAATAGAATGGAATCAACCCGAATGGAACGTAATGGAATTGAATGGAATGGAATCAACCTGAATGGAATGGAATGGAATGGAATGCAATGGAATGGAATGGAATGGAATCAACCCGAATGGAATGGAATGGAATGGCATGGAATGGAATAGAATGGAATAGAATCAACCCGAATGGAATGGAATGGAATGGAATGGAATCAACACGAATCTAATGGAATGGAATGGAATGGAATCAACCGGAATGGAATGGAATGGAATGCAATGGAATGGAATGGAATGGAATCAACCCGAATGGAATGGAATGGAATGGCATGGAATGGAATGCAATGGAATGGAATCAACCCGAATGGAATGGAATGGAATGGAATGGAATCAACACGAATCTAATGGAATGGAATGGAATGGTAACAACCAGAATGGAATGGAATTGAATGGAATGGAAGGCTATGGAATGAACCCGAATGGAATGGAATTGAATGGCATGGAATGGAATGGAAGCAACCCGAATGGAACGGAATGGAATGGAATGGAATGGAATGGAATCAACCGAATGGAATGGAATGGGATGGAACGGAATGGAATCAAACCGAATGGAAAGGAATGGAATGGAATGGAATGGAATGGAATGGAATCAACACGAGTCTAATGGAATGGAGTGGAATGGAATCAAGACCAATGGAATGGAATGGAATGGAATGGAATCAACCAGAATGGAATGGAATGGAATGGAATCAACCCGAATGGAATGGAATGGAATGGAGTGGAATGGAATGGAATGGAATCAACCGGAATGGAATGGAATGGAATGGAATGGAATCAACCCGAATGGAATGGAATCAACCGGAATGGAATGGAATGGAATGGAATGGAATCAACCCGAATGGAATGGAATGGGATGGAACGGAATGGAATGGAATCAACACGAATGGAATGGAATGGATTAGAATTGAATGGAATGGAAAGGAATGGAAAGGAATGGACTGGAATCAACCCGATTGGAACGGAATGGAATGGAATCAACGGGAATGGAATGGAATCGAATGGAATGAACCCGAATGGAATGGAATGGAATGTAACGGAATGGAATGGAATAGAATGGAATCACCCCGAATGGAGTGGAATGAAATGGAATGGAATGGAATCAACCTGAATGGAATGGAATGGAATGGAATGCAATGGAATGGAATGGAATGGAATCAACCCGAATGGAATGGAATGGAATGCCATGGAATGGAATTGAATGGAATGGAATCAACCCAAATGGAATGGAATGGAATGGAATGGAATCAACACGAATCTAATCGAATGGAATGGAATGGAATCAACCGGAATGGAATGGAATGGAATGGAATGGAATGGAATCAACTGGAATGGATTGGAATCAACACGAATGGAACAGAATGGAATGGAATGGAATGGAATGGAATGGAATGGAATGGAATGGAATTCAATCAACAAGAATGGAATGGAATGGGATGGAACGGAATTGAATCAACACGAATGGAATGGAATGAAGTGGAATGGAATGTAATTGAATGGAATGCAATCAACACGAGTCTAGTGGAATGGAATGGAATGGAATCAACACGAATGGAATGGAATGGAATGGAAAGGAATGGAATGGAATCAACCGGAATGAATGGAATGGAATGGAGTCAACCCGAAAGGAATTGAATGGGATGGAACGGAATGAAATGGAATGGAATGGAATCAACATGAATGGAATGGAAAGGAATGGATTGGAATGGAATGGAATGGAATGGAATGGAAAGGAATGGACTGGAATCAACCAGATTGGAATGGAATGGAATGGAATGGAATGGAATCAACGGGAATGGAATTGAATGGAGTGGAATCAACCCGAATGGAATGGAAAGGAATGTAACAGAATGGAATGGAATAGAATGGAATCAACCCGAATGGAATGGAATGGAATGGAATGGAATGGAATTGAATCAACCCGAATGGAATGGAATGTAATGGAATGGAATGGAATGGAATGGAATCAACCCGAATGGAATGGAATGGAATGGCATGGAATGGAATGGAATGGAATGGAATGGAATGGAATGGAATCAACCCGAATGGAATGGAATGGAATGGAATGGAATGGAATCAAAACGAATCTAATGGAATGGAATGGAATGATAACAACCGGAATGGAATGGAATGGAATGGAATGGAATGGAATCAACTGGAATGGAGTGGAATGGAATGGAATGGAATGGAATGGTATGGAATCAACACGAATGGACTGGAATGGGATGAAACGGAATGGAACCAACACGAATGGAAAGGAATAGAATGGAGTGGAATCAACACGAATCTAATGGAATGGAATGGAATGGAATCAAAACGAATGGAATGGAACGGAATTGAATGGAATCAACCGGAATGGAATGGAATGGAATGGAATGGAATGGAATGGAATGGAATGGAATCAACCCTAATCGGATGGAATGGGATGGAACGGAGTGGAATGGAATGGGATGGAACCGAGTGGAATGAAATGGAATGGAAACAACACGAATGGAACTCAATGCAATGGAAAGCAATGCAATGGAATGGAATGGATTGGAATGGAATCAACATGAGTGGAGTGGAATGGAATGCAATGGAATAGACGGGAATGGAATGGAATCAACCCGAATGGAATGCAATGGAATGGAATGGAATGGAATGGAAAGGAATCAACCCGAATGGAATGGGATGGAATGGCATGGAATGGAATGGAATGGAATGGAATCAACACGAATGGAATGGAATCGAATGCCATGGAATGGAATGGAATGGAATGGAGTCAATCCGAATGGTATGGCATGGAATGGAATGGAATGGAACGGAACAGAATGGAATGGATTGGAATGGAATGGAAAGGAATGAAATGGAATAAAATGGAATGGAATCAACCCGAATGGGATGGAATGGAATGGAATGGAATGGAATTCAATGGAATGGAATGGAATGGAATGAACCCGATTGGAATGGAATGGAATGGAATGGAATGGAACGGAATAGAGTGGAATCATAACGAATGGAATGGAATGGAATGGAATGGAATGGCACGGAATAGAATGGAATCATCCCGAATGGAATGGAATGGAATGGAATGGAATGGAATGGAATCAACCCGAAGGAAATGGAATGGAATGGAATGGAATGGAATGGAATCAACCTGAATGGAATGGAATGCATTGGAATGGAATGGAATCAACCCGAAAGGAATGGAATGGCAGGGAATGGAATGGAATTGAATGGAAAGGAATGGAATCAACCCGAGTGGAATGGAATGGAATGGAATGAAGTGCAATCAAATGGAACGGAATGGAATCAAATCGAATGGAATGGAATGGAATGGCATGGAATGGAATGGAATGGAACGTAATCAATCCGAATGGAGTGGATGGGAATGGAATGGAATGGAATGGAATGGAATCAACCCGAATGGAATGGAATGGAATGGAATGGAATGGAATGGAATGAAATGGAATCAACCCGAATGGAATGGAATGGAATGAAATGGAATGGAAAGGAATCAACCAGAATGGAATGGAATTGAATGGAATGGAATGCAATGGAATGAACCCGAATGGATTGGAATGGAAGCAACCCGAATGGAATGGAATGGAATGGAATGGAATGGAATGGAATGGAATCAACCGAATGGAATGGAATGGGATGGAACGGAATGGAATCAACCCGAATGGAAAGGAATGGAATGGAATGGAATGGAATGGAATGGAATGGAATGGAATGAACACGAGTCTAATGGAATGGAATCAAGACGAATGGAATGGAATGGAATGGAATGGAATCAACCGGAATGGAATGGAATGGAATGGAATCAACCCGAATGGAATGGAATGGGATGGAAAGGAATGGAATGGAATGGAATGGAATCAACAAGAATGGAATGGAATGGAATGGAATGGACTGGATCAGAATTGAATGGAATGGAAAGGAATGGAAAGGAAAGTACTGGAATCAACCCGATTGGAACGGAAAGGAATGGAATGGAATAGAATCAACGGGAATGGAATGGAATGGAATGGAATGAACCCGAATGGAATGGAATGGAATGGAATGTAACGGAATGGAATGGAATAGAATGGAATCAACCCGAATGGAACGTAATGGAATTGAATGGAATGGAATCAACCTGAATGGAATGGAATGGAATGGAATGCAATGGAATGGAATGGAATGGAATCAACCCGAATGGAATGGAATGGAATGGCATGGAATGGAATAGAATGGAATAGAATCAACCCGAATGGAATGGAATGGAATGGAATGGAATCAACACGAATCTAATGGAATGGAATGGAATGGAATCAACCGGAATGGAATGGAATGGAATCAACTGGAATGGAATGGAATGGAATGGAATCAACACGAATGGACTGGAATGGGATGGAACGGAATGGAATCTATCCGAATGGAAAGGAATAGAATGGAATGGAATCAACACGAATCTAATGGAATGGAATCGAATGGAATCAAAACTAATGGAATGGAATGGAATGGAACGGAATGGAATGGCATCAACCGGAATGGAATGGAATGGAATGGAATGGAATGGAATGGAATGGAATCAACCCTAATGGGATGGAATGGAATGGAACCGAGTGGAATGGAATGGGATGGAACCGAGTGGAAAGTAATGGAATGGAAACAACCCAAATGGAAGGGAATGGAATGGAATGCAATGGAATGGAATCAACCCGAATGGAATGGAATGGAATGGCATGGAATGGAATGCAATGGAATGGAATCAACCCGAATGGAATGGAATGGAATGGAATGGAATCAACACGAATCTAATGGAATGGAATGGAATGGTAACAACCAGAATGGAATGGAATTGAATGGAATGGAAGGCTATGGAATGAACCCGAATGGAATGGAATTGAATGGCATGGAATGGAATGGAAGCAACCCGAATGGAACGGAATGGAATGGAATGGAATGGAATGGAATCAACCGAATGGAATGGAATGGGATGGAACGGAATGGAATCAACCAGAATGGAAAGGAATGGAATGGAATGGAATGGAATGGAATGGAATCAACACGAGTCTAATGGAATGGAGTGGAATGGAATCAAGACCAATGGAATGGAATGGAATGGAATGGAATCAACCAGAATGGAATGGAATGGAATGGAATCAACCCGAATGGAATGGAATGGAATGGAGTGGAATGGAATGGAATGGAATCAACCGGAATGGAATGGAATGGAATGGAATGGAATCAACCCGAATGGAATGGAATCAACCGGAATGGAATGGAATGGAATGGAATGGAATCAACCCGAATGGAATGGAATGGGATGGAACGGAATGGAATGGAATCAACACGAATGGAATGGAATGGATTAGAATTGAATGGAATGGAAAGGAATTGAAAGGAATGGACTGGAATCAACCCGATTGGAACGGAATGGAATGGAATCAACGGGAATGGAATGGAATCGAATGGAATGAACCCGAATGGAATGGAATGGAATGTAACGGAATGGAATGGAATAGAATGGAATCACCCCGAATGGAGTGGAATGAAATGGAATGGAATGGAATCAACCTGAATGGAATGGAATGGAATGGAATGCAATGGAATGGAATGGAATGGAATCAACCCGAATGGAATGGAATGGAATGCCATGGAATGGAATTGAATGGAATGGAATCAACCCAAATGGAATGGAATGGAATGGAATGGAATCAACACGAATCTAATCGAATGGAATGGAATGGAATCAACCGGAATGGAATGGAATGGAATGGAATGGAATGGAATCAACTGGAATGGATTGGAATCAACACGAATGGAACAGAATGGAATGGAATGGAATGGAATGGAATGGAATGGAATGGAATGGAATTCAATCAACAAGAATGGAATGGAATGGGATGGAACGGAATTGAATCAACACGAATGGAATGGAATGAAGTGGAATGGAATGTAATTGAATGGAATGCAATCAACACGAGTCTAGTGGAATGGAATGGAATGGAATCAACACGAATGGAATGGAATGGAATGGAATGGAATGGAATGGAATCAACCGGAATGAATGGAATGGAATGGAGTCAACCCGAAAGGAATTGAATGGGATGGAACGGAATGAAATGGAATGGAATGGAATCAACATGAATGGAATGGAAAGGAATGGATTGGAATGGAATGGAATGGAATGGAATGGAAAGGAATGGACTGGAATCAACCAGATTGGAATGGAATGGAATGGAATGGAATGGAATCAACGGGAATGGAATTGAATGGAGTGGAATCAACCCGAATGGAATGGAAAGGAATGTAACGGAATGGAATGGAATAGAATGGAATCAACCCGAATGGAATGGAATGGAATGGAATGGAATTGAATCAACCCGAATGGAATGGAATGTAATGGAATGGAATGGAATGGAATGGAATCAACCCGAATGGAATGGAATGGAATGGCATGGAATGGAATGGAATGGAATGGAATGGAATGGAATGGAATCAACCCGAATGGAATGGAATGGAATGGAATGGAATGGAATCAAAACGAATCTAATGGAATGGAATGGAATGATAACAACCGGAATGGAATGGAATGGAATGGAATGGAATGGAATGGAATGGAATGGAATCAACTGGAATGGAGTGGAATGGAATGGAATGGAATGGAATGGTATGGAATCAACACGAATGGACTGGAATGGGATGAAACGGAATGGAACCAACACGAATGGAAAGGAATAGAATGGAGTGGAATCAACACGAATCTAATGGAATGGAATGGAATGGAATCAAAACGAATGGAATGGAATGGAATGGAACGGAATTGAATGGAATCAACCGGAATGGAATGGAATGGAATGGAATGGAATGGAATGGAATGGAATGGAATCAACCCTAATCGGATGGAATGGGATGGAACGGAGTGGAATGGAATGGGATGGAACCGAGTGGAATGAAATGGAATGGAAACAACACGAATGGAACTCAATGCAATGGAAAGCAATGCAATGGAATGGAATGGATTGGAATGGAATCAACATGAGTGGAGTGGAATGGAATGCAATGGAATAGACGGGAATGGAATGGAATCAACCCGAATGGAATGCAATGGAATGGAATGGAATGGAATGGAAAGGAATCAACCCGAATGGAATGGGATGGAATGGCATGTAATGGAATGGAATGGAATGGAATCAACACGAATGGAATGGAATCGAATGCCATGGAATGGAATGGAATGGAATGGAGTCAATCCGAATGGTATGGCATGGAATGGAATGGAATGGAACGGAACAGAATGGAATGGATTGGAATGGAATGGAAAGGAATGAAATGGAATAAAATGGAATGGAATCAACCCGAATGGGATGGAATGGAATGGAATGGAATGGAATTCAATGGAATGGAATGGAATGGAATGAACCCGATTGGAATGGAATGGAATGGAATGGAATGGAACGGAATAGAGTGGAATCATAACGAATGGAATGGAATGGAATGGAATGGAATGGCACGGAATAGAATGGAATCATCCCGAATGGAATGGAATGGAATGGAATGGAATGGAATCAACCCGAAGGAAATGGAATGGAATGGAATGGAATGGAATGGAATAAACCTGAATGGAATGGAATGCATTGGAATGGAATGGAATCAACCCGAAAGGAATGGAATGGCAGGGAATGGAATGGAATTGAATGGAAAGGAATGGAATCAACCCGAGTGGAATGGAATGGAATGGAATGAAGTGCAATCAAATGGAACGGAATGGAATCAAATCGAATGGAATGGAATGGAATGGCATGGAATGGAATGGAATGGAACGTAATCAATCCGAATGGAGTGGATGGGAATGGAATGGAATGGAATGGAATGGAATCAACCCGAATGGAATGGAATGGAATGGAATGGAATGGAATGGAATGAAATGGAATCAACCCGAATGGAATGGAATGGAATGAAATGGAATGGAAAGGAATCAACCAGAATGGAATGGAATTGAATGGAATGGAATGCAATGGAATGAACCCGAATGGATTGGAATGGAAGCAACCCGAATGGAATGGAATGGAATGGAATGGAATGGAATCAACCGAATGGAATGGAATGGGATGGAACGGAATGGAATCAACCCGAATGGAAAGGAATGGAATGGAATGGAATGGAATGGAATGGAATGAACACGAGTCTAATGGAATGGAATCAAGACGAATGGAATGGAATGGAATGGAATGCAATCAACCGGAATGGAATGGAATGGAATGGAATCAACCCGAATGGAATGGAATGGGATGGAAAGGAATGGAATGGAATGGAATGGAATCAACAAGAATGGAATGGAATGGAATGGAATGGACTGGATTAGAATTGAATGGAATGGAAAGGAATGGAAAGGAAAGTACTGGAATCAACCCGATTGGAACGGAAAGGAATGGAATGGAATAGAATCAACGGGAATGGAATGGAATGGAATGGAATGAACCCGAATGGAATGGAATGGAATGGAATGTAACGGAATGGAATGGAATAGAATGGAATCAACCCGAATGGAACGTAATGGAATTGAATGGAATGGAATCAACCTGAATGGAATGGAATGGAATGGAATGCAATGGAATGGAATGGAATGGAATCAACCCGAATGGAATGGAATGGAATGGCATGGAATGGAATAGAATGGAATAGAATCAACCCGAATGGAATGGAATGGAATGGAATGGAATCAACACGAATCTAATGGAATGGAATGGAATGGAATCAACCGGAATGGAA
Source organism: Pan troglodytes (assembly GCF_028858775.2). Classification (NCBI taxonomy): domain Eukaryota; kingdom Metazoa; phylum Chordata; class Mammalia; order Primates; family Hominidae; genus Pan; species Pan troglodytes. Next base: position 7,583,131 of record NC_072420.2, on the reverse strand, counting down.
TGGAATGGAATCAACTGGAATGGAATGGAATGGAATGGAATCAACACGAATGGACTGGAATGGGATGGAACGGAATGGAATCTATCCGAATGGAAAGGAATAGAATGGAATGGAATCAACACGAATCTAATGGAATGGAATCGAATGGAATCAAAACTAATGGAATGGAATGGAATGGAACGGAATGGAATGGCATCAACCGGAATGGAATGGAATGGAATGGAATGGAATGGAATGGAATGGAATCAACCCTAATGGGATGGAATGGAATGGAACCGAGTGGAATGGAATGGGATGGAACCGAGTGGAAAGTAATGGAATGGAAACAACCCAAATGGAAGGGAATGCAATGGAATGCAATGGAATGGAATGGAATGGAATGGAATGGAATGGATTGGAATGGAATCAACATGAATGGAGTGGAATGGAATGCAATGGAATAGACTGGAATGGAATGGAATCAACCCGAATGGAATGGAATGGAATGGAATGGAATGGAATGGAATCATCCCGAATGGAATGGAATGGAATGCAATGGAATGGAATGGTATGTAATGGAATTGCATGGAATCAACCCGAATAGAATGAAATGGAATTGAATGGAATGGAATCAACCCGAATGGAATGGAATGGAATGGAAGAGAATGGAATGGAATGGAAGGGAATGGAATCAATCCGAATGGAATGGAATGGAATGGAAGGGAATGCAATGGAATGGAATCAACCCGAATGGATTGGATTGGAATGGAATGGAATGGAATGGAATGAAATGGAACGAAATGGAATCAACACGAATGGAATGGAATGGAATGGAATGGAATGGAATGGAATGGAATGAAATCAACACGAATGGAATGGTATGGAATGGAATGGAATGGAATAAACCCGAATGGAATGGAATGGAATATAATTCAATCCACCAGAATGGAATGGAATGAAACGGCAAGGAATGCAATGGAGTCAACCCGAATGGATTGCAATTGATTGGAATCAACTCGAATGGAATGGAATGGAGTTGAATGGACTGGAATGGAATAGAATGCAATGGAAACAACTCGTATGGAATGCAATAGAAAGGAATGGAATGGAATGGAATGGAATGGAATGGAGTGGAATGGAATGGAGAAACCCGAAGGGAATGGAATGGAATGGAATGGAATGGAATGGAATAAACCCGAATGGAATGAAATGGAATGGAATGGAATGGAATAGAAGGGAATGGAATGGAATGGAAAGGAATGCAGTTTAATCAACCCGAATCGAATGGAAAGGAATGAAAGGGAATGGAATGGAAGGGAATGGAATGGAATGGAATGGAATCAACCCTAATGGGATGGAATGGAATGGAACCGAGTGGAATGGAATGGGATGGAACCGAGTGGAATGGAATGGAATGGAAACAACCCGAATGGAAGGGAATGCAATGGAATGCAATGGAATGGAATGGAATGGAATGGATTGGAATGGAATCAACATGAATGGAGTGGAATGGAATGCAATGGAATAGACTGGAATGGAATGGAATCAACCCGAATGGAATGGAATGGAATGGAATGGAATGGAATGGAATGGAATCATCCCGAATGGAATGGAATGGAATGCAATGGAATGGAATGGTAAGTAATGGAATTGAATGGAATCAACCCGAATAGAATGAAATGGAATTGAATGGAATGGAATCAACCCGAATGGAATGGAATGGAATGGAAGAGAATGGAATGGAATGGAACGGAATGGAATCAATCCGAATGGAATGGAATGGAAGGGAATGAAATGGAATGGAATCAACCCGAATGGATTGGATTGGAATGGAATGGAATGGAATGGAATGAAATGGAACGAAATGGAATCAACACGAATGGAATGGAATGGAATGGAATGGAATGGAATGGAATGAAATCAACACGAATTTAATGGTATGGAATGGAATGGAATGGAATAAACCCGAATGGAATGGAATGGAATATAATTCAATCAACCAGAATGGAATGGAATGAAACGGCATGGAATGCAATGGATTCAACCCGAATGGATTGCAATTGATTGGAATCAACTCGAATGGAATGGAATGGAGTTGAATGGACTGGAATGGAATAGAATGCAATGGAATCAACTCGTATGGAATGCAATAGAAAGGAATGGAATGGAATGGAATGGAATGGAATGGAGTGGAATGGAATGGAGAAACCCGAAGGGAATGGAATGGAATGGAATGGAATGGAATGGAATAAACACGAATGGAATGAAATGGAGTGGAATGGAATGGAATAGAAGGGAATGGAATGGAATGGAAATGAATGCAGTTTAATCAACCCGAATCGAATGGAAAGGAATGAAATGCAATGGAATGGAAGGGAATGGAATGGAATGGAATGGATTCAACCCGAATGGAATGGAATGACATGGAATGGAAAGGAATGGAATGGAATGGCATGGAATCAACACGAATGGAATGGAACGGAATGGAATGGAATGGAATGGAATCAACCCGAACGGAATGCAATGGAATGGAATGGAATGGAATCAACCCGAATGGAATGGCATTCAATGGAATAGAATGGAGTCGAATCAACACGAATGGTTTGGAATAGAATGGAATCAACTCAAATGGAATAGAATGGAATAGAATGGAATGGAATGGTATGGAATGCAATGGAATCAATCCGAAATAAATGGAATGGAATAGAGTGGAATGGAATGGAATGGAATCAACCCGAATGGAATGGAATGGAATGGAATGGAATGGAATGGCATGGAATCAAACCGAATGTAATGGAAAAGAATGGAGTCAAAACGAATGGAATGGAATGGAATAAACCCGAATGGAATGGAATGGAATGGAATGGGATGGAATCAACCCGAAAGGAATGGAATGGCAGGGAATGGAATGGAATCAAATGGAAAGGAGTGGAATCAACACGAATGGAATGGAATGGAATGCAATGAAATGCAATGAAATGGAACGGAATGGAATAAAACCGAATGTAATGGAAAGGAATGGCATGGAATGGAATTGAATGGAATGGAACGTAATCAACCCGAATGGACTGGAGTGGAATGGAATGGAATGGAATCAACCCGAATGGAATGGAATGGAATGGAACGGAATGGAATGGAATGGAATCAACCCGAATGGAATGGAATTTAATGGAATGGAATGCAATGAAATCAACCCAAATGGAATGGAATTGAGTGGCATGGAATGGAATGGAATGGAATGGAATGGAATGGAATCAACCCGAATGCAACGGAATGGAAGGAATGGAATTGAGTGGAATGGTATGGAATGGAATGGAATCAACCGGAATGGAATGGACTGGAAGGGAATCAACACGAATGCAACGGACTGGAATGGAATGGAATGGAATGGAATTCAATGGAATGGTATGGAATGGAATGGAATCAACCCGAATGGAATGGAATTGGATGGAACGGAATGGAGTCAACCCGAATGGAAAGGAATGGAATGGAATGGAATGGAATGGAATGGAATCAACGCGAGTCTAATGGAATGGAATGGAATGGAATCAACTCGAATGGAATGGAATGGAATGGAATGAAATGGAATGGAATCAACCGGAATGGAATTGAATGGAATGGAATAAACCCGAATGGAATGGAATGGGATGGAACGGAATGGAATGGAATGGAATCAACACGAATGGAATGGAATGGAATGGAATGGATTGGAATGGAATGGAATGGAGTGGAATGGAAAGGAATGGACTGGAATCAACCCGATTGGAATGGAATGGAATGGAATGGAATGGAATCAACGGGAATGGAATGGAATGGAATGGAATCAACCCGAATGGAATGGAATGGAATGTAACGGAATGGAATGGAATAGAATGGAATCACCCCGAATGGAATGGAATGGAATTGAATGGAATGGAATCAACCCGAGTGGAATGGAATCAACCCGAATGGAATGGAATGCAATGGCATGGAATGGAATGGAATGGAATGGAAGCAACCCGAACGGAATGGAATGGAATGGAATGGAATCAACACGAATCTAATGGAATGGAATGGAATGGAATCAACCGGAATGGAATGGAATTGAATGGAATGGAATGCAATGGAATCAACTGGAACGGAATGGAAGGAATTGAATGGAATCAACACGAATGGACTGGAATGGGATGGAACGGAATGTAATCAACTCGAATGGAAAGGAATAGAATGGAATGGAATCAACACGAATCTAATGGAATGGAATCAAAACGAATGGAATGGAATGGAACGGAATGGAATGGAATCAATCCGAATGGAATGAAATGTAATGGAATGAAATCAACCCGAATGGAATGGAATGGATTGGAACGGAATTGAATGGAATCAACACGAATGGAACGGAATGAAGGGGAATGGAATGGAATGGAATGCAATGGAATCAACCCGAATAGAATGGAATCGAATGGAATGGAATGCAATGGGATGGAATCAACCCGTATGGAATGAAATGGAATGGAATGGAAACAAAACCAACCCGAATGGAATGGAATGGAATGGAAGGGAATGGAATGGAATGGAATGGAATCAACCCGGATGGAATGGAATGCAATGGAATGTAATGGCATGGATACAACCCGAATGGAATGGAATGGAATGGAATCAACTCAAAAGGAATGGAATGGAATGGAACAGAATGGAATGGTATGGAATGGAATCCAATGGAATTGAATCAACACGATTGGAGTGGATTGGAATGCAAAGTAATGCAATGGGATAGGGTGGAATTGAATCAATATGAGTGGAATGGAATGGAAAGGAATGGAGTGGAGTGGAATGAAATGGAATGGAATGGAGTGGAGGGAATGAAATGGAATGGAATCAACAGGAATGGAATGGAATTAAATGCAACGGAATGGAAAGGAATGGAATAAAATGGAAAGGAAGCAACTCGAATGGAATGTAATGGAATGAAATGGAATCAAACAGAATGGAATGCAATGGAATGGAACGGAATCAACTCGAATGGAATGGAATGCAATGGAATGGAATGGAATCGAAACATCACGAATGGAAAGGAATGGTATGGAATGGAATCAACTCCAATGGAATGGAATGCAATGGAATGGAATGGAATGGAATGGAATCAACCCGAGTGGAGTGGAATGGAATGGAATGGAATGCAATCAATCCAAATGGAATGGAATAGAATCAACTCGAATGGAATGGAATAAAGTGGAATCAAATCAAATGGAATGGAACGGAATGGAATGGATTCAACCTGAATGGAATGGAATGGAATGTAATCAACCGGAATGGAATGGAATGGAATGGAAAGGAATGGAATGGAACGGAATGGAATGGAATGGAATCAACCCGCATGGAATGGAATGGAGAGGAATCAAGTCGAATGGAATGGAATGGAATGGAATCAACCCGAATGGAATGGAATGGAGTGAAATGGAATGGAATGGAATGGAATCAACCCGAGTGGAATGCAATGGAATGGAATGGAATGCAATGGAATCAACCAGAATGGAATGGAATGGTATGGAATCAACCCTAATGGAATGGAATGTAATGTAATGGAATCAACCCTAATGGACTGCAATGGAAGGGAATAGAATGCCATGGAATCAACCCGAATGGAATGGAATGGAAAGGAATGGAATGGAATGGAATGGAATGCAATCAACCCGAATGGAATGGAATTGAATGGAATGGAATGGAATGGAATGGAATGGAATCAACCCGAATGGAATGGAATGCAATGGAATGCAATGCAATCGAATCAACACGAATGGAATGGAATGGAATGGAATCAACTCGAATGGAATGGAATGCAATGGAATCAACCCGAATGGAATGGAATGCAATGGAATGGAATGGAATGGAATCAACCCGAACGGAATGGAATGGAGTGGAGTCAACTCGAATGGAATGGAATGGAATGGAATGGAATGGAATCAAGCCGAATGGAATGGAATAGAATTGAATGGAATCAACAAGAATGAAATGGAATGGATTCAACCCGAATGGAATGGAATGGAATGGAATGGAATGGAATGGAATGGAAAGAAAGGAAACGAATGGAATGGAATGGAATGGAATGGAATGGAATGGAAAGAAAGGAAACGAATGGAATCAAAGCGAATGGAATGGAATGGAATGGAATGGAATGGAATCAATCCAAATGGAATGGAATGGAATGGAATGGAATTGAATCAAACCGAATGGAATGGAATGGAATGGAATGGAATGGAATGGAACGGAATGGAATCAACCCGAATGGAATGGAATGGAATGGAATCAACCCGAAAGGAATGGAATGAAGTTTAATGGAATGGAATGGAATCCACCCGAATGGAATGGAACGGAATGGTATCAACTCGAATGGAATGGATTGGAATGGAATGGAATGGAATGGAATGTAATCATCCCGAATTGAATGGAATGGAATGCAATGGAATGGAAAGGTATGTAATGGAATTGAATGGAATCAACCCGAATAGAATGAAATGGAATTGAATGAATGGAATCAACCCGAATGGAATGGAATGAAATGGAAGAGAATGGAATGGAATGGAACGGAATGGAATGGAATCAACATGAATGGAGTGGAATGGAATGCAATGGAATCATCCCGAATGGAATGGAATGGAATGCAATGGAATGGAAAGGTATGTAATGGAATTGAATGGAATCAACCCGAATAGAATGAAATGGAATTGAATGGAATGGAATCAACCCGAATGGAATGGAATGGAATGGAAGAGAATGGAATTGAATGGAACGGAATGGAATCAATCCGAATGGAATGGAATGGAATGGAAGGGAATGCAATGGAATGGAATCATCCCGAATGGATTGGAATGGAATGGAATGGAATGGAATGAAATGGAACGAAATGGAATCAACACGAATGGAATGGAATGGAATGGAATGGAGTGGAATGGAATGAAATCAACACGAATGGAATGGTATGGAATGGAATGGAATGGAATAAACCCGAATGGAATGGAATGGAATATAATTTAATCAACCAGAATTGAATGGAATGAAATGGCATGGAATGCAATGGAGTCAACCTGAATGGATTGCAATGGATTGGAATCAACTCGAATGGAATGGAATGGAGTTGAATGGACTGGAATGGAATAGAATGCAATGGAATCAACTCGTATGGAATGCAATGGAAAGGAATGGAATGGAATGGAATGGAATGGAATGGAATGGAGTGGAATGGAATGGAGAAACCCGAAGGGAATGGAATGGAATGGAATGGAATGGAATAAACCCGAATGGAATGAAATGGAATGGAATGGAATGGAATAGAATGGAATGGAATGGAAAGGAAAGGAATGCAGTTTAATCAACCCGAATCGAATGGAAAGGAATGAAATGGAATGGAATGGAAGGGAATCGAATGGAATTGAATCAACCCGAATGCAATGGAATGACATGGAATGGAAAGGAATGGAATGGAATGGCATGGAATCAACACGAATGGAATGGAATGGAATGGAATGCAATGGAATGGAATGGAATCAACCCGAACGGAATGCAATGGAATGGAATGGAATGGAATCAACCCGAATGGAATGGAATTCAATGGAATAGAATGGAGTCGAATCAACAAGAATGGTTTGGAATAGAATGGAATCAACTCAAATGGAATAGAATGGAATAGAATGGAATGGAATGGTATGGAATGCAATGGAATCAATCCGAAATAAATGGAATGGAATAGAGTGGAATGGAATGGAATGGAATCAACCAGAATGGAATGGAATGGAATGGAATGGAATGGCATGGAATCAAACCGAATGGAATGGAAAAGAATGGAATCAAACCGAATGGAATGGAATGGAATCAACCAGAATGGAATGGAATGGAATGGAATGGAATGGAATGGAATGGAATGCCATCAACCCAAATGGAATGGAATGGAACGGAATGCAATGGAATGGAATGGAGTCAACCCGAATGGAATGGAATGGATTGGAATCAACTCAAATGGAATGGAAAGGAATGGAATGGAATCAACACGAATGAAATGGAATGGAATGGCATGGAATGGAATGGAGTCAATCCGAATGGAATGGAATGGAATGGAATGGAATGGAATGGAATGGAATAGAAGGGAGTGGATTGGAATGGAATGGAATGGAATGAAAAGGAATAAAATGGAGTGGAATCAACCCGAATGGAATGGAATGGAATGCAATGGAATGGAATGGAATAGAATGGAATCAACCCGATTGGAATGGAATGGAATGGAATGGAATCAACCTGAATGAAAAGGAATGGAATGGAATGGAATGGAATGGAATCAACCTGAATGGAATGGAATGGAATGGAATGGAATGGAATGGAATGGAAACAACCTGAATGAAATGGAAAGGAATGGAATGGAATGGAATGGAATGGAATCAACCCTTAAGGAATGGAATGGCAGGGAATGGAATGGAATCGAATGGAAAGGAGTGGAATCAACACGAATGGAATGGAATGGAATGAAATGAAATGCAATGAAATGGAACGGAATGGAATAAAACCGAATGTAATGGAATGGAATGGCATGGAATGGAATGGAATGGAATGGAACGTAATCTACCCGAATGGACTGGAGTGGAATGGAATGGAATGGAATCAACCCGAATGGACTGGAATGGAATGGAACGGAATGGAATGGAATAGAATGGAATCAACCCGAATGGAATGGAATGGAATGGAATGGAATGGAATGGAATGGAATGGAATCAACCCGAATGGAATGGAATTGAATGGAATGGAATGCAATGGAATCAACCCAAATGGAATAGAATTGAGTGGCATGGAATGGAATGGAATGGAATGAAATGGAATGGAATCCACCCGAATGCAACGGAATGGAATGGAATGGAATTGAGTGGAATGGTATGGAATGGAATGGAATCAACCGGAATGGAATGGACTGGAATGGAATCAACCCGAATGCAACGGAATGGAATTCAATGGAATGGTATGGAATAGAATGGAATCAACCCGAATGGAATGGAATGGGTTGGAACGGAATGGAATCAACCCAAATGGAAAGGAATGGAATGGAATGGAATGGAATGGAATGGAATCAACGCGAGTCTAATGGAATGGAATGGAATGGAATCAACTCGAATGGAATGGAATGGAATGGAATGGAATCAACCGGAATGCAATGGAATGGAATGGAATGGAATGGCATAAACCCGAATGGAATGGAATGGGATGGAACGGAATGGAGTGGAATGGAATCAACACGAATTAAATGGAATGGAATGGAATGGAATGGACTGGAATGGAATGGAATGGAGTGGAATGGAAAGGAATGGACTGGAATCAACCCGATTGGAATGGAATGGAATGGAATGGAATGGAATCAACGAGAATGGAATGGAATGGAATGGAGTCAACCCGAATGGAATTGAATGGAATGTAACGGAATGGAAAGGAATAGAATGGAATCACCCCGAATGGAATGGAATGGAATTGAATGGAATGGAATCAACCCGAATGGAATGGAATCAACCAGAATGGAATGGAATGCAATGGCACGGAATGGAATGGAATGGAATGGAAGCAACCCGAACGGAATGGAATGGAATGGAATGGAATCAACACGAATCTAATGGAATGGAATGGAATGGAATCAACCGGAATGGAATGGAATTGAATGGAATGGAATGCAATGGAATCAACTGGAATGGAATGGAATGGAATCAACACGAATGGATTGGAATGGGATGGAACGGAATGGAATCAACCCGAATGGAAAGGAATAGAATGGAATGGAATCAACACGAATCTAATGGAATGGAATCAAAACGAATGGAATGGAATGGAACGGAATGGAATGGAATCAACCGGAATGGATTGGAATGTAATGGAATGAAATCAACCCCAGTGGAATGGAATGCAATGGAATGGAATGGAATGGAATGGAATGGAATCAACACGAATGGAACGGAATGGAGGGGAATGGAATGGAATGGAATGCAATGGAATCAACCCGAATGGAATGGAATGGAATGCAATGGAATGGAATCAACCCGTATGGAATGAAATGGAATGGAATGGAAAGAAATCAACCCGAATGGAATGGAATGAAATGGAAGGGAATGGAATGGAATGGAATGGAATGGAATCAACCCGAATGGAATGGAATGCAATGGAATGTAATGGAATGGAATAAAATGGAAAGGAAGCAACTCGAATGGAATGGAATGGAATGGAATGGAATCAAACAGAATGGAATGGAATGGAATGGAATGCAATGGAATGGAACGGAATCAACTCGAATGGAATGGAATGCAATGGAATGGAATGGAATCGAAACATCACGAATGGAAAGGAATGGTATGGAATGGAATCAACTCCAATGGAATGGAATGCAATGGAATGGAATGGAATGGAATGGAATCAACCCGAGTGGAGTGGAATGGAATGGAATGGAATGCAATCAATCCAAATGGAATGGAATAGAATCAACCCGAATGGAATGGAATAAAGTGGAATCAAATCAAATGGAATGGAATGGAATGGAATGGATTCAACCTGAATGGAATGGAATGGAATGGAATCAACCGGAAAGAAATGGAATGGAATGGAAAGGAATGGAATGGAACGGAATGGAATGGAATGGAATCAACCCGCATGGAATGGAATGGAGAGGAATCAAGTCGAATGGAATGGAATGGAATGGAATCAACCCGAATGGAATGGGATGGAATGGCATGGAATGGAATGGAATGGAATGGAATCAACACGAATGGAAAGGAATGGAATGGCATGCAATGGAATGGAATGGAATGGCGTCAATCCGAATGGTATGGCAAGGAATGGAATGGAATGGAATGGAATGGAATGGAACGGAATGGAATGGAATGGAATGGAATGGAACGGAATGGAATGGAATCAAACCGAACGGAGTGGAATGGAGTGGAGTCAACTCGAATGGAATGGAATGGAATGGAATGGAATGGAATGGAATGGAATGGAATCAACCTGAATGGAATGGAATGGAATGGAATCAACTCGAATGGAATGGAATGGATTGGAATGGAATGGAATGGAGTCATCCCTAATGGAATGGAATGGATTGGAATCAACTCGAATGGAACGGAATGCAATTGATTGGAATGGAATGGAATGGAAAGGAATGGAATGGAATGGAATGGAAAGGAATGCAATGGAAGCAACCCGAATGGAATGGAAAGGAATGGAATGGAATGGAATCAAACCCAATGTAATGGAATGGAATGGAAAGGAATCAACCCAAATGGAATGGATTGCAATGGAATGGAATGGAATGGAATCAACCTGAATCGAAGGAAATGGAATGGAATGGAATAGAATGCAAAGCAATCAACCAGAATGGAATGGAATAAACCCGAATGGAATGGAATGGATTGGAATCAACTCAAATGTTATGGAATGGAATGGAATGGAATGGAATCAACACAAACGAAATGGAATGGAATCGAATGGAAATGAATGGAATGGAACGGAATGGAATGCAATGGAAGCAACCTGAATGTAATGGAATGGAATGGAATGGAATGGAATGGAATTAACCCGAATGGAACGGAATGCAGTGGAATGGAATGCAATGGAATGGAATCAATCCGAATGGAATGGAATGGAATGGAATCAACTCGAATGGAATGGAATGGAATGGAATGGAATGGAATGGAATGGAATAAAATCAACCAGATTGGAATGGAATGCAATGGAATGGAATGGAATGGAATCAAACCGAATGGAATGGAACGGATTGGATTGGAATGGAATGGAATGGAATGCAATGGAATGAACCCGAATGGAATGGAATTGAATGGCATGGAATGGAATGGAAGCAACCCGAATGGAACGGAATGGAATGGAATGGAATGGAATGGAATCAACCGAATGGAATGGAATGGGATGGAACGGAAAGGAATCAACCCGAATGGAAAGGAATGGAATGGAATGGAGTGGAATGGAATGGAATCAACACGAGTCTAATGGAATGGAATGGAATGGAATCAAGACGAATGGAATGGAATGGAATGGAATGGAATCAACCGGAATGGAATGGAATGGAATGGAATCAACCCGAATGGAATGGAATGGAATGGAATAGAATGGAATCAACCGGAATGGAATGGAATGGAATGGAATGGAATCAACCCGAATGGAATGGAATGGGATGGAACGGAATGGAATGGAATGGAATGGAATCAACACGAATGGAATGGAATGGAATGGATTAGAATTGAATGGAATGGAAAGGAATGGAAAGGAATGGACTGGAATCAACCCGATTGGAACGGAATGGAATGGAATGGAATGGAATCAACGGGAATGGAATGGAATGGAATGGGATGAACCCGAATGGAGTGGAATGGAATGTAATGGAATGGAATGGAATAGAATGGAATCAACCCGAATGGAATGGAACGGAATTGAATGGAATGGAATCAACCCGAATGGAATGGAATGGAATGGAATGCAATGGAATGGAATGGAATGGAATCAACCCGAATGGAATGGAATGGAATGGCATGGAATGGAATAGAATGGAATGGAATCAACCCGAATGGAATGGAATGGAATGGAATGGAATCAACACGAATCTAATGGAATGGAATGGAATGGAATCAACCGGAATGGAATGGAATGGAATGGAATGGATTGGAATGGAATGGAATGGAATGGAATGCAATCAACCCGAATGGAATGGAATGGGATGGAACGGAATGGAATCAACACGAATGGAATGGAATGAAATGGAATGGAATGGAATTGAATGGAATGCAATCAACACGATTCTAGTGGAATGGAATGGAATGGAATCAACACGAATGGAATGGAATGGAATGGAATGGAATGGAATGGAATCAACCGGAATGAATGGAATGGAATGGAATCAACCCGAATGGAATGGAATGGGATGGAATGGAATCAACACGAATCTAATGGAATGGAATGGAATGGAATCAACCGGAATTGAATGGAATGGAATGGAATGGAATGGAATCAACTGGAATAGAATGGAATGGAATGGAATCAACACGAATGGACTGGAATCGGATGGAACGGAATGGAATCATTCCGAATGGAAAGGAATAGAATGGAATGGAATCAACACGAATCTAATGGAATGGAATGGAATGGCATCAAAACGAATGGAATGGAATGGAACGGAATGGAATGGCATCAACCGAAATGGAATGGAATGGAAAGGAATGGAATCAACCCTAATGGGATGGAATGGAATGGAACTGAGTGGAATGGAATGGGATGGAACCGAGTGGAATGGAATGGAATGGAAACAACCCGAATGGAACGGAATGCAATGGAATGCAATGCAATGGAATGGAATAGAATGGAATGGAATGGAATCAACATGAATGGAGTGGAATGGAATGCAATGGAATAGACTGCAATGGAATGGAATCAACAAGAATGCAATGGAATGGAATGGAACGGAAAGGAATGGAATGGAATCATCCCGAATGGATTGGAATGGAATGGAATGGAATGGAATGAAATGGAACGAAATGGAATCAACACGAATGGAATGGAATGGAATGGAATGGAATTGAATGGAATGGAATGGAATGGAAAGAAATGAAATGCAATGAAATGGAACGGAATGGAATCAAACTGAATGGAATGGAATGGAATGGAATGGAACGTAATCAACCCGAATGGAGTGGAGTGGAATGGAATGGAATGGAATGGTATGGAATCAACCCGAATGGAATGGAATGGAATGGAATAGAATGGAATGGAATCAACCAGAATGGAATGGAATGGAATGGAATGGAACGGACTGGAATCAACCCGAATGGAATGGAATGGAAGGGAATGGAATGGAAGGGAATGGATTGGAATCAACCCGAATGGAATGGAATGTAATTGAATGGAATGGATTGGAATGGCATGAAATGGAACCAAATGGATTCAACCCGAATGGAATGGAATGGAATAGAATGGAATGCAATGGAATCAACCCAAATGAAATGGAATGGAATGGAATGGAATGGAATGGAATGGAATGGAATGGAATCAACTCGAATGGAATGGAATCAACCCGAATGGAATGGAATGGAATGGAATGGAATGGAACGGAATGGAATGGAATCAACCGGAATGGAATGGAATGGAATGGAATGGAAAGGAATCAACCCGAATGGAATGGAATGGAAGGGAATGGAATGGAATGGAATGGAATGGAATCAACCCGAGTGGAATGGAATGTAATTGAATGGAATGGAATGGAATGGAATGGGATGGAATGGAACGAAATGGAAACAACCGGAGTGGAATGGAATGGAATGGAATGGAATCAACCCGAATGGAATGGGATGGAATGGCATGGAATGGAATGGAATGGAATGGAATCAACAACAATGGAATGGAATGGAATGGCATGGAATGGAATAGAATGGAATGGAGTCAATCCGAATGGAATTGAATGGAATGGAATGGAATGGAATAGAATGGAATGGGTTGGAATGGAATGGATTGGAATGAAATGGAATGTAATGGAATGGAATCATCCCGAATGGAATGGAATGGTATGGAATGGAATGGAATGGAATGGAATGGAATATAATTCAATCAAGCAGAATGGAATGGAATGGAATGGCATGGAATGAAATGGAGTCAACCCGAATGGATTGCAATGGATTGGAATCAACTCGAGTGGAATGGAATGGAGTTGAATAGACTGGAATGGAATAGAATGCAATGGAATCAACTCGTAAGGAATGCAATGGAAAGGAATGGAATGGAATGAAATGGAATGGAGAAACCCGAAGGGAATGGAATGGAATGGAATGAAATGCAATGAAATGGAACGGAATGGAATCAAACCGAATGGAATGGAATGGAATGGCATGGAACGTAATCAACCCGAATGGAATGGAGTGGAATGGAATGGAATGGAATGGTATGGAATCAACCCGAATGGAATGGAATGGAATGGAATAGAATGGAATGGAATCAACCCGAATGGAATGGAATGGAATGGAATGGAACGGACTGGAATCAACCCGAATGGAATGGAATGGTAGGGAATGGAATGGAATCAACCCGAATGGAATGGAATGTAATTGAATGGAATGGATTGGAATGGCATGAAATGGAACCAAATGGATTCAAACCGAATGGAATGGAATGGAATAGAATGGAATGCAATGGAATCAACCCGAATGAAATGGAATGGAATTGAATGGAATGGAATGGAATGGAATGGAATCAACTCGAATGGAATGGAATCAACACGAATGGAATGGAATGGAATGGAACAGAATGGAATGGAATAAACCGGAATGCAATGGAATGGAATGGAATGGAATGGAATGGAATGGAAAGGAATCAACCCGAATGGAATGGAATGGAAGGGAATGGAATGTAATGGAATGGAATGGAATCAACCCGAGTGGAATGGAATGTAATTGAATGGAATGGAATGGAATGGAATGGAACAAAATTGAAACAACCGGAGTGGAAAGGAATGGAATCAACCCGAATGGAATGGGATGGAATGGCATGGAATGGAATGGAATGGAATGGAATCAACACGAATGGAATGGAATGGAATGGCATGGAATGGAAAGGAATGGAATGGAGTCAATCCGAATGGAATGCAATGGAATGGAATGGAATGGAATGGAATAGAATGGAATAGGTTGGAATGGAATGGATTGGAATGAAATGGAATGTAATGGAATGGAATCATCCCGAATGGAATGGAATGGTATGGAATGGAATGCAATGGAATGGAATGGAATGGAATCAACCCGATTGGAATGGAATGGTATGGAATGGCATGGAATAGAATGGAATCAACCCGAATGGAATGGAATGGAGTGGAATGGAATGGAATGGAAAGGAATCAACCCGAAAGGAATGGAATGGCAGGGAATGGAATAGAATCGAATGGAAAGGAATGGAATCAACCCGAATGGAATGGAATGGAATGGAATGAAATGCAATGAAATGGAATGGAATGGAATCAAACCGAATGGAATGGAATGGAATGGAATGGAATATAATCAACCCGAATGGAGTGGAGTGGAATGGAATGGAATGGAATGGAATGGAATCAACCGAATGGAATGGAATGGGATGGAACGGAATGGAATCAACCCGAATGGTAAGGAATGGAATGGAATGGAAAGGAATGGAATGGAATGGAATGAACACGAGTCTAATGGAATGGAATGGAATGGAATCAAGACGAATGGAATGGAATGGAATGGAATGGAATCAACCGGAATGGAATGGAATGGAATGGAATCAACCCGAATGGAATGGAATGGGATGGAAAGAAATGGAATGGAATGGAATGGAATCAACAAGAATGGAATGGAATGGAATGGAATGGACTGGATTAGAATTGAATGGAATGGAAAGGAATGGAAAGGAATGTACTGGAATCAACCCGATTGGAACGGAATGGAATGGAATGGAATGGAATCAACGGGAATGGAACGGAATGGAATGGAATGAACCCGAATGGAATGGAATGGAATGGAATGTAACGGAATGGAATGTAATAGAATGGAATCAACCCGAATGGAAAGTAATGGAATTGAATGGAATGGAATCAACCTGAATGGAATGGAATGGAATGGAATGCAATGGAATGGAATGGAATGGAATCAACCCGAATGGAATGGAGTGGAATGGCATGGAATGGAATAGAATGGAATAGAATCAACCCGAATGGAATGGAATGGAATGGAATGGAATCAACACGAATCTAATGGAATGGAATGGAATGGAATCAACCGGAATGGAAAGGAATGGAATGGAATGGAATCAACTGGAATGGAGTGGAATGGAATGGAATCAACACGAATGGACTGGAATGGGATGGAACGGAATGGAATCAATCCGAATGGAAAGGAATATAATGGAATGGAATCAACACGAATCTAATGGAATGGAATCGAATGGAATCAAAACTAATGGAATGGAATGGAATGGAACGGAATGGAATGGCATCAACCGTAATGGAATGGAATGGAATGGAATGGAATGGAATGGAATGGAATCAACCCTAATGGGATGGAATGGAATGGAACCGAGTGGAATGGAATGGGATGGAACCGAGTGGAATGTAATGGAATGGAAACAACCCGAATGGAAGGGAATTCAATGGAATGCAATGGAATGGAATGGAATGGAATGGATTGGAATGGAATCAACATGAATGGAGTGGAAAGGAATGCAATGGAATAGACTGGAATGGAATGGAATCAACCCGAATGGAATGGAATGGAATGGAATGGAATGGAATGGAATCATCCCGAATGGAATGGAATGGAATGCAATGGAATGGAATGGTATGTAATGGAATTGAATGGAATCAACCCGAATAGAATGAAATGGAATTGAATGGAATGGAATCAACCCGAATGGAATGGAATGGAATGGAAGAGAATGGAATGGAATGGAACGGAATGGAATCAATCCGAATGCAATGGAATGGAATGGAAGGGAATGAAATGGAATGGAATCAACCCGAATGGATTGGATTGGAATGGAATGGAATGGAATGGAATGAAATGGAACGAAATGGAATCAACACGAATGGAATGGAATGGAATGGAATGGAATGGAATGGAATGGAATGGAATGGAATGAAATCAACACGAATGGAATGGTATGGAATGGAATGGAATGGAATGGAATAAACCTGAATGGAATGGAATGGAATATAATTCAATCAAGCAGAATGGAATGGAATGAAACGCCATGGAATGCAATGGAGTCAACCCGAATGGATTGCAATTGATTGGAATCAACTCGAATGGAATGGAATGGAGTTGAATGGACTGGAATGGAATAGAATGCAATGGAATCAACTCGTATGGAATGCAATAGAAAGGAATGGAATGGAATGGAATGGAATGGAGTGGAATGGAATGGAGAAACCCGAAGGGAATGGAATGGAATGGAATGGAATGGAATAAACACGAATGGAATGAAATGGAATGGAATGGAATGGAATAGAAGGGAATGGAATGGAATGGAAAGGAATGCAGTTTAATCAACCCGAATCGAATGGAAAGGAATGAAATGGAATGGAATGGAAGGGAATGGAATGGAATGGAATCAACCCGAATGGAATGGAATGACATGGAATGGAAAGGAATGGAATGGAATGGCATGGAATCAACCCGAATGGAATGGAACGGAATGGAATGGAATGGAATGGAATCAACCCGAACGGAATGCAATGGAATGGAATGGAATGGAATCAACCCGAATGGAATGGAATTCAATGGAATAGAATGGAGTCGAATCAACACGAATGGTTTGGAATAGAATGGAATCATCTCAAATGGAATAGAATGGAATAGAATGGAATGGAATGGAATGGAATGCAATGGAATCAATCCGAAATAAATGGAATGGAATAGAGTGGAATGGAATGGAATGGAATCAACCCGAATGGAATGGAATGGAATGGAATGGAATGGAATGGAATGGAATCAAACCGAGTGGAATGGAAAAGAATGGAATCAAAACGAATGGAATGGAATGGAATAAACCCGAATGGAATGGAATGGAATGGAATGGGATGGAATGGAATGGAATGCCATCAACCCAAATGGAATGGAATGCAATGGAATGGAATGGAGTCAACCCGAATGGAATGGAATGGACTGGAATCAACTCAAATGGAATGGAAAGGAATGGAATGGAATCAACATGAATGGAATGGAATGGAATGGCATGGAATGGAATGGAGTCAATCTGAATGGAATGGAATGGAATGGAATGGAATGGAATGGAATGGAATAGAATGGAGTGGATTGGAATGGAAGGGAATGGAATGAAATGGAATATAATGGAATGGAATCAAGCCGAATGGAATGGAATGGAATGCAATGGAATGGAATGGAATGGAATGGAATCAACAAGATTGGAATGGAATGGAATGGAATGGAATCAACCTGAATGAAATGGAATGGAATGGAATGGAATGGAATGGAATGGAATGGAATCAACCTGAATGAAATGGAATGGAATGGAATGGAATGGAATGGAATGGAATGGAATGGAATCAACCCGAAAGGAATGGAATGGCAGGGAATGGAATGAAATCAAATGGAAAGGAGTGGAATCAACACGAATGGAATGGAATGGAATGCAATGAAATGCAATGAAATGGAACGGAATGGAATAAAACCGAATGTAATGGAATGGAATGGCATGGAATGGAATTGAATGGAATGGAACGTAATCAACCCGAATGGACTGGAGTGGAATGGAATGGAATGGAATCAACCCGAATGGAATGGAATGGAATGGAACGGAATGGAATGGAATGGAATCAACCCGAATGGAAGGGAATTTAATGGAATGGAATGCAATGAAATCAACCCAAATGGAATGGAATTGAGTGGCATGGAATGGAATGGAATGGAATGGAATGGAATGGAATGGAATCAACCCGAATGCAACGGAATGGAATGGAATGGAATTGAGTGGAATGGTATGGAATGGAATGGAATCAACCGGAATGGAATGGACTGGAATGGAATCAACACGAATGCAACGGAACGGAATGGAATGGAATGGAATGGAATTCAATGGAATGGTATGGAATGGAGTGGAATCAACCCGAATGGAATGGAATTGGATGGAACGGAATGGAATCAACCCGAATGAAAAGGAATGGAATGGAATGGAATGGAATGGAATGGAATGGAATGGAATGGAATCAACGCGAGTCTAATGGAATGGAATGGAATGGAATCAACTCGAATGGAATGGAATGGAATGGAATGGAATGGAATGGAATGGAATCAACCGGAATGGAATGGAATGGAATGGAATGGAATGCAATGGAATCAACCGGAATGGAATGGAATGGAATGGAATGGAATGGAATGGAATGGAATGGAATAAACCCGAATGGATTGGAATGGGATGGAACGGAATGGAATGGAATGGAATCAACACGAATGGAATGGAATGGATTGGAATGGAATGGAATGGAGTGGAATGGGAAGGAATGGACTGGAATCAACCCGATTGGAATGGAATGGAATGGAATGGAATGGAATCAACGGGAATGGAATGGAATGGAATGGAATCAACCCGAACGGAATGGAATGGAATGTAACGGAATGGAATGGAATAGAATGGAATCACCCCGAATGGAATGGAATGGAATTGAATGGAATGGAATCAACCCGAGTGGAATGGAATCAACCCGAATGGAATGGAATGCAATGGCATGGAATGGAATGGAATGGAATGGAAGCAACCCGAACGGAATGGAATGGAATGGAATGGAATCAACACGAATCTAATGGAATGGACTGGAATGGAATCAACTGGAATGGAATGGAATTGAATGGAATGGAATGCAATGGAATCAACTGGAACGGAATGGAATGGAATTGAATGGAATCAACACGAATGGACTGGAATGGGATGGAATGGAATGTAATCAACCCGAATGGAAAGGAATAGAATGGAATGGAATTAACACGAATCTAATGGAATGGAATCAAAACGAATGGAATGGAATGGAACGGAATGGAATGGAATCAATCGGAATGGAATGGAATGTAATGGAATGAAATCAACCCGAATGGAATGGAATGGAATGGAACGGAATGGAATGGAATCAACACGAATGGAACGGAATGAAGGGGAATGGAATGGAATGGAATGCAATGGAATCAACCCGAATAGAATGGAATCGAATGGAATGGAATGCAATGGAATGGAATCAACCCGTATGGAATGAAATGGAATGGAATGGAAACAAAACCAACCCGAATGAAATGGAATGGAATGGAAGGGAATGGAATGGAATGGAATGGAATGAACCCGGATGGAATGGAATGCAATGGAATGTAATGGCATGGATACAACCCGAATGGAATGGAATGGAATTGAATCAACTCAAAAGGAATGGAATGGAATGGAACAGAATGGAATGGTATGGAATGGAATCCAATGGAATTGAATCAACACGATTGGAGTGGATTGGAATGCAAAGTAATGCAATGGGATAGGGTGGAATTGAATCAATATGAGTGGAATGGAATGGAAAGGAATGGAGTGGAGTGGAATGAAATGGAATGGAATGGAGTGGAGGGAATGAAATGGAATGGAATCAACCGGAATGGAATGGAATGGAATGCAACGGAATGGAATGGAATGGAATAAAATGGAAAGGAAGCAACTCGAATGGAATGTAATGGAATGGAATGGAATAAAACAGAATGGAATGCAATGGAATGGAACGGAATCAACTCGAATGGAATGTAATGCAATGGAATGGAATGGAATCGAAACATCACGAATGGAAAGGAATGGTATGGAATGGAATCACCTCCAATGGAATGGAATGCAATGGAATGGAATGGAATGGAATCAACCCGAGTGGAGTGGAATGGAATGGAATGGAATGCAATCAATCCAAATGGAATGGAATAGAATCAACCCGAATGGAATGGAATAAAGTGGAATCAAATCAAATGGAATGGAACGGAATGGAATGGATTCAACCTGAATGGAATGGAATGGAATGTAATCAACCGGAATGGAATGGAATGGAATGGAAAGGAATGGAATGGAATGGAATGGAATGGAATGGAATCATCCCGCATGGAATGGAAAGGAGAGGAATCAAGTCGAATGGAATGGAATGGAATGGAATCAACCCGAATGGAATGGAAAGGAGTGAAATGGAATGGAATGGAATGGAATCAACCCGAGTGGAATGCAAGGGAATGGAATGGAATGCAACGGAATCAACCAGAATGGAATGGAATGGTATGGAATCAACCCTAATGGAATGGAATGTAATGGAATGGAATCAACCCTTATGGACTGCAATGGAAGGGAATGGAATGCAATGGAATCAACCCGAATGGAACGGAATGGAAAGGAATGGAATGGAATGGAATGCAATCAACCCGAATGGAATGGAATTGAATGGAATGGAATGGAATGGAATGGAATGGAATGGAATCAAACCGAATGGAATGGAAATCAATGGAATGCAATGCAATCGAATCAACACGAATGGAACGGAATGGAATGGAATCAACTCGAATGGAATGGAATGCAATGGAATCAAACCGAATGGAATGGAATGCAATGGAATGGAATGGAATGGAATCAACCCGAATGGAATGGAATCAAATGGAATGGAATGGAATGGAATCAATCTGAATGGAATGGAATGGAGTGGAACGGAATGGAATGGAATCAACGCGAACGGAATGGAATGGAGTGGAGTCAACTCGAATGGAATGGAATGGAATGGAATGGAATGGAATGGAATGGAATCAAGCCGAATGGAATGGAATAGAATTGAATGGAATCAACAAGAATGAAATGGAATGGATTCAACCCGAATGGAATGGAATGGAATGGAATGGAATGGAAAGAAAGGAAACGAATGGAATCAAACCGAATGGAATGGAATGGAATGGAATGGAATGGAATCAACACGAATGAAATGGAATGGAATGGAATGCAATGGAATGGAATCAATCCAAATGGAATGGAATGGAATGGAATGGAATGGAATCAAACCGAATGGAATGGAATGGAATGGAATGGAATGCAATGGAACGGAATGGAATCAACCCGAATGGAATGGAATGGAATGAAATCAACCCGAAAGGAATGGAAGGCAGTTTAATGGAATGGAATGGAATCCAACCGAATGGAATGGAACGGAATGGAATCAACTCGAATGGAATGGATTGGAATGGAATGGAATGGAATGGAATGTAATCATCCCGAATTGAATGGAATGGAATGCAATGGAATGGAAAGGTATGTAATGGAATTGAATGGAATCAACCCGAACAGAATGAAATGGAATTGAATGGAATGGAATCAACCCGAATGGAATGGAATGAAATGGAAGAGAATGGAATGGAATGGAACGGAATGGAATGGAATCAACATGAATGGAGTGGAATGGAATGCAATGGAATCATCCCGAATGGAATGGAATGGAATGCAATGGAATGGAAAGGTATGTAATGGAATTGAATGGAATCAACCCGAATAGAATGAAATGGAATTGAATGGAATGGAATCAACCCGAATGGAATGGAATGGAATGGAAGAGAATGGAATGGAATGGAACGGAATGGAATCAATCCGAATGGAATGGAATGGAATGGAAGGGAATGCAATGGAATGGAATCAACCCGAATGGATTGGAATGGAATGGAATGGAATGGAATGAAACGGAACGAAATGGAATCAACACGAATGGAATGGAATGGAATGGAATGGAATGGAGTGGAATGGAATGAAATCAACACGAATGGAATGGTATGGAAAGGAATGGAATGGAATAAACCCGAATGGAATGGAATGGAATATAATTTAATCAACCAGAATGGAATGGAATGAAATGGCATGGAATGCAACGGAGTCAACCCTAATGGATTGCAATGGATTGGAATCAACTCGAATGGAATGGAATGGAGTTGAATGGACTGGAATGGAATAGAATGCAATGGAATCAACTCGTATGGAATGCAATGGAAAGGAATGGAATGGAATGGAATGGAATGGAGTGGAATGGAATGGAGAAACCCGAAGGGAATGGAATGGAATGGAATGGAATGGAATAAACCCGAATGGAATGAAATGGAATGGAATGGAATGGAATAGAATGGAATGGAATGGAAAGGAAAGGAATGCAGTTTAATCAACCCGAATCAAATGGAAAGGAATGAAATGGAATGGAATGGAAGGGAATCGAATGGAATTGAATCAACCCGAATGCAATGGAATGACATGGAATGGAAAGGAATGGAATGGAATGGCATGGAATCAACACGAATGGAATGGAATGGAATGGAATGGAATGGAATGGAATGGAATCAACCCGAACGGAATGCAATGGAATGGAATGGAATGGAATCAACCCGAATGGAATGGAATTCAATGGAATAGAATGGAGTCGAATCAACACGAATGGTTTGGAATAGAATGGAATCAACTCAAATGGAATAGAATGGAATGGAATGGTATGGAATGCAATGGAATCAATCCGAAATAAATGGAATGGAATAGAGTGGAATGGAATGGAATGGAATCAACCAGAATGGAATGGAATGGAATGGAATGGAATGGAATGGAATGGAATGGCATGGAATCAAACCGAATGGAATGGAAAAGAATGGAATCAAACCGAATGGAATGGAATGCAATCAACCAGAATGGAATGGAATGGAATGGAATGGAATGGAATGGAATGCCATCAACCCAAATGGAATGGAATGGAATGGAATGGAATGGAATGGAATGGAATGGAGTCAACCCGAATGGAAAGGAATGGAATGGAATCAACACGAATGAAATGGAATGGAATGGCATGGAATGGAATGGAGTCAATCCGAATGGAATGGAATGGAATGGAATGGAATGGAATAGAATGGAGTGGAGTGGAATGGAATGGAATGGAATGAAATGGAATATAATGGAATGGAATCAACCCGAATGGAATGGAATGGAATGCAATGGAATGGAATGGAATGGAATCAACCTGAATGAAATGGAATGGAATGGAATGGAATGGAATGGAATCAACCTGAATGAAATGGAATGGAATGGAATGGAAACAACCTGAATGAAATGGAAAGGAATGGAATGGAATGGAATGGAATAGAATCAACCCTTAAGGAATGGAATGGCAGGGAATGGAATGGAATGGAATGGAAAGGAGTGGAATCAACACGAATGGAATGGAATGGAATGAAATGAAATGCAATGAAATGGAACGGAATGGAATAAATCCGAATGTAATGGAATGGAATGGCATGGAATGGAATGGAATGGAATGGAACGTAATCTACCCGAATGGACTGGAGTGGAATGGAATGGAATGGAATCAACCCGAATGGACTGGAATGGAATGGAACGGAATGGAATGGAATGGAATGGAATCAACCCGAATGGAATGGAATGGAATGGAATGGAATGGAATGGAATGGAATGGAATGGAATCAACCCGAATGGAATGGAATTGAATGGAATGGAATGCAATGGAATCAACCCAAATGGAATGGAATTGAGTGGCATGGAATGGAATGGAATGGAATGAAATGGAATGGAATCAACCCGAATGCAACGGAATGGATTGGAATGGAATTGAGTGGAATGGTATGGAATGGAATGGAATCAACCGGAATGCAATGGACTGGAATGGAATCAACCCGAATGCAACGGAATGGAATGGAATAGAATGGAATGGAATTCAATGGAATGGTATGGAATGGAATGGAATCAACCCGAATGGAATGGAATGGGTTGGAACGGAATGGAATCAACCCGAATGGAAAGGAATGGAATGGAATGGAATGGAATGGAATGGAATCAACGCGAGTCTAATGAAATGGAATGGATGGAATCAAATCGAATGGAATGGAATGGAATGGAATGGAATGGAATGGAATCAACCGGAATGCAATGGAATGGAATGTAATGGAATGGAATAAACCCGAATGGAATGGAATGGGATGGAACGGAATGGAATGGAATGGAATCAACACGAATGGAATGGAATGGAATGGACTGGAATGGAATGGAATGGAGTGGAATGGAAAGGAATGGACTGGAATCAACCCGATTGGAATGGAATGGAATGGAATGGAATGGAATCAACGGGAATGGAATGGAATGGAATGGAGTCAACCCGAATGGAATTGAATGGAATGTAACGGAATGGAATGGAATAGAATGGAAACACCCCGAATAGAATGGAATGGAATTGAATGGAATGGAATCAACCCGAATGGAATGGAATCAACCCGAATGGAATGGAATGCAACGGCACGGAATGGAATGGAATGGAATGGAAGCAACCCGAACGGAATGGAATGGAATGGAAGGGAATCAACACGAATCTAATGGAATGGAATGGAATGGAATCAACCGGAATGGAATGGAATTGAATGGAATGGAATGCAGTGGAATCAACTGGAACGGAATGGAATGGAATGGAATGGAATCAACACGAATGGATTGGAATGGGATGGAACGGAATGGAATCAACCCGAATGGAAAGGAATAGAATGGAATGGAATCAACACGAATCTAATGGAATGGAATCAAAACGAATGGAATGGAATGGAACGGAATGGAATGGAATCAACCGGAATGGATTGGAATGTAATGGAATGAAATCAACCCCAGTGGAATGGAATGGAATGGAATGGAATGGAATGGAATGGAATGGAATCAACACGAATGGAACGGAATGGAGGGGAATGGAAAGAAATGGAATGCAATGGAATCAACCCGAATGGAATGGAATGGAATGGAATGGAATGCAATGGAATGGAATCAACCCGTATGGAATGAAATGGAATGGAATGGAAAGAAATCAACCCGAATGGAATGGAATGAAATGGAAGGGAATGGAATGGAATGGAATGGAACGGAATGGAATGGAATGGAATGGAGTGGAATGGAATGAAATCAACACGAATGGAATGTTATGGAATGGAATGGAATGGAATAAACCCGAATGGAATGGAATGGAATATAATTTAACCAACCAGAATGGAATGGAATGAAATGGCATGGAATGCAACGGAGTCAACCCGAGTGGATTGCAATGGATTGGAATCAACTCGAATGGAATGGAATGGAGTTGAATGGACTGGAATGGAATAGAATGCAATGGAGTCAACTCGTATGGAATGCAATGGAAAGGAATGGAATGGAATGGAATGGAATGCAATGGAATGGAACGGAATCAACTCGAATGGAATGGAATGCAATGGAATGGAATGGAATCGAAACATCACGAATGGAAAGGAATGGTATGGAATGGAATCAACTCCAATGGAATGGAATGCAATGGAATGGAATGGAATGGAATGGAAACAACCCGAGTGGAGTGGAATGGAATGGAATGGAATGCAATCAATCCAAATGGAACGGAATAGAATCAACCCGAATGGAATGGAATAAAGTGGAATCAAATCAAATGGAATGGAATGGAATGGAATGGATTCAACCTGAATGGAATGGAATGGAATGGAGTCAACCGGAATGGAATGGAATGGAATGGAAAGGAATGGAATGGAACGGAATGGAATGGAATGGAATTAACCCGCATGGAATGGAATGGAGAGGAATCAAGTCGAATGGAATGGAATGGAATGGAATCAACCCGAATGGAATGGAATGGAATGGAATGGCATGGAATGAAATGGAATGGAATGGAATGGAATCAACCCGAGTGGAATGCAATGGAATGGAATGGAATGCAATGGAATCAACCAGAATGGAATGGAATGGTATGGAATCAACCCGAATGGAATGGAATAGAATCAACCCTAATGGACTGCAATGGAAGGGAATGGAATGGAATGGAATCAACCCGAATGGAATGGAATGGAAAGGAATGGAATGGAATGGAATGCAATCAACCCGAATGGAATGGAATTGAATGGAATGGAATGGAATGGAATGGAATGGAATGGAATCAACCCGAATGGAATGGAAGGCAATGGAATGCAATGCAATCGAATCAACACGAATGGAATGGAATGGAATGGAATGGCATCAACTCGAATGGAATGGAATGCAATGGAGTGAACTCGAATGGAATGGAATGCAATGGAATGGAATGGAATGGAATGGAGTGGAATGGAATGGAGAAACCCGAATGTAATATAATGGAATGGAATGGAATGGAATGGAATGGAATGGAATAAACCCGTATGGAATGAAATGGAATGGAATGGATTGGAATGGAATGGAATGGAATGGAATGGAATGGAAAGAAATGCAATGGAATAAACCCGAATGGAATGGAAAGGAATGGAGTGGAATGGAATCAACACGAATGGAATGGAAAGGAATCAACCAGAATGGAATGGAATGGAATGGAATGGAATGGAATGGAATGGAAAGGAATCAATCCGAATGGAATGGAATGAAATGGAATGGAAAGGAATGGAATGGAATTGAGGGGAATGGAGTCAACCCGAATGGAATGGAATGCAACGGAATGGAATGGAATGGAAGCAACCCGAATGGAATGGAATCAAATGGAATGGAATGGAATGGAATCAATCTGAATGGAATGGAATGGAATGGAACGGAATGGAATGGAATCAACCCGAACGGAATGGAATGGAGTGGAGTCAACTCGAATGGAATGCAATGGAATGGAATGGAATGGAATGGAATGGAATGGAAACAAGCCGAATGGAATGGAATAGAATTGAATGGAATCAACAAGAATGAAATGGAATGGATTCAACCCGAATGGAATGGAATGGAATGGAATGGAATGGAATGGAATCAACCCGAATGAAATGGAATGGAATGGAATGCAATGGAATGGAATCAATCCGAATGGAATGGAATGGAATGGAATGGAATGGAATGGAATCAAACGGAATGGAATGGAATGGAATGGAATGGAATGAAATGAAATGGAATGGAATGGAAAGGAATCAACCCGAATGGAATGGAATGGAATCAACCCGGAAGGCATGGAAGGCAATTTAATGGAATGGAATGGAATCCACCCGAATGGGATGGAATGGAATGGAATCAACTCGAATGGAATGGATTGGAATGGAATGGAATGGAATCAACCCGAATGGAAAGGAATGCAATGGAATGGAATGGAATGGAATCAACCCGAATGGAATGGAATGGAATGGAATTGAATGCAAATCAGTCAACAAGAATGGAATCGAATGCAATGGAATGGAATGGAATAGAATGCAAAGCAATCAACCAGAATGGAATGGAATGGAATGGAAAGGAATCAACCCAAATGGAATGGAATGGATTGGAATCAACTCGAATGGAATGGAATGGAATGCAATGGAAGCAACTCGAATGGAATGGAATGGAATGGAATAGAATGCAATGGAATCAACGAGAACGGAATGGAATGGAATGGAATGGAATGGAATGGAATGGAATGGAATCAAACCGAATGGAATGGAATGCAATGGAATGCAATGGAATCGAATCAACATGAATGGAATGGAATGGAATGGAATCAACTCGAATGGAATTGAATGGAATGGAATCAACCCGAATGGAATGGAATGCAATGGAATGGAATGGAATGGAATCAACCCGAAAGGAATGGAATCAAATGGAATGGAATGGAATGGAATCAATCCGAATGGAATGGAATGGAACGGAATGGAATGGAATCAAACCGAACGGAATGGAATGGAGTGGAGTCAACTCGAATGGAATGGAATAGAATGGAATCAACCCGAATGGAATGGAATGCAATGGAATGGAATGGAATGGAATCAACCCGAATGTAATGGAATGGATTGGAATCAACTCGAATGGAATGGAATGGAATGGAATGGAATGGAATGGAATGGAATGCAATGGAAGCAACCCGAATGGAATGGAATGGAATGGAATCAACCAGAATGGAATGCAATGGAATGGAATCAACACGAATGGAATGGAATGGAATGGAATCAACTCGAATGGAATGGAATGGATTGGAATTGAATGGAATGGAGTCAACCTGAATGGAATGGAATGGATTGGAATCAACTCGAATTGAATGGAATGGAATAGATTGGAATGGAATGGAATGGATTGCAATGGAATCAACTCGTATGGATTGGAATGGAGTGGAATGGAAAGGAATGGAATGGAACGGAATGGAATGGAATGGAATGGAATGGCATGGAAAGGAATGCAATGGAAGCAACCCGAATGGAATGGAAAGGAATGGAATGGAATGGAATGGAATCAAACCGAATGGAATGGAATGGAATGGAAAGGAATCAACCCAAGTGGAATCGATTGCAATGGAATGGAACGGAATGGAATCAACCCGAATGGAAGGAAATGGAATGGAATGGAATAGAATGCAAAGCAGTCAACCAGAATGGAATGGAATGGTATGGAATTGATTGGAATAGAATGCAGAGCAATCAACCAGAATGGAATGGAAACAACCCGAATGGAATGGAATGGATTCGAATCAACTCGAATGGAATGGAATGGAATGGAATGGAGTGGAATGGAATGGAATGGAATCAACACAAATGGAATGGAATGGAATCGAAAGGAAATGAATGGAATGGAATGCAATGGAAGCAACCCGAATGTAATGGAATGGAATGGAGAGGAATGGAATCAACCCGAATGGAACGGAATGGAGTGGAATGGAATGGAATGGAATGGAATCAATCCGAAAGGAATGGAGTGGAATGGAATCAACTCGAATGGAATGGAATGGAATATAATCAACCCGATTGGAATGGAATGCAATGGAATGGAGTGGAATGGAATCAAACCGAATGGAATGGATTGGAATGGAATGGAATGCAATGCACCGGATTCAACTTGTATGGAATAGAATGGAATGGAATGGAAAGGAATGGAATGGAATGGAATGGAATGGAGTGGAATGGAATGGAGAAACCCGAATGTAATGTAATGGAATGGAATGGAATGGAATGGAATAAACAAGCATGGAAGGAAATGGAATGGAATGGATTGGAATGGAATGGAATGGAATGGAAAGAAATGCAATGGAATAAACCCGAATGGAATGGAAAGGAATGGAATGGAATGGAATGGAATCAACACGAATGGAATTGAATGGAATGGAAAGGAGTCAACCCGAATGGAATGGAATGGAATGGAATGGAATGGAATGGAATGGAATGGAAAGGAATCAATCCGAATGGAATGGAATGAAATGCAATGGAAAGGAATGGAATGGAATTGAATGGAATGGAGTCAACCCGAATGGAATGGAATGGAATGGAATGGAATCAACCCGAAAGGAGTGCAATTCAATGGAATGGAATGGAATCGAATCAACACGAATGGATTGGAATGGAATGGAATGGAATGGCATGAATACAACCTGAATGGAATGGAATGGAATGGAATGGAATCAACTCAAAAGGAATGGAATGGAATGGAACAGAATGGAATGGTATGGAATGGAATCGAATGGAATTGAATCAACCCGATTGGAGTGGATTGGAATGCAAATTAATGGAATGGGATGGGGTGGAATTGAATCAATATGAGTGGAATGGAATGGAAAGGAATGGAGTGGAGTGGAATGAAATGGAATGGAATGGAGTGGAGGGAATGGAATGGAATGGAATGGAATCAACCGGAATGGAATGGAATGCAATGGAATGGAATGGAATGGAATAAAATGGAAAGGAAGGAAATCGAATGGAATGTAATGGAATGGAATGGAATCAAACAGAATGGAATGGAATGGAATGGAATGCAATGGAATGGAATGGAATCAACTCGAATGGAATGGAATGCAACGGAATGGAATGGAATCGAAACATCACGAATGGAAAGGAAAGGTATGGAATGGAATCAACTCCAATGGAATGGAATGCAATGGAATGGAATGGAATGGAATGGAATCAACCCGAGTGGAGTGGAATGGAATGGAATGGAATGCAATCAATCCAAATGGAATGGAATAGACTCAACGCGAATGGAATGGAATACAGTGGAATCAAATCAAATGGAATGGAATGGATTCAACCTGAATGGAATGGAATGGAATGGAATCAACCGGAATGGAATGGAATGGAATGGAATGGAACGGAATGGAATGGAACGGAATGGAATGGAATGGATTCAACCCGCATGGAATGGAATGGAGAGGAATCAAGTCGAATGGAATGGAATGGAATGGAATCAACCGGAATGGAAAGGAATGGAAGGGAATGGAATGGAATGGAATGGAATGGAATGGAATGAAATGGAATGGAATGGAATGGAATCAACCCGAGTGGAATGCAATGGAATGGAATGGAATGCAATGGAATCAACCAGAATGGAATGGAATGGTATGGAATCAACCCGAATGGAATGGAATGTAATGGAATGGAATGAACCCTAATGGACTGCAATGGAAGGGAATGGAATGGAATGGAATCAACCCGAATGGAATGGAATGGAAAGGAATGGAATTGAATGGAATCAACCCGAATGGAATGGAATGCAATGGAATCAACCCGAATGGAATGGAATGCAATGGAATGGAATGGAATGGAATCAACCCGAATGGAATGGAATCAAATAGAATGGAATGGAATGGAATCAATCTGAATGGAATGGAATGGAATGGAACGGAATGGAATGGAATCAACCCGAATGGAATGGAATGGAGTGGAGTCAACTCGAATGGAATGGAATGGAATGGAATGGAATCAAGCCGAATGGAATGGAATAGAATTGAATGGAATCAACAAGAATGAAATGCAATTGATTCAACCCGAATGGATTGGAATGGAATGGAATGGAATGGAATGGAATGGAATCAACCCGAATGAAATGGAATGGAATGGAATGCAATGGAATGGAATCAATCCGAATGGAATGGAATGGAATGGAATGGAATCAAACCGAATGGAATGGAATGGAATGGAATCAACCCGAATGGCATGGAGTGGAATGGAATCAACCCGAAAGGAATGGAAGGCAATTTAATGGAATGGATTGGAATCCACCCGAATGGAATGCAATGGAAAGGAATCAACCCGAATGGAATGGAATGGAATGGAATGGAATGGAATGGAATGGAATGGAATGCAAATCAGTCAACAAGAATGGAATCGAATGCAATGGAATGGAATGGAATAGAATGCAAAGCAATCAACCAGAATGGAATGGAATGGAATGGAAAGGAATCAACCCGAATGGAATGGAATGGATTGGAATCAACTCGAATGGAATGGAATGGAATGCAATGGAAGCAACCCGAATGGAATGGAATGGAATGGAATAGAATGGAATGGAATCAACGAGAACGGAATGGAATGGAATGGAATGGAATGGAATGGAATGGAATCAAACCGAATGGAATGGAATGCAATGGAATGCAATGGAATCGAATCAACATGAATGGAATGGAATGGAATGGAATCAACTCGAATGGAATTGAATGGAATGGAATCAACCCGAATGGAATGGAATGCAATGGAATGGAATGGAACGGAATCAACCCGAATGGAATGGAATCAAATGGAATGGAATGGAATGGAATCAATCCGAATGGAATGGAATGGAACGGAATGGAATGGAATCAAACCGAACGGAATGGAATGGAGTGGAGTCAACTGGAATGGAATGGAATGGAAAGGAATGGAATGGAATCCACCCGAATGGAATGGAATGCAATGGAATGGAATGGAATGGAATCAACCCGAATGTAATGGAATGGATTGGAATCAACTCGAATGGAATGGAATGGAATGGAATGGAATGCAATGCAATGCAATGGAAGCAACCCGAATGGAATGGAATGGAATGGAATGGAATCAACCAGAATGGAATGGAATGGAATGGAATCAACCCGAATGGAAAGGAATGCAATGGAATGGAATCAACCCGAATGGAATGGAATGGAATGGAATGGAATGGAATGGAAAGCAAATCAGTCAACAAGAATGGAATCGAATGCAATGGAATGGAATGGAATAGAATGCAAAGCAATCAACCAGAATGGAATGGAATGGAATGGAATGGATTGGAATCAACTCGAATGGAATGGAATGGAATGGAATGGAATGCAATGGAAGCAACCCGAATGGAATGGAATGGAATGGAATGGAATGGAATATAATGGAATGGAATCAACGAGAATGGAATGGAATGGAATGGAATGGAATGGAATCAAAAAGAATGGAATGGAATGCAATGGAATCGAATCAACATGAATGGAATGGAATGGAATGGAATCAACTCGAATGGAATTGAATGGAATGGAATCAACCCGAATGGAATGGAATGCAATGGAATGGAATGGAATGGAATCAACCCGAATGGAATGGAATCAAATGGAATGGAATGGAATGGAATCAATACGAATGGAATGGAATGGAACGGAATGGAATGGAATCAAACCGAACGGAATGGAATGGAGTGGAGTCAACTCGAATGGAATGGAATGGAATGGAATGGAAAGGAATGGAATGGAATCAACCCGAATGGAATGGAATGCAATGGAATGGATTGGAATGGAATCAACCCGAATGGAATGGAATGGATTGGAATCAACTCGAATGGATTGGAATGGAATGCATTGGAATGGAATGGAATGGAATGGAATGCAATGGAAGCAACCCGAATGGAATGGAATTGAATGGAATGGAATGGAATCAACCAGAATGGAATGGAATGGAATGGAATGGAATGGAATCAACCCGAATGGAATGGAATGGAATGGAATCAACTCGAATGGAATGGAATGGATTGGAATTGAATGGAATGGAGTCAACCTGAATGGAATGGAATGGATTGGAATCAACTCGAATTGAACGGAATGGAACAGATTGGAATGGAATGGAATGGAATGCAATGGAATCAACTCGTATGGATTGGAATGGAATAGAATGGAAAGGAATGGAACGGAACGGAATGGAATGGAATAGAATGGAATGGAAAGGAATGCAATGTAAGCAACCCGAATGCAATGGAATGGAACGGAATGGAATGGAATGGAATCAAACTGAATGGAATGGAATGGAATGGAAAGGAATCAACCCAAATGGATTGGATTGCAATGGAATGGAATGGAATGGAATCAACCCGAATGGAATGGAATCAAATGGAATGGAATGGAATGGAATCAATCCGAATGGAATGGAATGGAACGGAATGGAATGGAATCAAACCGAACGGAATGGAATGG
Source organism: Pan troglodytes (assembly GCF_028858775.2). Classification (NCBI taxonomy): domain Eukaryota; kingdom Metazoa; phylum Chordata; class Mammalia; order Primates; family Hominidae; genus Pan; species Pan troglodytes. The sequence continues at coordinate 7,548,462 of NC_072420.2, read as the reverse complement.
AGTGGAGTCAACTCGAATGGAATGGAATGGAATGCAATGGAATGGAATCAACCCGAATGGAATGGAATGCAATGGAATGGAATGGAATGGAATCAACCCGAATGTAATGGAATGGATTGGAATCAACTCGAATGGAATGGAATGGAATGGAATGCAATGGAAGCAACCCGAATGGAATGGAATGGAATGGAATCAACCAGAATGGAATGCAATGGAATGGAATCAACACGAATGGAATGGAATGGAATGGAATCAACTCGAATGGAATGGAATGGATTGCAATTGAATGGAATGGAGTCAACCTGAATGGAATGGAATGGATTGGAATCAACTCGAATTGAATGGAATGGAATAGATTGGCATGGAATGGAATGGATTGCAATGGAATCAACTCGTATGGATTGGAATGGAGTGGAATGGAAAGGAATGGAATGGAACGGAATGGAATGGAATGGAATGGAATGGCATGGAAAGGAATGCAATGGAAGCAACCCGAATGGAATGGAAAGGAATGGAATGGAATGGAATGGAATCAAACCGAATGGAATGGAATGGAATGGAAAGGAATCAACCCAAATGGAATCGATTGCAATGGAATGGAACGGAATGGAATCAACCCGAATGGAAGGAAATGGAATGGAATGGAATAGAATGCAAAGCAGTCAACCAGAATGGAATGGAATGGTATGGAATTGATTGGAATAGAATGCAGAGCAATCAACCAGAATGGAATGGAAACAACCCGAATGGAATGGAATGGATTCGAATCAACTCGAATGGAATGGAATGGAATGGAATGGAGTGGAATGGAATGGAATGGAATCAACACAAATGGAATGGAATGGAATCGAAAGGAAATGAATGGAATGGAATGCAATGGAAGCAACCCGAATGTAATGGAATGGAATGGAGAGGAATGGAATCAACCCGAATGGAACGGAATGGAGTGGAATGGAATGGAATGGAATGGAATCAATCCGAAAGGAATGGAGTGGAATGGAATCAACTCGAATGGAATGGAATGGAATATAATCAACCCGATTGGAATGGAATGCAATGGAATGGAGTGGAATGGAATCAAACCGAATGGAATGGATTGGAATGGAATGGAATGCAATGCACCGGATTCAACTTGTATGGAATAGAATGGAATGGAATGGAAAGGAATGGAATGGAATGGAATGGAATGGAGTGGAATGGAATGGAGAAACCCGAATGTAATGTAATGGAATGGAATGGAATGGAATGGAATAAACAAGCATGGAAGGAAATGGAATGGAATGGATTGGAATGGAATGGAATGGAATGGAATGGAATGGAATGGAAAGGAATCAATCCGAATGGAATGGAATGAAATGCAATGGAAAGGAATGGAATGGAATTGAATGGAATGGAGTCAACCCGAATGGAATGGAATGGAATGGAATGGAATCAACCCGAAAGGAGTGCAATTCAATGGAATGGAATGGAATCGAATCAACACGAATGGATTGGAATGGAATGGAATGGAATGGCATGAATACAACCCGAATGGAATGGAATGGAATGGAATGGAATCAACTCAAAAGGAATGGAATGGAATGGAACAGAATGGAATGGTATGGAATGGAATCGAATGGAATTGAATCAACCCGATTGGAGTGGATTGGAATGCAAAGTAATGGAATGGGATGGGGTGGAATTGAATCAATATGAGTGGAATGGAATGGAAAGGAATGGAGTGGAGTGGAATGAAATGGAATGGAATGGAGTGGAGGGAATGGAATGGAATGGAATGGAATCAACCGGAATGGAATGGAATGCAATGGAATGGAATGGAATGGAATAAAATGGAAAGGAAGGAAATCGAATGGAATGTAATGGAATGGAATGGAATCAAACAGAATGGAATGGAATGGAATGGAATGCAATGGAATGGAATGGAATCAACTCGAATGGAATGGAATGCAACGGAATGGAATGGAATCGAAACATCACGAATGGAAAGGAATGGTATGGAATGGAATCAACTCCAATGGAATGGAATGCAATGGAATGGAATGGAATGGAATGGAATCAACCCGAGTGGAGTGGAATGGAATGGAATGGAATGCAATCAATCCAAATGGAATGGAATAGACTCAACGCGAATGGAATGGAATACAGTGGAATCAAATCAAATGGAATGGAAGGGAATGGAATGGATTCAACCTGAATGGAATGGAATGGAATGGAATCAACCGGAATGGAATGGAATGGAATGGAATGGAACGGAATGGAATGGAACGGAATGGAATGGAATGGATTCAACCCGCATGGAATGGAATGGAGAGGAATCAAGTCGAATGGAATGGAATGGAATGGAATCAACCGGAATGGAAAGGAATGGAATGGAATGGAATGGAATGGAATGGAATGGAATGGAATGGAATGGAATGGAATCAACCCGAGTGGAATGCAATGGAATGGAATGGAATGCAATGGAATCAACCAGAATGGAATGGAATGGTATGGAATCAACCCGAATGGAATGGAATGTAATGGAATGGAATCAACCCTAATGGACTGCAATGGAAGGGAATGGAATGGAATGGAATCAACCCGAATGGAATGGAATGGAAAGGAATGGAATGGAATGGAATCAACACGAATGGAATGGAATGCAATGGAATCAACCCGAATGGAATGGAATGCAATGGAATGGAATGGAATCAACCCGAATGGAATGGAATCAAATAGAATGGAATGGAATGGAATCAATCTGAATGGAATGGAATGGAATGGAACAGAATGGAATGGAATCAACCCGAACGGAATGGAATCAACCCGAACGGAATGGAATGGAGTGGAGTCAACTCGAATGGAATGGAATGGAATGGAATGGAATGGAATCAAGCCGAATGGAATGGAATAGAATTGAATGGAATCAACAAGAATGAAATGCAATTGATTCAACCCGAATGGATTGGAATGGAATGGAATGGAATGGAATGGAATGGAATGGAAAGAAAGGAAACGAATGGAATCAAACCGAACGGAATGGAATGGAATGGAATGGAATCAACCCGAATGAAATGGAATGGAATGGAATGCAATGGAATGGAATCAATCCGAATGGAATGGAACGGAATGGAATGGAATCAAACCGAATGGAATGGAATGGAATGGAAGGGAATGGAATCAACCCGAAAGGAATGGAAGGCAATTTAATGGAATGGATTGGAATCCACCCGAATGGAATGCAATGGAAAGGAATCAACCCGAATGGAATGGAATGGAATGGAATGGAATGGAATGGAATGCAAATCAGTCAACAAGAATGGAATCGAATGCAATGGAATGGAATGGAATAGAATGCAAAGCAATCAACCAGAATGGAATGGAATGGAATGGAAAGGAATCAACCCGAATGGAATGGAATGGATTGGAATCAACTCGAATGGAATGGAATGGAATGCAATGGAAGCAACCCGAATGGAATGGAATGGAATGGAATGGAATAGAATGGAATGGAATCAACGAGAACGGAATGGAATGGAATGGAATGGAATGGAATGGAATGGAATGGAATCAAACCGAATGGAATGGAATGCAATGGAATGCAATGGAATCGAATCAACATGAATGGAATGGAATGGAATGGAATCAACTCGAATGGAATTGAATGGAATGGAATCAACCCGAATGGAATGGAATGCAATGGAATGGAATGGAATGGAATCAACCCGAATGGAATGGAATCAAATGGAATGGAATGGAATGGAATCGATCCGAATGGAATGGAATGGAACGGAATGGAATGGAATCAAACCGAACGGAATGGAATGGAGTGGAGTCAACTGGAATGGAATGGAATGGAAAGGAATGGAATGGAATCAACCCGAATGGAATGGAATGCAATGGAATGGAATGGAATGGAATCAACCCGAATGTAATGGAATGGATTGGAATCAACTCGAATGGAATGGAATGGAATGGAATGGAATGGAATGCAATGCAATGGAAGCAACCCGAATGGAATGGAATGGAATGGAATGGAATCAACCAGAATGGAATGGAATGGAATGGAATCAACCCGAATGGAAAGGAATGCAATGGAATGGAATCAACCCGAATGGAATGGAATGGAATGGAATGGAATGGAATGGAAAGCAAATCAGTCAACAAGAATGGAATCGAATGCAATGGAATGGAATGGAATAGAATGCAAAGCAATCAACCAGAATGGAATGGAATGGAATGGAATGGATTGGCATCAACTCGAATGGAATGGAATGGAATGGAATGGAATGCAATGGAAGCAACCCGAATGGAATGGAATGGAATGGAATGGAATATAATGGAATGGAATCAACGAGAATGGAATGGAATGGAATGGAATGGAATGGAATCAAAAAGAATGGAATGGAATGCAATGGAATCGAATCAACATGAATGGAATGGAATGGAATGGAATCAACTCGAATGGAATTGAATGGAATGGAATCAACCCGAATGGAATGGAATGCAATGGAATAGAATGGAATGGAATCAACCCGAATGGAATGGAATCAAATGGAATGGAATGGAATGGAATCAATACGAATGGAATGGAATGGAACGGAATGGAATGGAATCAAACCGAACGGAATGGAATGGAGTGGAGTCAACTCGAATGGAATGGAATGGAATGGAATGGAAAGGAATGGAATGGAATCAACCCGAATGGAATGGAATGCAATGGAATGGATTGGAATGGAATCAACCCGAATGGAATGGAATGGATTGGAATCAACTCGAATGGATTGGAATGGAATGCATTGGAATGGAATGGAATGGAATGGAATGCAATGGAAGCAACCCGAATGGAATGGAATTGAATGGAATGGAATGGAATCAACCAGAATGGAATGGAATGGAATGGAATGGAATAGAATCAACCCGAATGGAATGGAATGGAATGGAATCAACTCGAATGGAATGGAATGGATTGGAATTGAATGGAATGGAGTCAACCTGAATGGAATGGAATGGATTGGAATCAACTCGAATTGAACGGAATGGAACAGATTGGAATGGAATGGAATGGAATGCAATGGAATCAACTCGTATGGATTGGAATGGAATAGAATGGAAAGGAATGGAACGGAACGGAATGGAATGGAATAGAATGGAATGGAAAGGAATTCAATGGAAGCAACCCGAATGCAATGGAATGGAACGGAATGGAATGGAATGGAATCAAACTGAATGGAATGGAATGGAATGGAAAGGAATCAACCCAAATGGAATGGATTGCAATGGAATGGAATGGAATGGAATCAACCCGAATGGAAGGAAACGGAATGGAATGGAATACAATGCAAAGCTTTCAACCAGAATGGAATGGAATGGTATGGAATTGAGTGAAATAGAATGCAAAGCAATCAACCAGAATGGAATGGAAACAACCCAAATGGAATGGAAAGGATTGGAATCAACTCGAATGGAATGGAATGGAATGGAATGGAATCAACACAAATGGAATGGAATGGAATCGAAAGGAAATGAATGGAATGGAATGCAATGGAAGCAACCCGAATGTAATGGAATGGAATGGAATGGAATGGAATCAACCCGAATGGAACGGAATGGAGTGGAATGGAATGGAATGGAATGGAATCAATCCGAATGGAATGGAGTGGAAAGGAATCAACTCGAGTGGAATGGAATGGAATGGAATGGAATATAATCAACGCGATTGGAATGGAATGCAATGGAATGGAGTGGAATGGAATCAACCCGAATGGAACGGATTGGAATGGAATGGAATGCAATGCACTGGATTCAACTGGTATGGAATAGAATGGAATGGAATGGAAAGGAATGGAATGGAATGGAATGGAGTGGAATGGAATGGAGAAACCCGAATGTAATGTAATGGAATGGAATGGAATGGAATGAAATAAACCCGCATGGAATGAAATGGAATGGAATGGATTGGAATGGAATGGAATGGAATGGAATGGAAAGAAATGCAATGGAATAAACCCGAATGGAATGGAAAGGAATGGAATGGAATGGAATGGAATCAACACGAATGGAATGGAATGGAATGGAAAGGAATCAACCCGAATGGAATGGAATGAAATGGAATGGAAAGGAATGGAATGGAATTGAATGGAATTGAGTCAACCCGAATGTAATGTAATGGAATGGAATCAACCCGAAGGAGTGGAATTCAATGGAATGGAATGGAATCGAATCAACTCGAATGGATTGGAATGGATTGGAATCAACTCAAATGGAATCGAATGCAATGGAATCGAATCGATTCAACCCGAATATAATGGAATGGAATGGAATGGAATGGAGTGGAATGGCATCAAAACAAATGGAATGGAACGGTGTGCAATCATCTCGAATGGAATGGAATGGAATGGAATCGAATCAACCTGAATGGAATGGAATGGAACGGAATGGAAACAACACGAATGGAATGGAATGGAGTGGAATGGAATGGAATGCAATGGAATGGAATGGAAAAGAACGGAATGAAACCGAATGGAATGGAATGGAATCAACAGAAAAGGAATGGAATGGAATGGAATGGAATCAACACGAATGGAATGGAATGGAATGGAATGGAATGGAATGGAATGGAATGGAATCAACCCGAATGGAATGGAATCAACTCGAATGGAATGGAATGGAATGGAATGGAATGGATTGTAACAGAATGGAATCAACCCCAATGGAATGGAATGGAATGGAATGGAATGGCATCAACCCGAAAGGAATGGAAGGCAATGGAATGGAATGGAATGAAATCCACCCGAATGGAATGGAATGGAATGGAATCAACTCGAATGGAATGGATTGGAATGGAAAGGAATCGAATCAACCAGAATGGAATGGAATGCAATGGAATGTAATGGAATGGATACAACACGAATGGAATGGAATGGAATCGAATCAACTCAAAAGGAATGGAATGGAATGGAATGGCACGGAATGGAATGGAATCAATCCGAAATAAATGGAATGGAATAGAATGGAATGGAGTGGAATGGCATCAAAACGAATGTAATGGAACGGTGTGCAATCATCTCGAATGGAATGGAATGGAATGGAATCGAATCAACCTGAATGGAATGGAATGGAATGGAATGGAAACAACACGAATGGAATGGAATGGAGTGGAATGGAATGGAATGCAATGGAATGGAATGGAAAAGAATGGAATCAAACCGAATGGAATGGAATGGAATCAACAGAAAAGGAATGGAATGGAATGGAATGGAATCAACCCGAATGGAATGGAATCAACTCGAATGGAATGGAATGGAATGGAATGGAATGCAATGGAATGGAATGGAATGGATTGTAACAGAATGGAATCAACCCCAATGGAATGGAATGGAATGGAATGGAATGGCATCAACCCGAAAGGAATGGAAGGCAATGGAATGGAATGGAATGAAATCCACCCGAATGGAATGGAATGGAATGGAATGGAATGGAATCAACTCGAATGGAATGGATTGGAATGGAAAGGAATGGAATCAACCAGAATGGAATGGAATGCAATGGAATGTAATGGAATGGATACAACACGAATGGAATGGAATGGAATCGAATCAACTCGAATGGAATGGAATGGAATGCAATGGAAGCAACCCGAATAGAATGGAATGGAATCGAAAGGAAATGAATGGAATGGAATGCAATGGAATGTAATGGAATGGATACAACACGAATGGAATGGAATGTAATCGAATCAACTCAAAAGGAATGGAATGGAATGGAATGGCACGGAATGGAATGGTATGGAATGGAATCGAATGGAATTGAGTCAACCCGATTGGAGTGGATTGGAATGCAAAGTAATGGAATGGAATGGGGTGGAATTGAATCAATATGAGTGGAATGGAATGGAAAGGAATGGAGTGGAGTGGAATGAAATGGAATGGAATGGAGTGGAATGGAATGGAATGGAATGGAAAGGAATACAATGGAAGCAACCCGAATGGAATGGAAAGGAATGGAATGGAATGGAATGGAATCAAACCGAATGGAATGGAATGGAATGGAAAGGAATCAACCCAAATGGAATGGATTGCAATGGAATGGAACGGAATGGAATCAAACCGAATGGAAGGAAATGGAATGGAATGGAATAGAATGCAAAGCAGTCAACCAGAATGGAATGGAATGGTATGGAATTGATTGGAATAGAATGCAAAGCAATCAACCAGAATGGAATGGAAACAACCCGAATGGAATGGAATGGATTCGAATCAACTCGAATGGAATGGAATGGAATGGAATGGAATGGAATGGAATGGAATGGAATGGAATCAACACAAATGGAATGGAATGGAATCGAAAGGAAATGAATGGAATGGAATGCAATGGAAGCAACCCGAATGTTATGGAATGGAATGGAGAGGAATGGAATCAACCCGAATGGAACGGAATGGAGTGGAATGGAATGGAATGGAATGGAATCAATCCGAAAGGAATGGAGTGGAATGGAATCAACTCGAATGAAATGGAATGGAATGGAATGGAATATAATCAACCCGATTGGAATGGAATGCAATGGAATGGAGGGGAATGGAATCAAACCGAGTGGAATGGATTGGAATGGAATGGAATGCAATGCACCGGATTCAACTTGTATGGAATAGAATGGAATGGAATGGAAAGGAATGGAATGGAATGGAATGGAGTGGAATGGAATGGAGAAACCCGAATGTAATGTAATGGAATGGAATGGAATAAACAAGCATGGAATGAAATGGATGGAATGGATTGCAATGGAATGGAATGGAATGGAATGGAAAGAAATGCAATGGAATAAACCCGAATGGAATGGAAAGGAATGGAATGGAATGGAATGGAATCAACACGAATGGAATTGAATGGAATGGAAAGGAATCAACCCGAATGGAATGGAATGGAATGGAATGGAATGGAATGGAATGGAATGGAATGGAAAGGAATCAATCCGAATGGAATGGAATGAAATGGAATGGAAAGGAATGGAATGGAATTGAATGGAATGGAGTCAACCCGAATGGACTGGAATGGAATGGAATGGAATCAAGCCGAAAGGAGTGCAATTCAATGGAATGGAATGGAATCGAATCAACACGAATGGATTGGAATGGAATGGAATGGAATGGCATGGATACAACCTGAATGGAAAGGAATGGAATGGAATCAACTCAAAAGGAATGGAATGGAATGGAACAGAATGGAATGGTATGGAATGGAATCGAATGGAATTGAATCAACCCGATTGGAGTGGATTGGAATGCAAAGTAATGGAATGGGATGGGGTGGAATTGAATCAATATGAGTGGAATGGAATGGAAAGGAATGGAGTGGAGTGGAATGAAATGGAATGGAATGGAGTGGAGGGAATGGAATGGAATGGAATCCACCGGAATGGAATGGAATGGAATGCAATGGAATGGAATGGAATGGAATAAAATGGAAAGGAAAGAACTCGAATGGAATGTAATGGAATGGAATGGAATCAAACAGAATGGAATGGAATGGAATGGAATGCAATGGAATGGAACGGAATCAACTCGAATGGAATGGAATGCAATGGAATGGAATGGAATCGAAACATCACGAATGGAAAGGAAAGGTATGGAATGGAATCAACTCCAATGGAATGGAATGCAATGGAATGGAATGGAATGGAATGGAATCAACCCGAGTGGAGTGGAATGGAATGGAATGGAATGCAATCAATCCAAATGGAATGGAATAGAATCAACCCGAATGGAATGGAATACAGTGGAATCAAATCAAATGGAATGGAATGGAATGGAATAGATTCAACCTGAATGGAATGGAATGGAATGGAATCAACCGGAATGGAATGGAATGGAATGGAAATGAACGGAATGGAACGGAATGGAATGGAATGGATACAACCCGCATGGAATGGAATGGAGAGGAATCAAGTCGAATGGAATGGAATGGAATGCAATCAACCCGAATGGAATGGAATGGAATGGAATGGAATGGAATGGAATGAAATGGAATGGAATGGAATGGAATCAACCCCAGTGGAATGCAATGGAATGGAATGGAATGCAATGGAATCAACCAGAATGGAATGGAATGGTGTGTAATCAACCCGAATGGAATGGAATGTAATGGAATGGAATCAACCCTAATGGACTGCAATGGAAGGGAATGGAATGGAATGGAATCAACCCGAATGGAATGGAATGGATAGGAATGGAATGGAATGGAATGCAATCAAACCGAATGGAATGGAATGGAATGGAATGGAATGGAATGGAATCAACCCGAATGGAATGGAATGCAATGGAATGCAATGCAAACGAATCAACACGAATGGAATGGAATGGAATGGAATCAACTCGAATGGAATGGAATGCAATGGAATCAACCCGAATGGAATGGAATGCAATGGAATGGAATGGAATGGAATCAACCCGAATGGAATGGAATCAAATGGAATGGAATGGAATGGAATCAATCTGAATGGAATGGAATGGAATGGAACGGAATGGAATGGAATCAACCCGAACGGAATGGAATGGAGTGGAGTCAACTCGAATGGAATGGAATGGAATGGAATGGAATGGAATGGAATCAAGCCGAATGGAATGGAATAGAATTGAATGGAATCAACAAGAATGAAATGGAATGGATTCAACCCGAATGGATTGGAATGGAATGGAATGGAATGGAATGGAATGGAAAGAAAGGAAACGAATGGAATCAAACCGAATGGAATGGAATGTAATGGAATGGAATCAACCCGAATGAAATGGAATGGAATGGAATGCAATGGAATGGAATCAATCCGAATGGAATGGAATGGAATGGAATGGAATCAAACCGAATGGAATGGAATGGAATGGAATGGAATCAACCCGAATGGAATGGAATGGAATCAACCCGAAAGGAATGGAAGGCAATTAAATGGAATGGAATGGAATCCACCCGAATGGAATGGGATGGAATGGAATCAACTCGAATGGAATGGATTGGAATGGAATGGAATGGAATCAACCCGAATGGAAAGGAATGCAATGGAATGGAATCAACCTGAATGGAATGGAATGGAATGGAATGGAATGGAATGGAATGGAATGGAATTGAATGCAAATCAGTCAACAAGAATGGAATCAAATGCAATGGAATGGAATGGAATAGAATGCAAAGCAATCAACCAGAATGGAATGGAATGGAATGGAAAGGAATCAACCCGAATGGAATGGAATGGATTGGAATCAACTCGAATGGAATGGAATGGAATGCAATGGAAGCAACCCGAATGGAATGGAATTGAATGGAATAGAATGGAATGGAATCAACGAGAACGGAATGGAATGGAATGGAATGGAATGGAATGGAATCAAACCGAATGGAATGGAATGCAATGGAATGCAATGGAATCGAATCAACATGAATGGAATGGAATGGAATGGAATCAACTCGAATGGAATTGAATGGAATGGAATCAACCCGAATGGAATGGAATGCAATGGAATGGAATGGAATGGAATCAACCCGAATGGAATGGAATCAAATGGAATGGAATGGAATGTAATCAATACGAATGGAATGGAATGGAACGGAATGGAATGGAATCAAACCGAACGGAATGGAATGGAGTGGAGTCAACGCGAATGGAATGGAATGGAATGGAATGGAATGGAATCAACCCGAATGGAATGGAATGCAATGGAATGGAATGGAATGGAATCAACCCGAATGTAACGGAATGGATTGGAATCAACTCGAATGGAATGGAATGGAATGGAATGGAATGGAATGGAATGGAATGAAATGGAAGCAACACGAATGGAATGGAATGGAATGGAATGGAATCAACCAGAATGGAATGGAATGGAATGGAATCAACCCGAATGGAAAGGAATGCAATGGAATGGAATCAACTCGAATGGAATGGAATGGAATGGAATGGAATGGAATTGAATGCCAATCAGTCAACAAGAATGGAATCGAATGCAATGCAATGGAATGGAATAGAATGAGAAGCAATCAACCAGAATGGAATGGAATGGAATGGAATGGATTGGAATCAACCCGAGTGGAATGCAATGGAATGGAATGGAATGCAATGGAATCAACCAGAATGGAATGGAATGGTATGGAATCAACCCGAATGGAATGGAATAGAATCAACCCTAATGGACTGCAATGGAAGGGAATGGAATGGAATGGAATCAACCCGAATGGAATGGAATGGAAAGGAATGGAATGGAATGGAATGCAATCAACCCGAATGGAATGGAATTGAATGGAATGGAATGGAATGGAATGGAATGGAATGGAATCAACCCGAATGGAATGGAAGGCAATGGAATGCAATGCAATCGAATCAACACGAATGGAATGGAATGGAATGGAATGGCATCAACTCGAATGGAATGGAATGCAATGGAGTGAACTCGAATGGAATGGAATGCAATGGAATGGAATGGAATGGAATGGAGTGGAATGGAATGGAGAAACCCGAATGTAATATAATGGAATGGAATGGAATGGAATGGAATGGAATAAACCCGTATGGAATGAAATGGAATGGAATGGATTGGAATGGAATGGAATGGAATGGAATGGAATGGAAAGAAATGCAATGGAATAAACCCGAATGGAATGGAAAGGAATGGAGTGGAATGGAATCAACACGAATGGAATGGAAAGGAATCAACCAGAATGGAATGGAATGGAATGGAATGGAATGGAATGGAATGGAAAGGAATCAATCCGAATGGAATGGAATGAAATGGAATGGAAAGGAATGGAATGGAATTGAGTGGAATGGAGTCAACCCGAATGGAATGGAATGCAACGGAATGGAATGGAATGGAAGCAACCCGAATGGAATGGAATCAAATGGAATGGAATGGAATGGAATCAATCTGAATGGAATGGAATGGAATGGAACGGAATGGAATGGAATCAACCCGAACGGAATGGAATGGAGTGGAGTCAACTCGAATGGAATGCAATGGAATGGAATGGAATGGAATGGAATGGAATGGAAACAAGCCGAATGGAATGGAATAGAATTGAATGGAATCAACAAGAATGAAATGGAATGGATTCAACCCGAATGGAATGGAATGGAATGGAATGGAATGGAATGGAATCAACCCGAATGAAATGGAATGGAATGGAATGCAATGGAATGGAATCAATCCGAATGGAATGGAATGGAATGGAATGGAATGGAATGGAATGGAATCAAACGGAATGGAATGGAATGGAATGGAATGGAATGAAATGAAATGGAATGGAATGGAAAGGAATCAACCCGAATGCAATGGAATGGAATCAACCCGGAAGGCATGGAAGGCAATTTAATGGAATGGAATGGAATCCACCCGAATGGGATGGAATGGAATGGAATCAACTCGAATGGAATGGATTGGAATGGAATGGAATGGAATCAACCCGAATGGAAAGGAATGCAATGGAATGGAATGGAATGGAATGGAATCAACCCGAATGGAATGGAATGGAATGGAATTGAATGCAAATCAGTCAACAAGAATGGAATCGAATGCAATGGAATGGAATGGAATAGAATGCAAAGCAATCAACCAGAATGGAATGGAATGGAATGGAAAGGAATCAACCCAAATGGAATGGAATGGATTGGAATCAACTCGAATGGAATGGAATGGAATGCAATGGAAGCAACTCGAATGGAATGGAATGGAATGGAATAGAATGCAATGGAATCAACGAGAACGGAATGGAATGGAATGGAATGGAATGGAATGGAATGGAATGGAATGGAATCAAACCGAATGGAATGGAATGCAATGGAATGCAATGGAATCGAATCAACATGAATGGAATGGAATGGAATGGAATCAACTCGAATGGAATTGAATGGAATGGAATCAACCCGAATGGAATGGAATGCAATGGAATGGAATGGAATGGAATCAACCCGAAAGGAATGGAATCAAATGGAATGGAATGGAATGGAATCAAACCGAACGGAATGGAATGGAGTGGAGTCAACGCGAATGGAATGGAATGGAATGGAATGGAATGGAATCAACCCGAATGGAATGGAATGCAATGGAATGGAATGGAATGGAATCAACCCGAATGTAACGGAATGGATTGGAATCAACTCGAATGGAATGGAATGGAATGGAATGGAATGGAATGGAATGGAATGAAATGGAAGCAACACGAATGGAATGGAATGGAATGGAATGGAATCAACCAGAATGGAATGGAATGGAATGGAATCAACCCGAATGGAAAGGAATGCAATGGAATGGAATCAACTCGAATGGAATGGAATGGAATGGAATGGAATGGAATTGAATGCCAATCAGTCAACAAGAATGGAATCGAATGCAATGCAATGGAATGGAATAGAATGAGAAGCAATCAACCAGAATGGAATGGAATGGAATGGAATGGATTGGAATCAACCCGAGTGGAATGCAATGGAATGGAATGGAATGCAATGGAATCAACCAGAATGGAATGGAATGGTATGGAATCAACCCGAATGGAATGGAATAGAATCAACCCTAATGGACTGCAATGGAAGGGAATGGAATGGAATGGAATCAACCCGAATGGAATGGAATGGAAAGGAATGGAATGGAATGGAATGCAATCAACCCGAATGGAATGGAATTGAATGGAATGGAATGGAATGGAATGGAATGGAATGGAATCAACCCGAATGGAATGGAAGGCAATGGAATGCAATGCAATCGAATCAACACGAATGGAATGGAATGGAATGGAATGGCATCAACTCGAATGGAATGGAATGCAATGGAGTGAACTCGAATGGAATGGAATGCAATGGAATGGAATGGAATGGAATGGAGTGGAATGGAATGGAGAAACCCGAATGTAATATAATGGAATGGAATGGAATGGAATGGAATGGAATAAACCCGTATGGAATGAAATGGAATGGAATGGATTGGAATGGAATGGAATGGAATGGAATGGAATGGAAAGAAATGCAATGGAATAAACCCGAATGGAATGGAAAGGAATGGAGTGGAATGGAATCAACACGAATGGAATGGAAAGGAATCAACCAGAATGGAATGGAATGGAATGGAATGGAATGGAATGGAATGGAAAGGAATCAATCCGAATGGAATGGAATGAAATGGAATGGAAAGGAATGGAATGGAATTGAGTGGAATGGAGTCAACCCGAATGGAATGGAATGCAACGGAATGGAATGGAATGGAAGCAACCCGAATGGAATGGAATCAAATGGAATGGAATGGAATGGAATCAATCTGAATGGAATGGAATGGAATGGAACGGAATGGAATGGAATCAACCCGAACGGAATGGAATGGAGTGGAGTCAACTCGAATGGAATGCAATGGAATGGAATGGAATGGAATGGAATGGAATGGAAACAAGCCGAATGGAATGGAATAGAATTGAATGGAATCAACAAGAATGAAATGGAATGGATTCAACCCGAATGGAATGGAATGGAATGGAATGGAATGGAATGGAATCAACCCGAATGAAATGGAATGGAATGGAATGCAATGGAATGGAATCAATCCGAATGGAATGGAATGGAATGGAATGGAATGGAATGGAATGGAATCAAACGGAATGGAATGGAATGGAATGGAATGGAATGAAATGAAATGGAATGGAATGGAAAGGAATCAACCCGAATGCAATGGAATGGAATCAACCCGGAAGGCATGGAAGGCAATTTAATGGAATGGAATGGAATCCACCCGAATGGGATGGAATGGAATGGAATCAACTCGAATGGAATGGATTGGAATGGAATGGAATGGAATCAACCCGAATGGAAAGGAATGCAATGGAATGGAATGGAATGGAATGGAATCAACCCGAATGGAATGGAATGGAATGGAATTGAATGCAAATCAGTCAACAAGAATGGAATCGAATGCAATGGAATGGAATGGAATAGAATGCAAAGCAATCAACCAGAATGGAATGGAATGGAATGGAAAGGAATCAACCCAAATGGAATGGAATGGATTGGAATCAACTCGAATGGAATGGAATGGAATGCAATGGAAGCAACTCGAATGGAATGGAATGGAATGGAATAGAATGCAATGGAATCAACGAGAACGGAATGGAATGGAATGGAATGGAATGGAATGGAATGGAATGGAATCAAACCGAATGGAATGGAATGCAATGGAATGCAATGGAATCGAATCAACATGAATGGAATGGAATGGAATGGAATCAACTCGAATGGAATTGAATGGAATGGAATCAACCCGAATGGAATGGAATGCAATGGAATGGAATGGAATGGAATCAACCCGAAAGGAATGGAATCAAATGGAATGGAATGGAATGGAATCAATCCGAATGGAATGGAATGGAACGGAATGGAATGGAATCAAACCGAACGGAATGGAATGGAGTGGAGTCAACTCGAATGGAATGGAATGGAATGGAATCAACCCGAATGGAATGGAATGCAATGGAATGGAATGGAATGGAATCAACCCGAATGTAATGGAATGGATTGGAATCAACTCGAATGGAATGGAATGGAATGGAATGGAATGGAATGGAATGGAATGGAATGGAATGCAATGGAAGCAACCCGAATGGAATGGAATGGAATGGAATCAACCAGAATGGAATGCAATGAAATGGAATCAACACGAATGGAATGGAATGGAATGGAATCAACTCGAATGGAATGGAATGGATTGGAATTGAATGGAATGGAGTCAACCTGAATGGAATGGAATGGATTGGAATCAACTCGAATTGAATGGAATGGAATAGATTGGAATGGAATGGAATGGATTGCAATGGAATCAACTCGTATGGATTGGAATGGAGTGGAATGGAAAGGAATGGAATGGAACGGAATGGAATGGAATGGAATGGAATGGCATGGAAAGGAATGCAATGGAAGCAACCCGAATGGAATGGAAAGGAATGGAATGGAATGGAATGGAATCAAACCGAATGGAATGGAATGGAATGGAAAGGAATCAACCCAAGTGGAATCGATTGCAATGGAATGGAACGGAATGGAATCAACCCGAATGGAAGGAAATGGAATGGAATGGAATAGAATGCAAAGCAGTCAACCAGAATGGAATGGAATGGTATGGAATTGATTGGAATAGAATGCAGAGCAATCAACCAGAATGGAATGGAAACAACCCGAATGGAATGGAATGGATTCGAATCAACTCGAATGGAATGGAATGGAATGGAATGGAGTGGAATGGAATGGAATGGAATCAACACAAATGGAATGGAATGGAATCGAAAGGAAATGAATGGAATGGAATGCAATGGAAGCAACCCGAATGCAATGGAATGGAATGGAGAGGAATGGAATCAACCCGAATGGAACGGAATGGAGTGGAATGGAATGGAATGGAATGGAATCAATCCGAAAGGAATGGAGTGGAATGGAATCAACTCGAATGGAATGGAATGGAATATAATCAACCCGATTGGAATGGAATGCAATGGAATGGAGTGGAATGGAATCAAACCGAATGGAATGGATTGGAATGGAATGGAATGCAATGCACCGGATTCAACTTGTATGGAATAGAATGGAATGGAATGGAAAGGAATGGAATGGAATGGAATGGAATGGAGTGGAATGGAATGGAGAAACCCGAATGTAATGGAATGGAATGGAATGGAATGGAATGGAATAAACAAGCATGGAAGGAAATGGAATGGAATGGATTGGAATGGAATGGAATGGAATGGAAAGAAATGCAATGGAATAAACCCGAATGGAATGGAAAGGAATGGAATGGAATGGAATGGAATCAACACGAATGGAATTGAATGGAATGGAAAGGAGTCAACCCGAATGGAATGGAATGGAATGGAATGGAATGGAAAGGAATCAATCCGAATGGAATGGAATGAAATGCAATGGAAAGGAATGGAATGGAATTGAATGGAATGGAGTCAACCCGAATGGAATGGAATGGAATGGAATGGAATCAACCCGAAAGGAGTGCAATTCAATGGAATGGAATGGAATCGAATCAACACGAATGGATTGGAATGGAATGGAATGGAATGGCATGAATACAACCTGAATGGAATGGAATGGAATGGAATGGAATCAACTCAAAAGGAATGGAATGGAATGGAACAGAATGGAATGGTATGGAATGGAATCGAATGGAATTGAATCAACCCGATTGGAGTGGATTGGAATGCAAAGTAATGGAATGGGATGGGGTGGAATTGAATCAATATGAGTGGAATGGAATGGAAAGGAATGGAGTGGAGTGGAATGAAATGGAATGGAATGGAGTGGAGGGAATGGAATGGAATGGAATGGAATCAACCGGAATGGAATGGAATGCAATGGAATGGAATGGAATGGAATAAAATGGAAAGGAAGGAAATCGAATGGAATGTAATGGAATGGAATGGAATCAAACAGAATGGAATGGAATGGAATGGAATGCAATGGAATGGAATGGAATCAACTCGAATGGAATGGAATGCAACGGAATGGAATGGAATCGAAACATCACGAATGGAAAGGAAAGGTATGGAATGGAATCAACTCCAATGGAATGGAATGCAATGGAATGGAATGGAATGGAATGGAATCAACCCGAGTGGAGTGGAATGGAATGGAATGGAATGCAATCAATCCAAATGGAATGGAATAGACTCAACGCGAATGGAATGGAATACAGTGGAATCAAATCAAATGGAATGGAATGGATTCAACCTGAATGGAATGGAATGGAATGGAATCAACCGGAATGGAATGGAATGGAATGGAATGGAACGGAATGGAATGGAACGGAATGGAATGGAATGGATTCAACCCGCATGGAATGGAATGGAGAGGAATCAAGTCGAATGGAATGGAATGGAATGGAATCAACCGGAATGGAAAGGAATGGAAGGGAATGGAATGGAATGGAATGGAATGGAATGAAATGGAATGGAATGGAATGGAATCAACCCGAGTGGAATGCAATGGAATGGAATGGAATGCAATGGAATCAACCAGAATGGAATGGAATGGTATGGAATCAACCCGAATGGAATGGAATGTAATGGAATGGAATCAACCCTAATGGACTGCAATGGAAGGGAATGGAATGGAATGGAATCAACCCGAATGGAATGGAATGGAAAGGAATGGAATTGAATGGAATCAACCCGAATGGAATGGAATGCAATGGAATCAACCCGAATGGAATGGAATGCAATGGAATGGAATGGAATGGAATCAACCCGAATGGAATGGAATCAAATAGAATGGAATGGAATGGAATCAATCTGAATGGAATGGAATGGAATGGAACGGAATGGAATGGAATCAACCCGAACGGAATGGAATGGAGTGGAGTCAACTCGAATGGAATGGAATGGAATGGAATGGAATCAAGCCGAATGGAATGGAATAGAATTGAATGGAATCAACAAGAATGAAATGCAATTGATTCAACCCGAATGGATTGGAATGGAATGGAATGGAATGGAATGGAATGGAATGGAATCAACCCGAATGAAATAGAATGGAATGGAATGCAATGGAATGGAATCAATCCGAATGGAATGGAATGGAATGGAATGGAATCAAACCGAATGGAATGGAATGGAATGGAATCAACCCGAATGGCATGGAGTGGAATGGAATCAACCCGAAAGGAATGGAAGGCAATTTAATGGAATGGATTGGAATCCACCCGAATGGAATGCAATGGAAAGGAATCAACCCGAATGGAATGGAATGGAATGGAATGGAATGGAATGGAATGGAATGGAATGGAATGCAAATCAGTCAACAAGAATGGAATCGAATGCAATGGAATGGAATGGAATAGAATGCAAAGCAATCAACCAGAATGGAATGGAATGGAATGGAAAGGAATCAACCCGAATGGAATGGAATGGATTGGAATCAACTCGAATGGAATGGAATGGAATGCAATGGAAGCAACCCGAATGGAATGGAATGGAATGGAATAGAATGGAATGGAATCAACGAGAACGGAATGGAATGGAATGGAATGGAATGGAATGGAATGGAATCAAACCGAATGGAATGGAATGCAATGGAATGCAATGGAATCGAATCAACATGAATGGAATGGAATGGAATGGAATCAACTCGAATGGAATTGAATGGAATGGAATCAACCCGAATGGAATGGAATGCAATGGAATGGAATGGAATGGAATCAACCCGAATGGAATGGAATCAAATGGAATGGAATGGAATGGAATCGATCCGAATGGAATGGAATGGAACGGAATGGAATGGAATCAAACCGAACGGAATGGAATGGAGTGGAGTCAACTGGAATGGAATGGAATGGAAAGGAATGGAATGGAATCCACCCGAATGGAATGGAATGCAATGGAATGGAATGGAATGGAATCAACCCGAATGTAATGGAATGGATTGGAATCAACTCGAATGGAATGGAATGGAATGGAATGGAATGCAATGCAATGCAATGGAAGCAACCCGAATGGAATGGAATGGAATGGAATGGAATCAACCAGAATGGAATGGAATGGAATGGAATCAACCCGAATGGAAAGGAATGCAATGGAATGGAATCAACCCGAATGGAATGGAATGGAATGGAATGGAATGGAAAGCAAATCAGTCAACAAGAATGGAATCGAATGCAATGGAATGGAATGGAATAGAATGCAAAGCAATCAACCAGAATGGAATGGAATGGAATGGAATGGATTGGAATCAACTCGAATGGAATGGAATGGAATGGAATGGAATGCAATGGAAGCAACCCGAATGGAATGGAATGGAATGGAATGGAATGGAATATAATGGAATGGAATCAACGAGAATGGAATGGAATGGAATGGAATGGAATGGAATCAAAAAGAATGGAATGGAATGCAATGGAATCGAATCAACATGAATGGAATGGAATGGAATGGAATCAACTCGAATGGAATTGAATGGAATGGAATCAACCCGAATGGAATGGAATGCAATGGAATGGAATGGAATGGAATCAACCCGAATGGAATGGAATCAAATGGAATGGAATGGAATGGAATCAATACGAATGGAATGGAATGGAACGGAATGGAATGGAATCAAACCGAACGGAATGGAATGGAGTGGAGTCAACTCGAATGGAATGGAATGGAATGGAATGGAAAGGAATGGAATGGAATCAACCCGAATGGAATGGAATGCAATGGAATGGATTGGAATGGAATCAACCCGAATGGAATGGAATGGATTGGAATCAACTCGAATGGATTGGAATGGAATGCATTGGAATGGAATGGAATGGAATGGAATGCAATGGAAGCAACCCGAATGGAATGGAATTGAATGGAATGGAATGGAATCAACCAGAATGGAATGGAATGGAATGGAATGGAATGGAATCAACCCGAATGGAATGGAATGGAATGGAATCAACTCGAATGGAATGGAATGGATTGGAATTGAATGGAATGGAGTCAACCTGAATGGAATGGAATGGATTGGAATCAACTCGAATTGAACGGAATGGAACAGATTGGAATGGAATGGAATGGAATGCAATGGAATCAACTCGTATGGATTGGAATGGAATAGAATGGAAAGGAATGGAACGGAACGGAATGGAATGGAATAGAATGGAATGGAAAGGAATGCAATGTAAGCAACCCGAATGCAATGGAATGGAACGGAATGGAATGGAATGGAATCAAACTGAATGGAATGGAATGGAATGGAAAGGAATCAACCCAAATGGATTGGATTGCAATGGAATGGAATGGAATGGAATCAACCCGAATGGAATGGAATCAAATGGAATGGAATGGAATGGAATCAATCCGAATGGAATGGAATGGAACGGAATGGAATGGAATCAAACCGAACGGAATGGAATGGAGTGGAGTCAACTCGAATGGAATGGAATGGAATGGAATGGAATGGAATCAACCCGAATGGAATGGAATGCAATGGAATGGAATGGAATGGAATCAACCCGAATGTAATGGAATGGATTGGAATCAACTCGAATGGAATGGAATGGAATGGAATGCAATGGAAGCAACCCGAATGGAATGGAATGGAATGGAATCAACCAGAATGGAATGCAATGGAATGGAATCAACACGAATGGAATGGAATGGAATGGAATGGAATCAACTCGAATGGAATGGAATGGATTGCAATTGAATGGAATGGAGTCAACCTGAATGGAATGGAATGGATTGGAATCAACTCGAATTGAATGGAATGGAATAGATTGGAATGGAATGGAATGGATTGCAATGGAATCAACTCGTATGGATTGGAATGGAGTGGAATGGAAAGGAATGGAATGGAACGGAATGGAATGGAATGGAATGGAATGGCATGGAAAGGAATGCAATGGAAGCAACCCGAATGGAATGGAAAGGAATGGAATGGAATGGAATGGAATCAAACCGAATGGAATGGAATGGAATGGAAAGGAATCAACCCAAGTGGAATCGATTGCAATGGAATGGAACGGAATGGAATCAACCCGAATGGAAGGAAATGGAATGGAATGGAATAGAATGCAAAGCAGTCAACCAGAATGGAATGGAATGGTATGGAATTGATTGGAATAGAATGCAGAGCAATCAACCAGAATGGAATGGAAACAACCCGAATGGAATGGAATGGATTCGAATCAACTCGAATGGAATGGAATGGAATGGAATGGAGTGGAATGGAATGGAATGGAATCAACACAAATGGAATGGAATGGAATCGAAAGGAAATGAATGGAATGGAATGCAATGGAAGCAACCCGAATGTAATGGAATGGAATGGAGAGGAATGGAATCAACCCGAATGGAACGGAATGGAGTGGAATGGAATGGAATGGAATGGAATCAATCCGAAAGGAATGGAGTGGAATGGAATCAACTCGAATGGAATGGAATGGAATATAATCAACCCGATTGGAATGGAATGCAATGGAATGGAGTGGAATGGAATCAAACCGAATGGAATGGATTGGAATGGAATGGAATGCAATGCACCGGATTCAACTTGTATGGAATAGAATGGAATGGAATGGAAAGGAATGGAATGGAATGGAATGGAATGGAGTGGAATGGAATGGAGAAACCCGAATGTAATGTAATGGAATGGAATGGAATGGAATGGAATAAACAAGCATGGAAGGAAATGGAATGGAATGGATTGGAATGGAATGGAATGGAATGGAATGGAATGGAATGGAAAGGAATCAATCCGAATGGAATGGAATGAAATGCAATGGAAAGGAATGGAATGGAATTGAATGGAATGGAGTCAACCCGAATGGAATGGAATGGAATGGAATGGAATCAACCCGAAAGGAGTGCAATTCAATGGAATGGAATGGAATCGAATCAACACGAATGGATTGGAATGGAATGGAATGGAATGGCATGAATACAACCCGAATGGAATGGAATGGAATGGAATGGAATCAACTCAAAAGGAATGGAATGGAATGGAACAGAATGGAATGGTATGGAATGGAATCGAATGGAATTGAATCAACCCGATTGGAGTGGATTGGAATGCAAAGTAATGGAATGGGATGGGGTGGAATTGAATCAATATGAGTGGAATGGAATGGAAAGGAATGGAGTGGAGTGGAATGAAATGGAATGGAATGGAGTGGAGGGAATGGAATGGAATGGAATGGAATCAACCGGAATGGAATGGAATGCAATGGAATGGAATGGAATGGAATAAAATGGAAAGGAAGGAAATCGAATGGAATGTAATGGAATGGAATGGAATCAAACAGAATGGAATGGAATGGAATGGAATGCAATGGAATGGAATGGAATCAACTCGAATGGAATGGAATGCAACGGAATGGAATGGAATCGAAACATCACGAATGGAAAGGAATGGTATGGAATGGAATCAACTCCAATGGAATGGAATGCAATGGAATGGAATGGAATGGAATGGAATCAACCCGAGTGGAGTGGAATGGAATGGAATGGAATGCAATCAATCCAAATGGAATGGAATAGACTCAACGCGAATGGAATGGAATACAGTGGAATCAAATCAAATGGAATGGAATGGAATGGAATGGATTCAACCTGAATGGAATGGAATGGAATGGAATCAACCGGAATGGAATGGAATGGAATGGAATGGAACGGAATGGAATGGAACGGAATGGAATGGAATGGATTCAACCCGCATGGAATGGAATGGAGAGGAATCAAGTCGAATGGAATGGAATGGAATGGAATCAACCGGAATGGAAAGGAATGGAATGGAATGGAATGGAATGGAATGGAATGGAATGAAATGGAATGGAATGGAATGGAATGGAATGGAATGGAATGGAATGGAATGGAATGAAATGGAATGGAATGGAATGGAATGGAATGGAATGGAATGGAATGAAATGGAATGGAATGGAATGGAATCAACCCGAGTGGAATGCAATGGAATGGAATGGAATGCAATGGAATCAACCAGAATGGAATGGAATGGTATGGAATCAACCCGAATGGAATGGAATGTAATGGAATGGAATCAACCCTAATGGACTGCAATGGAAGGGAATGGAATGGAATGGAATCAACCCGAATGGAATGGAATGGAAAGGAATGGAATGGAATGGAATCAACACGAATGGAATGGAATGCAATGGAATCAACCCGAATGGAATGGAATGCAATGGAATGGAATGGAATGGAATCAACCCGAATGGAATGGAATCAAATAGAATGGAATGGAATGGAATCAATCTGAATGGAATGGAATGGAATGGAACGGAATGGAATGGAATCAACCCGAACGGAATGGAATCAACCCGAACGGAATGGAATGGAGTGGAGTCAACTCGAATGGAATGGAATGGAATGGAATGGAATGGAATCAAGCCGAATGGAATGGAATAGAATTGAATGGAATCAACAAGAATGAAATGCAATTGATTCAACCCGAATGGATTGGAATGGAATGGAATGGAATGGAATGGAATGGAATGGAAAGAAAGGAAACGAATGGAATCAAACCGAACGGAATGGAATGGAATGGAATGGAATCAACCCGAATGAAATGGAATGGAATGGAATGCAATGGAATGGAATCAATCCGAATGGAATGGAATGGAATGGAATGGAATCAAACCGAATGGAATGGAATGGAATGGAAGGGAATGGAATCAACCCGAAAGGAATGGAAGGCAATTTAATGGAATGGATTGGAATCCACCCGAATGGAATGCAATGGAAAGGAATCAACCCGAATGGAATGGAATGGAATGGAATGGAATGGAATGGAATGCAAATCAGTCAACAAGAATGGAATCGAATGCAATGGAATGGAATGGAATAGAATGCAAAGCAATCAACCAGAATGGAATGGAATGGAATGGAAAGGAATCAACCCGAATGGAATGGAATGGATTGGAATCAACTCGAATGGAATGGAATGGAATGCAATGGAAGCAACCCGAATGGAATGGAATGGAATGGAATGGAATAGAATGGAATGGAATCAACGAGAACGGAATGGAATGGAATGGAATGGAATGGAATGGAATGGAATGGAATCAAACCGAATGGAATGGAATGCAATGGAATGCAATGGAATCGAATCAACATGAATGGAATGGAATGGAATGGAATCAACTCGAATGGAATTGAATGGAACGGAATCAACCCGAATGGAATGGAATGCAATGGAATGGAATGGAATGGAATCAACCCGAATGGAATGGAATCAAATGGAATGGAATGGAATGGAATCGATCCGAATGGAATGGAATGGAACGGAATGGAATGGAATCAAACCGAACGGAATGGAATGGAGTGGAGTCAACTGGAATGGAATGGAATGGAAAGGAATGGAATGGAATCAACCCGAATGGAATGGAATGCAATGGAATGGAATGGAATGGAATCAACCCGAATGTAATGGAATGGATTGGAATCAACTCGAATGGAATGGAATGGAATGGAATGGAATGGAATGCAATGCAATGGAAGCAACCCGAATGGAATGGAATGGAATGGAATGGAATCAACCAGAATGGAATGGAATGGAATGGAATCAACCCGAATGGAAAGGAATGCAATGGAATGGAATCAACCCGAATGGAATGGAATGGAATGGAATGGAATGGAATGGAAAGCAAATCAGTCAACAAGAATGGAATCGAATGCAATGGAATGGAATGGAATAGAATGCAAAGCAATCAACCAGAATGGAATGGAATGGAATGGAATGGATTGGAATCAACTCGAATGGAATGGAATGGAATGGAATGGAATGCAATGGAAGCAACCCGAATGGAATGGAATGGAATGGAATGGAATGGAATATAATGGAATGGAATCAACGAGAATGGAATGGAATGGAATGGAATGGAATGGAATCAAAAAGAATGGAAGGGAATGCAATGGAATCGAATCAACATGAATGGAATGGAATGGAATGGAATCAACTCGAATGGAATTGAATGGAATGGAATCAACCCGAATGGAATGGAATGCAATGGAATAGAATGGAATGGAATCAACCCGAATGGAATGGAATCAAATGGAATGGAATGGAATGGAATCAATACGAATGGAATGGAATGGAACGGAATGGAATGGAATCAAACCGAACGGAATGGAATGGAGTGGAGTCAACTCGAATGGAATGGAATGGAATGGAATGGAAAGGAATGGAATGGAATCAACCCGAATGGAATGGAATGCAATGGAATGGATTGGAATGGAATCAACCCGAATGGAATGGAATGGATTGGAATCAACTCGAATGGATTGGAATGGAATGCATTGGAATGGAATGGAATGGAATGGAATGCAATGGAAGCAACCCGAATGGAATGGAATTGAATGGAATGGAATGGAATCAACCAGAATGGAATGGAATGGAATGGAATGGAATAGAATCAACCCGAATGGAATGGAATGGAATGGAATCAACTCGAATGGAATGGAATGGATTGGAATTGAATGGAATGGAGTCAACCTGAATGGAATGGAATGGATTGGAATCAACTCGAATTGAACGGAATGGAACAGATTGGAATGGAATGGAATGGAATGCAATGGAATCAACTCGTATGGATTGGAATGGAATAGAATGGAAAGGAATGGAACGGAACGGAATGGAATGGAATAGAATGGAATGGAAAGGAATTCAATGGAAGCAACCCGAATGCAATGGAATGGAACGGAATGGAATGGAATGCAATCAAACTGAATGGAATGGAATGGAATGGAAAGGAATCAACCCAAATGGAATGGATTGCAATGGAATGGAATGGAATGGAATCAACCCGAATGGAAGGAAACGGAATGGAATGGAATACAATGCAAAGCATTCAACCAGAATGGAATGGAATGGTATGGAATTGAGTGAAATAGAATGCAAAGCAATCAACCAGAATGGAATGGAAACAACCCAAATGGAATGGAAAGGATTGGAATCAACTCGAATGGAATGGAATGGAATGGAATGGAATGGAATGGAATGGAATCAACACAAATGGAATGGAATGGAATCGAAAGGAAATGAATGGAATGGAATGCAATGGAAGCAACCCGAATGTAATGGAATGGAATGGAATGGAATGGAATCAACCCGAATGGAACGGAATGGAGTGGAATGGAATGGAATGGAATGGAATCAATCCGAATGGAATGGAGTGGAAAGGAATCAACTCGAGTGGAATGGAATGGAATGGAATGGAATATAATCAACGCGATTGGAATGGAATGCAATGGAATGGAGTGGAATGGAATCAACCCGAATGGAACGGATTGGAATGGAATGGAATGCAATGCACTGGATTCAACTGGTATGGAATAGAATGGAATGGAATGGAAAGGAATGGAATGGAATGGAATGGAGTGGAATGGAATGGAGAAACCCGAATGTAATGTAATGGAATGGAATGGAATGGAATGAAATAAACCCGCATGGAATGAAATGGAATGGAATGGATTGGAATGGAATGGAATGGAATGGAATGGAAAGAAATGCAATGGAATAAACCCGAATGGAATGGAAAGGAATGGAATGGAATGGAATGGAATCAACACGAATGGAATGGAATGGAATGGAAAGGAATCAACCCGAATGGAATGGAATGAAATGGAATGGAAAGGAATGGAATGGAATTGAATGGAATTGAGTCAACCCGAATGTAATGTAATGGAATGGAATCAACCCGAAGGAGTGGAATTCAATGGAATGGAATGGAATCGAATCAACTCGAATGGATTGGAATGGATTGGAATCAACTCAAATGGAATCGAATGCAATGGAATCGAATCGATTCAACCCGAATATAATGGAATGGAATGGAATGGAATGGAGTGGAATGGCATCAAAACAAATGGAATGGAACGGTGTGCAATCATCTCGAATGGAATGGAATGGAATGGAATCGAATCAACCTGAATGGAATGGAATGGAACGGAATGGAAACAACACGAATGGAATGGAATGGAGTGGAATGGAATGGAATGCAATGGAATGGAATGGAAAAGAACGGAATGAAACCGAATGGAATGGAATGGAATCAACAGAAAAGGAATGGAATGGAATGGAATGGAATCAACACGAATGGAATGGAATGGAATGGAATGGAATGGAATGGAATGGAATGGAATCAACCCGAATGGAATGGAATCAACTCGAATGGAATGGAATGGAATGGAATGGAATGGATTGTAACAGAATGGAATCAACCCCAATGGAATGGAATGGAATGGAATGGAATGGCATCAACCCGAAAGGAATGGAAGGCAATGGAATGGAATGGAATGAAATCCACCCGAATGGAATGGAATGGAATGGAATCAACTCGAATGGAATGGATTGGAATGGAAAGGAATCGAATCAACCAGAATGGAATGGAATGCAATGGAATGTAATGGAATGGATACAACACGAATGGAATGGAATGGAATCGAATCAACTCAAAAGGAATGGAATGGAATGGAATGGCACGGAATGGAATGGAATCAATCCGAAATAAATGGAATGGAATAGAATGGAATGGAGTGGAATGGCATCAAAACGAATGTAATGGAACGGTGTGCAATCATCTCGAATGGAATGGAATGGAATGGAATCGAATCAACCTGAATGGAATGGAATGGAATGGAATGGAAACAACACGAATGGAATGGAATGGAGTGGAATGGAATGGAATGCAATGGAATGGAATGGAAAAGAATGGAATCAAACCGAATGGAATGGAATGGAATCAACAGAAAAGGAATGGAATGGAATGGAATGGAATCAACCCGAATGGAATGGAATCAACTCGAATGGAATGGAATGGAATGGAATGGAATGCAATGGAATGGAATGGAATGGATTGTAACAGAATGGAATCAACCCCAATGGAATGGAATGGAATGGAATGGAATGGCATCAACCCGAAAGGAATGGAAGGCAATGGAATGGAATGGAATGAAATCCACCCGAATGGAATGGAATGGAATGGAATGGAATGGAATCAACTCGAATGGAATGGATTGGAATGGAAAGGAATGGAATCAACCAGAATGGAATGGAATGCAATGGAATGTAATGGAATGGATACAACACGAATGGAATGGAATGGAATCGAATCAACTCGAATGGAATGGAATGGAATGCAATGGAAGCAACCCGAATAGAATGGAATGGAATCGAAAGGAAATGAATGGAATGGAATGCAATGGAATGTAATGGAATGGATACAACACGAATGGAATGGAATGTAATCGAATCAACTCAAAAGGAATGGAATGGAATGGAATGGCACGGAATGGAATGGTATGGAATGGAATCGAATGGAATTGAGTCAACCCGATTGGAGTGGATTGGAATGCAAAGTAATGGAATGGAATGGGGTGGAATTGAATCAATATGAGTGGAATGGAATGGAAAGGAATGGAGTGGAGTGGAATGAAATGGAATGGAATGGAGTGGAATGGAATGGAATGGAATGGAAAGGAATACAATGGAAGCAACCCGAATGGAATGGAAAGGAATGGAATGGAATGGAATGGAATCAAACCGAATGGAATGGAATGGAATGGAAAGGAATCAACCCAAATGGAATGGATTGCAATGGAATGGAACGGAATGGAATCAAACCGAATGGAAGGAAATGGAATGGAATGGAATAGAATGCAAAGCAGTCAACCAGAATGGAATGGAATGGTATGGAATTGATTGGAATAGAATGCAAAGCAATCAACCAGAATGGAATGGAAACAACCCGAATGGAATGGAATGGATTCGAATCAACTCGAATGGAATGGAATGGAATGGAATGGAATGGAATGGAATGGAATGGAATCAACACAAATGGAATGGAATGGAATCGAAAGGAAATGAATGGAATGGAATGCAATGGAAGCAACCCGAATGTTATGGAATGGAATGGAGAGGAATGGAATCAACCCGAATGGAACGGAATGGAGTGGAATGGAATGGAATGGAATGGAATCAATCCGAAAGGAATGGAGTGGAATGGAATCAACTCGAATGAAATGGAATGGAATGGAATGGAATATAATCAACCCGATTGGAATGGAATGCAATGGAATGGAGGGGAATGGAATCAAACCGAGTGGAATGGATTGGAATGGAATGGAATGCAATGCACCGGATTCAACTTGTATGGAATAGAATGGAATGGAATGGAAAGGAATGGAATGGAATGGAATGGAGTGGAATGGAATGGAGAAACCCGAATGTAATGTAATGGAATGGAATGGAATAAACAAGCATGGAATGAAATGGATGGAATGGATTGCAATGGAATGGAATGGAATGGAATGGAAAGAAATGCAATGGAATAAACCCGAATGGAATGGAAAGGAATGGAATGGAATGGAATGGAATCA
Source organism: Pan troglodytes (assembly GCF_028858775.2). Classification (NCBI taxonomy): domain Eukaryota; kingdom Metazoa; phylum Chordata; class Mammalia; order Primates; family Hominidae; genus Pan; species Pan troglodytes. Next base: position 7,517,607 of record NC_072420.2, on the reverse strand, counting down.
ACACGAATGGAATTGAATGGAATGGAAAGGAATCAACCCGAATGGAATGGAATGGAATGGAATGGAATGGAATGGAATGGAATGGAATGGAATGGAAAGGAATCAATCCGAATGGAATGGAATGAAATGGAATGGAAAGGAATGGAATGGAATTGAATGGAATGGAGTCAACCCGAATGGACTGGAATGGAATGGAATGGAATCAAGCCGAAAGGAGTGCAATTCAATGGAATGGAATGGAATCGAATCAACACGAATGGATTGGAATGGAATGGAATGGAATGGCATGGATACAACCTGAATGGAAAGGAATGGAATGGAATCAACTCAAAAGGAATGGAATGGAATGGAACAGAATGGAATGGTATGGAATGGAATCGAATGGAATTGAATCAACCCGATTGGAGTGGATTGGAATGCTAAGTAATGGAATGGGATGGGGTGGAATTGAATCAATATGAGTGGAATGGAATGGAAAGGAATGGAGTGGAGTGGAATGAAATGGAATGGAATGGAGTGGAGGGAATGGAATGGAATGGAATCCACCGGAATGGAATGGAATGGAATGCAATGGAATGGAATGGAATGGAATAAAATGGAAAGGAAAGAACTCGAATGGAATGTAATGGAATGGAATGGAATCAAACAGAATGGAATGGAATGGAATGGAATGCAATGGAATGGAACGGAATCAACTCGAATGGAATGGAATGCAATGGAATGGAATGGAATCGAAACATCACGAATGGAAAGGAAAGGTATGGAATGGAATCAACTCCAATGGAATGGAATGCAATGGAATGGAATGGAATGGAATGGAATCAACCCGAGTGGAGTGGAATGGAATGGAATGGAATGCAATCAATCCAAATGGAATGGAATAGAATCAACCCGAATGGAATGGAATACAGTGGAATCAAATCAAATGGAATGGAATGGAATGGAATAGATTCAACCTGAATGGAATGGAATGGAATGGAATCAACCGGAATGGAATGGAATGGAATGGAAATGAACGGAATGGAACGGAATGGAATGGAATGGATACAACCCGCATGGAATGGAATGGAGAGGAATCAAGTCGAATGGAATGGAATGGAATGCAATCAACCCGAATGGAATGGAATGGAATGGAATGGAATGGAATGGAATGAAATGGAATGGAATGGAATGGAATCAACCCCAGTGGAATGCAATGGAATGGAATGGAATGCAATGGAATCAACCAGAATGGAATGGAATGGTGTGTAATCAACCCGAATGGAATGGAATGTAATGGAATGGAATCAACCCTAATGGACTGCAATGGAAGGGAATGGAATGGAATGGAATCAACCCGAATGGAATGGAATGGATAGGAATGGAATGGAATGGAATGCAATCAAACCGAATGGAATGGAATGGAATGGAATGGAATGGAATGGAATCAACCCGAATGGAATGGAATGCAATGGAATGCAATGCAAACGAATCAACACGAATGGAATGGAATGGAATGGAATCAACTCGAATGGAATGGAATGCAATGGAATCAACCCGAATGGAATGGAATGCAATGGAATGGAATGGAATGGAATCAACCCGAATGGAATGGAATCAAATGGAATGGAATGGAATGGAATCAATCTGAATGGAATGGAATGGAATGGAACGGAATGGAATGGAATCAACCCGAACGGAATGGAATGGAGTGGAGTCAACTCGAATGGAATGGAATGGAATGGAATGGAATGGAATGGAATCAAGCCGAATGGAATGGAATAGAATTGAATGGAATCAACAAGAATGAAATGGAATGGATTCAACCCGAATGGATTGGAATGGAATGGAATGGAATGGAATGGAAAGAAAGGAAACGAATGGAATCAAACCGAATGGAATGGAATGGAATGGAATGGAATCAACCCGAATGAAATGGAATGGAATGGAATGCAATGGAATGGAATCAATCCGAATGGAATGGAATGGAATGGAATGGAATCAAACCGAAAGGAATGGAATGGAATGGAATGGAATGGAATCAACCCGAATGGAATGGAATGGAATCAACCCGAAAGGAATGGAAGGCAATTAAATGGAATGGAATGGAATCCACCCGAATGGAATGGGATGGAATGGAATCAACTCGAATGGAATGGATTGGAATGGAATGGAATGGAATCAACCCGAATGGAAAGGAATGCAATGGAATGGAATCAACCTGAATGGAATGGAATGGAATGGAATGGAATGGAATGGAATGGAATGGAATTGAATGCAAATCAGTCAACAAGAATGGAATCAAATGCAATGGAATGAAATGGAATAGAATGCAAAGCAATCAACCAGAATGGAATGGAATGGAATGGAAAGGAATCAACCCGAATGGAATGGAATGGATTGGAATCAACTCGAATGGAATGGAATGGAATGCAATGGAAGCAACCCGAATGGAATGGAATGGAATGGAATAGAATAGAATGGAATCAACGAGAACGGAATGGAATGGAATGGAATGGAATGGAATCAAACCGAATGGAATGGAATGCAATGGAATGCAATGGAATCGAATCAACATGAATGGAATGGAATGGAATGGAATCAACTCGAATGGAATTGAATGGAATGGAATCAACCCGAATGGAATGGAATGCAATGGAATGGAATGGAATGGAATCAACCCGAATGGAATGGAATCAAATGGAATGGAATGGAATGTAATCAATACGAATGGAATGGAATGGAACGGAATGGAATGGAATCAAACCGAACGGAATGGAATGGAGTGGAGTCAACGCGAATGGAATGGAATGGAATGGAATGGAATGGAATCAACCCGAATGGAATGGAATGCAATGGAATGGAATGGAATGGAATCAACCCGAATGTAACGGAATGGATTGGAATCAACTCGAATGGAATGGAATGGAATGGAATGGAATGGAATGGAATGGAATGGAATGAAATGGAAGCAACACGAATGGAATGGAATGGAATGGAATGGAATCAACCAGAATGGAATGGAATGGAATGGAATCAACCCGAATGGAAAGGAATGCAATGGAATGGAATCAACTCGAATGGAATGGAATGGAATGGAATGGAATGGAATTGAATGCCAATCAGTCAACAAGAATGGAATCGAATGCAATGCAATGGAATGGAATAGAATGAGAAGCAATCAACCAGAATGGAATGGAATGGAATGGAATGGATTGGAATCAACTCGAATGGAATGGAATGGAATGGAATGGAATGCAATGGAAGCAACCCGAATGGAATGGAATGGAATGGAATGGAATGGAATGGAATGGAAAAGAATGGAATGGAATCAACGAGAATGGAATGGAATGGAATGGAATGGAATGGAATCAAACCGAATGGAATGGAATGCAATGGAATGCAATGGAATCGACTCAACATGAATGGAATGGAATGGAATGGAATCAACTCGAATGGAATTGAATGGAATGGAATCAACCCGAATGGAATGGAATGCAATGGAATGGAATGTATTGGAATCAACCCGAATGGAATGGAATCAAATGGAATGGAATGGAATGGAATCAATACGAATGGAATGGAATGGAACGGAATGGAATGGAATCAAACCGAATGGAATGGAATGGAGTGGAGTCAACTCGAATGGAATGGAATGGAATGGAATCAACCCGAATGGAATGGAATGCAATGGAATGGATTGGAATGGAATCAACTCGAATGGAATGGAATGGAATGGAATGCAATGGAAGCAACCCGAATGGAATGGAATTGAATGGAATGGAATGGAATGGAATCAACCAGAATGGAATGGAATGGAATGGGATTGAATGGAATGGAATGGAATGGAATCAAACCGAATGGAATGGAATGGAATGGAGTCAACCTGAATGGAATGGAATGGATTGGAATCAACTCGAATTGAATGGAATGGAACTGATTGGAATGGAATGGAATGGAATGCAATGGAATCAACTCGTATGGATTGGAATGGAATAGAATGGAAAGGAATGGAACGGAACGGAATGGAATGGAATAGAATGGAATGGAAAGGAATGCAATGGAAGCAAACCGAATGCAATGGAATGGAACGGAATGGAATGCAATGGAATCAAACCGAATGGAATGGAATGGAATGGAAAGGAATCAACCCAAATGGAATGGATTGCAATGGAATGGAATGGAATGCATTCAACCCGAATGGAAGGAAACGGAATGGAATGGAATAGAATGCAAAGCATTAAACCAGAATGGAATGGAATGGTATGGAATTGAGTGAAATAGAATGCAAAGCAATCAACCAGAATGGAATGGAAACAACCCGAATGGAATGGAATGGATTGGAATGAACTCGAATGGAATGGAATGGAATCAACACAAATGGAATGGAATGGAATCGAAAGGAAATGAATGGAATGGAATGCAATGGAAGCAACCCGAATGTAATGGAATGGAATGGAATGGAATGGAATGGAATCAACCCGAATGGAACGGAATGCAGTGGAATGGAATGGAATGGAATGGAATCAATCCGAATGGAATGGAGTGGAATGAAATCAACTCGAGTGGAATGGAATGGAGTGGAATGGAATATAATCAACCCGATTGGAATGGAATGCAATGGAATGGAGTGGAATGGAATAAACCCGAATGGAATGGATTGGAATGGAATGGAATGCAATGCACCGGATTCAACTGGTATGGAATAGAATGGAATGGAATGGAAAGGAATGGAATGGAGTGGAATGGAGTGGAATGGAATGGAGAAACCCGAATGTAATGTAATGGAATGGAATGGAATGGAATGAAATAAACCCGCATGGAATGAAATGGAATGGAATGGATTGGAATGGAATGGAATGGAATGGAAAGAAATGCAATGGAATAAACCCGAATGGAATGGAAAGGAATGGAATGGAATGGAATGCAATCAACAAGAATGGAATGGAATGGAATGAAAAGGAATCAACCCGAATGGAATGGAATGAAATGGAATGGAAAGGAATGGAATGGAGTTGAATGGAATTGAGTCAACCCGAATGGAATGGAATGGAATGGAATCAACCCGAAAGGAGTGGAATTCAATGGCATGGAATGGAATCGAATCAACACGAATGGATTGGAATGGAATGGAATCAACTCAAATGGAATCGAATGCAATGGAATCGAATCGAATCAACCCGAATATAATGGAATGGAATGGAATGGAATGGTATGGAATAGAATGGAATCAATCCGAAATAAATGGAATGGAATAGAATGGAATGGAGTGGAATGGCATCAAAACGAATGGAATGGAACGGTGTGCAATCATCTCGAATGGAATGGAATGGAATGGAATCGAATCAACCTGAATGGAATGGAATGGAATGGAATGGAAACAACACGAATGGAATGGAATGGAGTGGAATGGAATGGAATGCAATGGAATTGAATGGAAAAGACTGGAATCAAACCGAATGGAATGGAATGGAATCAACAGAAAAGGAATGGAATGGAATGGAATGGAATCAACACGAATGGAATGGAATGGAATGGAATGGAATCAACCCGAATGGAATGGAATCAACTCGAATGGAATGGAATGGAATGGAATGGAATGGAATGGAATGGAATGGATTGTAACAGAATGGAATCAACCCCAATGGAATGGAATGGAATGGAATGGAATGGCATCAACCCGAAAGGAATGGAAGGCAATGGAATGGAATGGAATGAAATCCACCCGAATGGAATGGAATGGAATGGAATGGAATCAACTCGAATGGAATGGATGGGAATGGAAAGGAATGGAATCAACCAGAATGGAATGGAATGCAATGGAATGTAATGGAATGGATACAACACGAATGGAATGGAATGGAATCGAATCAACTCAAAAGGAATGGAATGGAATGGAATGGCACGGAATGGAATGGTATGGAATGGAATCGAATGGAATTGAGTCAACCCGATTGGAATGGATTGGAATGCAAAGTAATGGAATGGAATGGGGTGGAATTGAATCAATATGAGTGGAATGGTATGGAAAGGAATGGAGTGGAGTGGAATGAAATCGAATTGAATGGAGTGGAATGGAATGGAATGGAATGGAATCAACCGGAATGGAATGGAATAAAATGGAAAGGAAGCAACTCGAATGGAATGGAATGGAATGGAATGGAATCAACCAGAATGGAATGGAATGGAATGGAATGCAATGGAATGGAATGGAATCAAATCGAATGGAATGGAATGCAATGGAATGGAATGGAATCGAAACATCACGAATGGAATGGAATGGAATCAACTCAAATGGAATGGAATGCAACGGAATGGAATGGAATGGAATCAACCCGAGTGGTGTGGAATGGAATGGAATGGAATGGAATGGAATGCAATCAATCCCAATGGAATGGAATGGAATCAACCCAAATGGAATGGAATAAAGTGGAATCCAATTGAATGGAATGGAATGGAATGGATTCAATCTGAATGGAATGGAATGGAAAGGAATGGAATGGAATCAACCGGAATGGAATGGAATGGAATGGAAAGGAATGGAATGGAATGGAATGGAATCAACCCGCATGGAATGGAATGAAGAGGAATCAAGTCGAATGGAATGGAATGGAATGGAATGGAATGGAATGGAATCAACCCGAGTGGAATGGAATGGAATGGAATGGAATGAAATGGAATGGAATGGAAAGGAATCAACCCGAATGGAATGCAATGGAATGGAATGCAATGCAGTGGAATCAACCAGAATGGAATGGAATGGAATGGAATGGAATGGAATGGAATGGTATGGAATCAACCCGACTGGAATGGAATGGAATGGAATGGAATTGAATGGAATCAACCCTAATGGAATGCAATGGAAGGGAATGGAATGCAATGGAATCAACCCGAATGGAATGGAATGGAATAGAATGGAATGGAATGGAATGCAATCAACCCGAATGGAATGGAATGGAATGGAATGCAATGGAATCGAATCAACACGAATGGAATGGAATGGAATGCAATCAACTCGAATGGAATGGAATGGAATGGAATCAACCCGAATGGAATGGAATCCAATGGAATGGAATCGAATGGAATCAACCCGAATGGAATGGAACCAAATGGAATGGAATCAATCTGAATGGAATGGAATGGAATGGAACGGAATGGAATGGAGTGGAGTCAACACGAATGGAATGGAATGGAATGGAATGGAATGGAATGGAATGGAATCAAGTCGAATGGAATGGAATAGAATTGAATGGAATCAACAAGAGTGAAATGGAATGGAATCAACCCGAATGGAATGGAATGGAATGGAATGGAATGGAATGGAATGGAAAGAATGGAAACGAATGGAATCAAACCGAATGGAATGGAATGGAATGGAATGGAATCAACCCGAATGGAATGGAATGGAATGGAATGCAGTGGAATGGCATCAACCCGAATGGAATGGAATGGAATGGAATGGAATGGAATGGAATGGAATGGAATCAACCCTAATGGAATGGAATGGAATGGAATCAACTCGAATGGAATGGAATGGATTGGAATGGAATGGAATGGAGTCAACCTGAATGGAATGGAATGGATTGGAATCAACTCGAATTGAATGGAATGGAATTGATTGGAATGGAATGCAATTGAATCAACTCGTGTGGATTGGAATGGAATGGAATGGAAAGGAATGGAACGGAACGGAATGGAATGGAATGGAAAGGAATGCAATGGAAGCAACCCGAATGGAATGGAAAGGAATGGAGTGGAATGGAATGGAATCAAACCGAATGGAATGGAATGGAATGGAAAGGAATCAACCCAAATGGAATGGACTGCAATGGAATGGAATGGAATGGAATCAACCCGAACGGAAGGAAATGGAATGGAATGGAATAGAATGCAAAGCAGTCAACCAGAATGGAATGGAATGGTATGGAATTGAATGGAATAGAATGCAAAGCAATCAACCAGAATGGAATGGAAACAACCCGAATGGAATGGAATGGATTGGAATCAACTCGAATGGAATGGAATGGAATGGAATGGAATGGAATGGAATGGAATCAACACAAATGGAATGGAATGGAATCGAAAGGAAATGAATGGAATGGAATGCAATGGAAGCAACCCGAATGTAATCTAATGGAATGGAATGGAATGGAATCAACCCGAATGGAACGGAATGGAGTGGAATGGAATGGAATGGAATGGAATCAATCCGAATGGAATGGAGTGGAATGGAATCAACTCGAATGGAATGGAATGGAATGGAATGGAATATAATCAACCCGATTGGAATGGAATGCAATGGAATGGAATGGAATGGAATCAACCAGAATGGAATGGATTGGAATGGAATGGAATGGAATGGAATGCACCGGAATCAACTGGTATGGAATAGAATGGAATGGAATGGAAAGGAATGGAATGGAAAGGAATGGAATGGAGTGGAATGGAATGGAGAAACCCGAATGTAATGTAATGGAATGGAATGGAATGGAATTGAATAAACCCGCATGGAATGAAATGGAATGGAATGGATTCGAATGGAATGGAATGGAATGGAATGGAAAAGAATGCAATGGAATAAACCCGAATGGAATGGAATGGAATGGAATGGAATGGAATCAACGCGAATGGAATGGAATGGAATGGAAAGGAATCAACCCGAATGGAATGGAATGGAATGGAATGGAATGGAGTGGAACGGAATCAATCCGAATGGAATGGAATGAAATGGAATGGAAAGGAATGGGATGGAATTGAATGGAATGGAGTCAACCCGAATGGAATGGAATGGAATGGAATGGAATGGAATGGAATGGAATGGAATGCAATGCAATGGAATCAACCCGAAAGGAGTGGAATTCAATGGAATGGAATGGAATCGAATCAACACGAATGAATTGGAATGGAATGGAATCAACTCAAATGGAATGGAATGGAATGGAATGGAGTGGAATGGAATGGAATGGATTGTAACAGAATGGAATCAACCCCAATGGAATGGAATGGAATGGCATCAACCCGAAAGGAATGGAAGGCAATGGAATGGAATGGCATCAACCCGAAAGGAATGGAAGGCAATGGAATGGAATGGAATGAAATCAACCCGAACGGAATGGAATGGAATGGAATGGAATCAACTCGAATGGAATGGATTGGAATGGAAAGGAATGGAATCAACCCGAATAGAATGGAATGCAATGGAATGGAATGGAATGGAATCAACCCGAATGAAAGGGAATGGAATGGAATGGAATGGAATGGAATGGAATGGAATGGAATGGAATGGAATAGAATGCAAAGCATTCAACCAGAATGGAATGGAATGCAATGGAATGGAATGGAATAGAATGCAAACCAATCAACCAGAATGGAATGTAATGGAATGGGATGGAATGGAATGGAATGGAATCAACACAGATGGAATGGAATGGAATCGAATGGAAATGAATGGAATGGAATGGAATGGAATGCAATGGAAGCCACCCGAATGTAATGTAATGGAATGGAATGGAATGGATTGGAATCAACCCGAATGGAACGGAATGGAATGGAATGGATTGGAATGGAATGGAATCAATCCGAATGGAATGGAATGGAATTTAATCAACTCGAATGGAATGGAATGGAATGGCATATAATCAACCCAATTGGAATGGAATGCAATGGAATGGAATGGAATGAAATCAGCCCGAATGGAATGGATTGGAATGGAATATAATCAACCCGATTGCAATGGAATGCAATGGAATGGAATGCAATGGAATTAACCCGAATGGAATGGAATGGAAGGCAATGGAATGCAATCAACCCGAATGCAATGGAATGGAATGGAATGGAATGGAATGGAAAGAAAGGGAACGAATGGAATCAAACCGAATGGAATGGAATGGAATGGAATGGAATGGAATGGAATGGAATCAACCCGAATGGAATGGAATGGAATGGAATGCAATGGAATGGAATCAACCCGAATGGAATGGAATATAATGGAATGGAATGGAATGAAATGGAATGGAATGGAATCAAACCGAATGGAATGGAATGGAATGGAACGGAATGGAATGGAACGGAATGGAATCAACCCGAATGGAATGGAATGGAATCAACCCGAAAGGAATGGAAGGCAATTTAATGGAATGGAATGGAATCCACCCGAATGGAATGGAATGGAATGGAATCAACTCGAATGGAAAGGAATGCAATGGCATGGAATGGAATGGAATCAACCCGAATCGAAGGGAATGGAATGGAATGGAATGGAATGCAATGGAAGCAACCCGAATGGAATGGAATGGAATGGAATGGAATGGAACGGAATGGAATCAACGATAATGGAATGGAATGGAATTGAATGGAATCAACCCAATGGAATGGAATGCAATGGAATGCAATGGAAACGAATCAACACGAATGGAATGGAATGGAATGGAATCAACTCGAATGGAATTGAATGGAATGGAATGAACCCGAATGGAATGGAATGCAATGGCAAGGAATGTAATGGAATCAACCCGAATGGAATGGAATGGAATGGAATGGAATGGAACGGAATGGAATGGAATCAACCCGAATGGAATGGAATGGCATCAACCCGAAAGGAACCGAAGGCCCTGGAATGGAATGGAATGGAATCCACCCGAATGGAATGGAATGGAAGGGGATCAACTCGAATGGAATGGATTGGAATGGAATGAAATGGAATCAACCCGAATGGAATGGAATGCAATGGAATGGAATGGAATTGAATCAAGCCGAATGGAATGGAATGGATTGGAATCAACTCGAATGGAATGGAATGGAATGGAATGGAATGGAAAGGAATGCAATGGAAGTAACCCGAATGGAATGGAATGGAATGGAATGCAATGGAATGGAATGGAATGGAATCAACCAGAATGGAATGGAATGAAATGGAATGGAATGGAATCAACCTGAATGGAATGGAATGGAATGTAATCAACTCGAATGGAATGGAATGGATTGGAATGGAATGGAATGGTGTCAACCCGAATGGAATGGAATGGATTGGAATCAACTCGAATGGAATGGAATGGAATTGATTGGGATGGAATGCAATGGAATCAACTCGTATGGATTGGAATGGAATGGAATGGAAAGGAATGGAATGGAATCAACCCGAATGGAATGGAATGGAATGGAAAGGAATGCAATGGATGCAACCCGAATGGAATGGAAAGGAATGGAATGGAATGGAATGGAATGGAATCAAACCCAATGGAATGGAATGTAATGGAGAGGAATCAACCCAAACGGAATGGATTGCAATGAAATGGAATGGAATGGAATCAACCCGAATGGAAGGAAATGGAATGGAATGGAATAGAATGCAAAGCAGTCAACAAGAATGGAATGGAAGGGAATAGAATTGAATGGAATAGAATGCAAAGCAATCAACCAGAATGGAATGGAATAAACCCGAATGGAATGGAATGGATAGGAATCAACTCGAATGTTATGGAATGGAATGGAATGGAATGGAATCAAAACAAACGAAATGGAATGGAATCGAATGGAAATGAATGGAATGGAATGGAATGGAATGCAATGGAAGCAACCCGAATGTAATGGAATGGAATGGAATGGAATCAACCCGAATGGAACGGAATGCAGTGGAATGGAATGGAATGGAATGGAATCAACACGAATGGAATGGAATGGAATGGAATCAACTCGAATGGAATGGAATGGAATGGAATGGAATGGAATATAATCAACCCCATTGGAATGGAATGCAATGGAATGGAAAGGAATGGAATCAAACCGAATGGAATGGAATGGATTGGATTGGATTGGAATGGAGTGGAATGGAATGCACTGGAATCAACTGGAATGGAATGGAATGGAATGGAAAGGAATGGAATGGAATAGAATGGAATGGAGTGGAATGGAATGGAGAAACCCAAATGTAATGTAATGCAATGGAATGGAATGGAATGGAATAAACCCGAATGGAATGAAATGGAGTGGAATGGATTGGAATGGAATGGAATGGAAAGGAATGCAATAGAATTAACCCGAATGGAATGGAAAGGAATGGAATGGAATGGAATGGAATCAACGCGAATGGAATGGAATGGAATGGAAGGAATCAACCCGCATGGAATGGAATGGAATGGAATGGAATGGAATGGAATGGAAAGGAAGCAATCCGAATGGAATGGAATGAAATGGAATGGAAAGGAATGGAATGGATTCGAATGGAATGGAGTCAACACGAATGGAATGGAATGGAATGGAATGGAATGGAATGGAATCAACCTGAAAGAGTGGAATTCAATGGAATGGAATGGAATTGAATCAACACGAATGGATTGGAATGGAATGGAATCAACTCAAATGGAATGGAATGGAATGGAATCGAATCAACCCGAATAGAATGGAGTGGCATGGAATGAAATGGTATGGAATGGAATGGAATCAATCCCAAATAAACGGAATGGAATAGAATGAAATCGAATGGAATGGCATCAACCCAAATGGAATGGAACGGTGTGCAATCATCTCGAATGGAATGGAGTGGAATGGAATCTTATCAACCGGAATGGAATGGAATGGAATGGAATGGAATGGAATGGAAACAACATGAATGGAATGGAATGGAGTGGAATGGAACGGAATGCAATGGAATGGAATGGAATCAAGCCAAATGGAATGGAATGGAATGGAACGGAATGGAAAAGAAAGGAATCAAACCGAATGGAATGGAATGGAATCAACAGAAATGGAATGGAATGGAATGGAATGGAATCAACCCGAATGGAATGGCATGGAATTGAATGGAATGGAATAAACCCGAATGGAATGGAATCAACTCGAATGGAATGGAATGGAAATGAATGGAATGGATTAGAACGGAATGGAATCAAACCGAATGGAATGGAATGGAATGGAATGGAATGGCATCAAACTGAAAGGAATGGAAGGCAATGGAATGGAATGGAATGGAATCCACCCGAATGGAATGGAATGGAATGGAATGGAATCAACTCGAATGGAATGGATTGGAATGGAAAGGAATGGAATCAACCCGAATGGAATGTAATGAAATGGAATGGAATGGAATGGAATGGAATGGAATCAACCCAAATGGAAGGGAATGGAATGGAATGGAATGGAAAGGAATGGAATGGAATGCGAAGCAGTCAACGAGAATGGAATGGAATTCAATGGAATGGAATTGAAGAGAATGCAAAGCAATCAACCAGAATGGAATGGAATGGAATGGAATAGAATGCAAAGCAATCAACAAGAATGGAATGGAATGGAATCGAATGGAATGGAATCTATCCGAATGGAATGGAATGGAATGGAAAGGAAAGGAATGGAATGGAATGGAATGGCATGGCATCAACCCGCATGGATTGGAATGGAGTGGAATCAAGTCGAATGGAATGGAATGGTATGGAATCACCCCGAATGGAATGGAATGGAAAGGCATGGAATGGAATAGAATGCAATGGACTCAACCCGAATGGAATGGAATGGAATGGAATGGAATCAACACGAATCTAATGGAATGGAATCAACCGGAATGGAATGGAATGGAATGGAATGGAATCAACTGGAATGGAATGGAATGGAATGGAATCAACACGAATGGACTGGAATGGGATGGAACGGAATGGAATCAATCCGAATGGAAAGGAATAGAAAGGAATGGAATCAACACGAATCTAATGGAATGGAATGGAATGGAATCAAAACGAATGGAATGGAATGGAATGGAACGGAATGGAATGGCATCAACCGGAATGGAATGGAATGGAATGGAATGGAATGGAATGGAATGGAATGGAATCAACCCTAATGGGATGGAATGGAATGGAACGTAGTGGAATGGAATGGGATGGAAACGAGTGGAATGGAATGGAATGGAAACAACCCGAATGGAAGGGAATGCAATGGAATGCAATGCAATGGAATGGAATGGAATGGAAAGGAATGGAATGGAATGGAATGGAATCAACATGAATGGAGTGGAATGGAATGCAATGGAATAGACTGGAATTGAATGGAATCAACCCGAATGGAATGGAAGGGAATGGAATGGAATGGAATCATCCTGAATGGAATGGAATGGAATGCAATGGAATGGAAAGGTATGTAATGGAATTGAATGGAATCAACCCGAATAGAATGAAATGGAATGGAATGGAATGGAATCAACCCGAATGGAATGGAATGGAATGGAAGAGAATGGAATGGAATGGAACGGAATGGAATCAATCCGAATGGAATGGAATGGAATGGGAGGGAATGCAATGGAATGGAATCAACCCGAATGGATTGGAATGGAATGGAATGGAATGGAATGAAATGGAACGAAATGGAATCAACACGAATGGAATGGAATGGAATGGAATGGAATGGAATGAAATCAACACGAATGGAATAGTATGGAATGGAATGGAATGGAATAAACCCGAATGGAATGGAATGGAATATAATTCAATCAACCAGAATGGAATGGAATGAAATGGCATCGAATGCAATGGAGTCAACCCGAATGGATTGCAATGGATTGGAATCAACTCGAATGGAATGCAATGGAGTTGAATGGAATGGAATGGAATAGAATGCAATGGAATCAACTCGTATGGAATGCAATGGAAAGGAATGGAATGGAATGGAATGGAATGGAGTGGAATGGAATGGAGAAACCCGAAGGGAATGGAATGGGATGAAATGGAATGGAATAAACCCGAATGGAATGAAATGGAATGGAATGGAATGGAATAGAATGGAATGGAATGGAATGGAAAGGAATGCAGTTTAATCAACCCGAATCAAATGGAAAGGAATGAAATGGAATGGAATGGAAGGGAATGGAATGGAATGGAATCAACCCGAATGGAATGGAATGACATGGAATGGAAAGGAATGGAATGCAATGGCATGGAATCAACCCGAATGGAATGGAATGGAATGGAATGGAATGGAATGGAAAGGAATGGAATGGAATAAACCCGAATGGAATGAAATGGAATGGAATGGAATGGAATGGAATGGAATGGAATCAACCCGAATGGAATGAAATGCAATGGAATGGAAAGGAATGGAATGGAATGGCATTGAATCAATCCGAATGGAATGGAATGGAATGGAATGGAATCAATCCGAATGGAATGGAATGGAATTTAATCAACTCGAATGGAACGGAATGGAATGGAATGGAATATAATCAACCCGATTTGAATGGAATGCAATGGAATGGAATGGAATTAAATCAGCCCGAATGGAATGGATTGGAATGGAATATAATCAACCCGATTGGAATGGAATGCAATGGAATGGAATGCAATGGAATCAAACCGAATGGAATGGAAAGGAAGGCAATGGAATGCAATCAACCCGAAGGCAATGGAATGGAATGAAATGGAATGTAATGGAAAGAAATGAAACTAATGGAATCAAACCGAATGGAATGGAATGGAATAGAATGGAATGGAATGGAATCAACCCGAATAGAATGGAATGGAATGGAATGCAATGGAATGGAATCAACCCGAATGGAATGGAATGGAATGGAATGGAATGGAATGGAATCAAACCAAATGGAATGGAATGGAATGGAATGGAATGGGATCAACCCGAATGGAATGGAATGCAATGGAATGGAAAGGAATGGAATGGAATGGCATGGAATCAACCCGAATGGAATGGAATGGAATGGAATGGAATGGAATCAAACCGAATGTAATGCAATGGAATGGAATGGAATGGAATCAACCCGAATGGAATGTAATTCAATGGAATGGAATGGAGTCGAATCAACACGAATGGATTGGAAAACAATGGAATCAACTCATATGGAATGGAATGGAATGGAATCGAATCAACCCGAATAGAATGGAATGGAATGGAATGGAATGGTACGGAATGCAATGGAATCAATCCGAAATAAATGGAATAGAATAGAGTGGAATGGAAAGGAATGGAATCAACCCGAATGTAATGTAATGGAATGGAATGGAATGGAATGGAATGGAATGGAATGGAATCAACCCGAATGGAATGGAATCGAATGGAAAATAATGGAATGAAACCGAATTGAATGGAAGCAGCCCGAATGGAATGGAATGGAACGGAATGGAATGGAATGAACACGAATGGAATGGAATGGAATGGAATGGAATGGAATGGAATGGAATGGAATGGAATCAACCAGAATAGAATGGAATGGAATGGAATAGTATGGAATGGAATGGATTCAATCCGAAATCAATGGAATGGAATGGAATGCAATGGGATGGAATGGAATCAACCAGAATGGAATGGAATGCAACGGAATGGAATGAAATCAACACGAATGCAATGGAATGGAGTGGAATGGAATGGAACGGAATGGAATGGAATCAACCCGAATGGAATGGAATGGAATGGAATGGAAACAACCCGAATGGAATGCAATGGAAAGGAATGGAATGGAATGGAATGGAATAGAATCAACCCGAACGGAATTGAATGGAATGCCATGGAAGGGAATGGAATCAACGCGAATGGAATGGAATGGAATGGAATGGAATCAATGCGAATGGAATGGAATGGAATGGAATGGAATGGAATGGAATGGAATGGAATGGAATCAACCAGAATAGAATGGAATGGAATGGAATAGTATGGAATGGAATGGATTCAATCCGAAATCAATGGAATGGAATGGAATGCAATGGGATGGAATGGAATCAACCAGAATGGAATGGAATGCAACGGAATGGAATGAAATCAACACGAATGCAATGGAATGGAGTGGAATGGAATGGAACGGAATGGAATGGAATCAACCCGAATGGAATGGAATGGAATGGAATGGAATGGAAACAACCCGAATGGAATGCAATGGAAAGGAATGGAATGGAATGGAATGGAATAGAATCAACCCGAACGGAATTGAATGGAATGCCATGGAAGGGAATGGAATCAACGCGAATGGAATGGAATGGAATGGAATGGAATCAATGCGAATGGAATGGAATGGAATGGAATGGCATGGCATGGATTGGAATGGAATGGAATCAACCCGAATGGAATGCAATGGAAGGGAATGGAATGGAATGGAACGGAACGGAATCAATCCGAATGGATTGGAATGGAATGGAATCAACCCGAAAGGAATGTCATGCAATGGAATGGATTGGAATGGTATCAACACGAATGGAATGGAATGGAATGGAGTCTATCCGAATGGAATGGAATGGAATGGAATGGAATGGAATGGAATGGAAAGGAATGGAATGGAATGGAATGGAATCAAACCGCATGGATTGGAATGGAGAGGAATCAAGTCGAATGGAATGGAATGGAATGGAGTGGAATTGAATGGAATCGAATCAACCTGAATGGAATGGAATGGAATGGAATGGCATGGAATGGAATCAACACGAATGGAACGGAATGGAGGGGAATGGAATGGAATGGAATGCAATGGAATCAACCCGAATTGAATGGAATGGAATGGAATGGAATGCAATGGAATGGAATCAACCCTTATGGAATGGAATGGAATGGAATGGAAAGAAATCAACACGAATGGAATGGAATGGAATGGAAGGGAATGGAATGGAATGGAATCAACCCGAATGGATTGGAATGGAATGGAATGGAATGGCATGGATACAACCCGAATGGAATGGAATGGAATGGAATCAACTCAAAAGGAATGGAATGGAATGGAACAGAATGGAATGGTATGGAATGGAATCGAATGGAATTGAATCAACCCGATTGGAGTGGATTGGAATGCAAAGTAATGGAATGGCATGGGGTGGAATTGAATCAATATTAGTGGAATGGAATGGAAAGGAATGGAGTGGAGTGGAATGAAATGGAATGGAATGGAGTGGAGGGAATGGAATGGAATGGAATCAACCGGAATGGAATGGAATGGAATGCAATGGAATGGAATGGAATGGAATAAAATGGAAAGGAAGCAACTCGAATGGAATGTAATGGAATGGAATGGAATCAAACAGAATGGAATGGAATGGAATGGAATGCAATGGAATGGAATGGAATCAACTCGAATGGAATGGAATGCAATGGAATGGAATGGAGTCGAAACATCACGAATGGAAAGGAATGGTATGGAATGGAATCAACTCAAATGGAATGGAATGCAATGGAATGTAATGGAATGGAATGGAATCAAACAGAATGGAATGGAATGGAATGGAATGCAATGGAATGGAATGGAATCAACTCGAATGGAATGGAATGCAATGGAATGGAATGGAGTCGAAACATCACGAATGGAAAGGAATGGTATGGAATGGAATCAACTCAAATGGAATGGAATGCAATGGAATGGAATGGAATGGAATGGAATCAACCCGAGCGGAGAGGAATGGAATGGAATGGAATGCAAACAATCCAAATGGAATGGAATAGAATCAACCCGAATGGAATGGAATAAAGTGGAATCAAATCAAATGGAATGGAATAGAATGGAATGGATTCAACCTGAATGGAATGGAATGGAATGGAATCAAACGGAATGGAATGGAATGGAATGGAAAGGAATGGAATGGAACGGAATGGAATGGAATGGAATCAACCCGCATGGAATGGAATGGAGAGGAATCAAGTCGAATGGAATGGAATGGAATGGAATGGAATGGAATCAACCCGAATGGAATGGAATGGAATGGAATGGAATGAAATGGAATGGAATGGAATGGAATGGAATCAACCCGAGTGGAATGCAATGGAATGGAATGGAATGGAATGGAATCAACCAGAATGGAATGGAATGGTATGGAATCAACCCGAATGGAATGGAATGGAATGGAATGGAATGGAATGGAATCAACCCTAATGGACTGCAATGGAAGGGAATGGAATGGAATGGAATCAACCCGAATGGAATGGAATGGAAAGGAATGGAATGGAATGGAATGCAATCAACCCGAATGGAATGGAATGGAATGGAATGGAATGGAATCAACCCGAATGGAATGGAATGCAATGGAATGCAATGCAATCGAATCAACATGAATTTAATGCAATGGAATGGAATCAACACGAATGGAATGGAATGCAATGGACTAAACCCGAATGGAATGGAATGCAATGTAATGGAATGGAATGGAATCAACCCGAATGGAATGGAATCAAATGGAATGGAATGGAATGGAATCAATCTGAATGGAGTGGAATGGAATGGAACGGAATGGAATGGAGTCAACACGAACGGAATGGAATGGAGTGGATTCAACTCGAATGGAATGGAATGGAATGGAATGGAATGGAATGGAATGGAATGGAATCAAGCCGAATGGAATGGAATAGAATTGAATGGAATCAACAAGAATGAAATGGAGTGGATTCAACCCGAATGGAATGGAATGGAATGGAATGGAATGGAATGGAAAGAAAGGAAACGAATGGAATCAAACAGAATGGAATGGAATGAAATGGAATGGAATCAACCCGAATGAAATGGAATGGAATGGAATGCAGTGGAATGGAATCAACCCGAATGGAATGGAATGGAATGGAATCAAACCGAATGGAATGGATTGGAATGGAATGGAATGGAATGGAACGGAATGGAATCAACCCGAATTGAATGGAATGGAATCAACCCGAAAGGAATGGAAGGCAATTTAATGGAATGGAATGGAATCCACCCGAATGGAATGGAATGGAATGGAATCAACTCGAATGGAATGGATTGGAATGGAAAGGAATGGAATCAACCCGATTGGAAAGGAATGCAATGGAATGGAATTGAATCGAATGGAATCAACCCGAATGGAATGGAATGGAATGGAATGGAATGGAATTGAAAGCAAATCAGTCAACAAGAATGGAATCGAATGCAATGGAATGGAATGGAATAGAATGCAAAGCAATCAACCAGAATGGAATGGAATGCATTGGAATCAACACGAATGGAATTGAATGGAATGGAACGGAATGCAATGGAAGCAACCCGAAAGGAATGGAATGGAATGGAATGGAATGGAATGGAATCAAATCAACACGAATGGATTGGAATGGAATGGAATCAACTCAAATGGAATGGAATGGAACGGAATCGAATTGAATCAACCCGAATAGAATGGAATGGAATGGAATGGAATGGTATGGAATGGAATGGAATCAATCCGAAATGAATGGAATGGAATAGAATGGAATGGAGTGGAATGGCATCAAAACGAATGGAATGGAACGGTGTGCAATCATCTCCAATGGAATGGAATGGAATGGAAACGAATCAACCTGAATGGAATGGAATGGAATGGAATGGAATGGAAACAACACGAATGGAATGGAATGGAGTGGAATGGAATGGAATGCAATGGAATGGAATGGAAAAGAATGGAATCAAACCGAATGGAATGGAATCGAATCAAAGAAATGGAATGGAATGGAATGCAATGGAATGGAATGGAATCAACACGAATGGAATGGAACGGAATGGAATGGAATGCAATGGAATCAACTCGAATGGAATGGAATCAACTCGAATGGAATGGAATGGAATGGAATGGAATGGAATGGAATGGATTGTAACAGAATGGAATCAACCCCAATGGAATGGAATGGAATGGAATGGAATGGCATCAACCCGAAAGGAATGGAAGGCAATGGAATGGAATGGAATGAAATCCACACGAATGGAATGGAATGGAATGGAATGCAATCAACTCGAATGGAATGGATTGGAATGGAATGAAATGGAATCAACCCGAATGGAATGGAATGAAATGGATTGGAAGGGAATGGAATCAACCAGAATGGAAGGGAATGGAATGGAATGGAATGGAATGGAATGGAATAGAATGAAAAGCAGTCAACCAGAATGGAATGGAATGCAATGGAATGGAATGGAATAGAATGCAAAGCAATCAACCAGAAAGGAATGGAATGGAATGGAATGGAATCGAATGGAATGGAATCTATCCGAATGGAACGGATTGGAATGGAAAGGAAATGAATGGAATGGAAAAGAATGGAATCAACCCGCATGGATTGGAATGGAGAGGAATCAAGTCGAATGGAATTGAATGGAATGGAATGGAATGGAATGGAATGGAATGGAATGGAATGGAATCAACACGAATGGAATGGAATGCAATGGAATGTAATGGAATGGATACAACCCGAATGGAATGGAATGGAATCGAATCAACTCAAAAGGAATGGAATGGAATGGAATGGCACGGAATGGAATGGTATGGAATGGAATCGAATGGAATTGAGTCAACCCGATTGGAGTGGTTTGGAATGCAAAGTAATGGAATGGAATGGGGTGGAATTGAATCAATATGAGTGGAATGGAATGGAAAGGAATGGAGTGGAGTGGAATGAAATGGAATGGAATGGAGTGGACTGGAATGGAATGGAATGGAATCAACCGGAATGGAATGGAATAGAATGAAATGGAATGGAATGGAATGGAATAAAATGGAAAGGAAGCAACTCGAATGGAATGGAATGGAATGGAATGGAATCAACCAGAATGGAATGAAATGGAAAGCAATGCAATGGAATGGAATGGAATCAAATCGAATGGAATGGAATGCAATGGAATGGAATGGAATCGAAACATCACGAATGGAATGGAATGGAATCAACTCAAATGGAATGGAATGCAATGGAACGGAATGGAATGGAATCAACCCGAGTGGAGTGGAATGGAATGGAATGGAATGGAATGGAATGGAATGCAATCAATCCCAATGGAATGGAATGGAATCAACCCGAATGGAATGGAATAAAGTGGAATCAAATAGAATGGAATGGAATGGAATGGAATGGATTCAATCTGAATGGAATGGAATGGAATGGAATCAAGCGGAATGGAATGGAATGGAATGGAAAGGAATGGAATGGAATGGAATGGAATGGAATGGAACGGAATCAACCCGCATGGAATGGATGGAGAGGGATCAAGTCGAATGGAATGGAATGGAATGGAATGGAATGGAATCAACCCGAATGGAATGAAATGGAATGGAATGGAATGAAATGGAATGGAATGGAATGGAATCAACCCGAATGGAATGCAATGGAATGGAATGCAATGCAATGGAATCAACCAGAATGCAATGGAATGGAATGGAATGGAATGGTATGGAATCAACCCGAATGGAATGGAATGGAATGGAATCAACCCTAATGGAATGCAATGGAAGGGAATGGAATGCAATAGAATCAACCCGAATGGAATGGAATGGAATGGAATGCAATGGAATGGAATGCAATCAACCCGAATGGAATGGAATGGAATGGAATGGAATGGAATGGATTGGAATGGAATGGAATCAACCCGAATGGAATGGAATGCAATTGAATGCAATGGAATCGAATCAACACGAATGGAATGGAATGGAATGGGATCAACTCGAATGGAATGGAATGGAATGGAATCAACCCGAATGGAATGGAATGCAATGGAATGGAATGGAATGGAATCAACCCGAATGGAATGGAAACAAATGGAATGGAATTGAATGGAATCAATCTGAATGGAATGGAATGGAATGGAACGGAATGGAATGGAGTGGAGTCAACACGAATGGAATGGAATGGAATGGAATGGAATCAAGTCGAATGGAAAGGAATAGAATTGAATGGAATCAACAAGAGTGAAATGGAATGGAATCAACCCGAATGGAATGGAATGGAATGGAATGCAATGGAATGGAAAGAATGGCAACGAATGGAATCAAACCGAATGGAATGGAATGGAATGGAATGGAATCAACCCGAATGGAATGGAATGGAATGGAATACATTGGAATGGAATCAATCCGTATGGAATGGAATGGATTGGAATGGAATGGAATGGAACGGAATGGAATGGAATGGAATTGAATCAACCCGAATGGAATGGAATGGAATGGAATGGAATGGAATGGAATGGAATGGAATGCAATGGAATGGAATGGAATGGATTCAACCCGAATGAAATGGAGTGGATTGGAATCAACCCGAATGGAACTCAATGCAATAGAATGCAATGCAATGGAATGGAATGGATTGGAATGGAATCAACATGAGTGGAGTGGAATGGAATGCAATGGAATAGACTGGAATGGAATGGAATGGAGTCAACTCGAATGGAATGGATTGGAATGGAATGCAATGGAATCAACCCGAATGGAATGGAATGCAATGGAATGGAATGGAATAGAATCAACCCGAATGGAAGGGAATGGAATGGAATGGAATGGAATGGAATGGAATGCAAATCAGTCAACAAGAATGGAACCGAATGCAATGAAATGGAATGGAATAGAATGCAAAGCAATCAAGCAGAATGGAACGGAATGGAATGGAATGGAATGGAATGGAATCAACCCGAATGGAATGGAACGGATTGGAATCAACTCGAATGGAATGGAATGGAATGGAATGGAATGGAATGCAATGGAAGCAACCCGAATGGAATGGAATGGAATGGAATGGAATGGAATGGAATGGAATCAACCAGAATGGAATGGAATGGAATGGAATGGAATGGAATGGAATCAACCCGAATGGAATGGAATGCAATGGAATGCAATGGAATCGAATCAACACGAATGGAGTGGAATGGAATGGAATCAACTCGAATGCAATTGAATGGAATGGAATCAACCCGAATGGAATGGAATGCAATGGAATGGAATGGAATGGAATCAACACGAATCTAATGGAATGGAATGGAATGGAATCAACCGGAATGGAATGGAATGGAATGGAATGGAATGGAATCAACTGGAATGGAATGGAATGGAATCAACACGAATGGACTGGAATCGGATGGAACGGAATGGAATCAATCCGAATGGAAAGGAATAGAATGGAATGGAATCAACACGAATCTAATGGAATGGAATGGAATGGAATCAAAACGAATGGAATGGAATGGAATGGAACGGAATGGAATGGCATCAACCGGAATGGAATGGAATGGAATGGAATGGAATGGAATGGAATGGAATCAACCCTCATGGGATGGAATGGAATGGAACGGGGTGGAATGGAATGCTATGGAACCGAGTGGAATGGAATGGAATGGAAACAAGCCGAATGGAACGGAATGCAATGGAATGCAATGCAATGGAATGGAATAGAATGGAATGGAATGGAATCAACATGAATGGAGTGGAATGGAATGCAATGGAATAGACTGGAATGGAATGGAATCAACACGAATGGAATGGAATGGAATGCAATGGAATGGAAAGGTATGTAATGGAATTGAATGGAATCAACCCAAATAGAATGAAATGGAATGGAATGGAATGGAATAAACCCGAATGGAATGGAATGGAATGGAAGAGAATGGAATGGAATGGAACGGAATGGAATCAATCCGAATGGAATGGAATGCAATGGAAGGGAATGCAATGGAATGGAATCAACCCGCATGGATTGGAATGGAATGGAATGGAATGGAATGAAATGGAAAGAAATGGAATCAACACGAATGGAATGGAATGGAATGGAATGGAATGGAATGGAATGAAATCAACCCGAATGGATTGGTATGGAATGGAATGGAATGGAATAAACCCGAATGGAATGGAATGGAATGGAATGGAATATAATTCAATCAACCAGAATGGAATGGAATGGAATGGCATGGAATGCAATGGAGTCAACCCGAATGGATTGCAATGGATTGGAATCAACTCGAATGGAATGGAATGGAGTTGAATAGACTGGAATGGAATAGAATGCAATGGAATCAACTCGTATGGAATGCAATGGAAAGGAATGGAATGGAATGAAATGGAATGGAGAGGAATGGAATGGAGTGGAATGGAATGGAGAAACCCGAAGGGAATGGAATGGAATGGAATGAAATGCAATGAAATGGAACGGATTGGAATCAAACCGAATGGAATGGAATGGAATGGAACGTAATCAACCCGAATGGAGTGGAGTGGAATGGAATTGTATGGATTCAACCCGAATGGAATGGAATGGAATGGAATCAACCCGAATGGAATGGAATGGAATGGAATGGAATGGAATGGAACGGACTGGAATCAACCCGAATGGAATGGAATGGAAGGGAATGGAATGGAAGGGAATGGAATGGAATCAACCCGAATGGAATGGAATGTAATTGAATGGAATGGAGTGGAATGGCATGAAATGGAACCAAATGGATTCAACCCGAATGGAATGGAATGGAATAGAATGGAATGCAATGGAATCAACCCGAATGAAATGGAATGGAATGGAATGGAATGGAATGGAATGGAATGGAATGGAATCAACCCGAATGGAATGGAATCAACCCGAATGGAATGGAATGGAATGGAACGGAATGGAATAGAATCAACCGGAATGGAATGGAATGGAATGGAAAGGAATCAACCCGAATGGAATGGAATGGAAGGGAATGGAATGGAATGGAATGGAATCAACCCGAGTGGAATGGAATGTAATTGAATGGAATGGAATGGAATGGAATGGAATGGAATGGAATGGAACGAAATGGAAACAACCGGAGTGGAATGGAATGGAATGGAATGGAATCAACCCGAATGGAATGGGATGTAATGGCATGGAATGGAATGGAATGGAATGGAATCAACACGAATGGAATGGAATGGAATGGAGTCAATCCGAATGGAATGGAATGGAATGAAATGGAATGGAATAGAATGGAATGGGTTGGAATGGAATGGATTGGAATGAAATGGAATATAATGGAATGGAATCATCCCGAATGGAATGGAATGGTATGGAATGGAATGCAATGGAATGAAATGGAATGGAATCAACCCGATTGGAATGGAATGGTATGGAATGGCATGCAATAGAATGGAATCAACCCGAATGGAATGGAATGGAATGGAATGGAATGGAATGGAATGGAATCAACCCGAAAGGAATGGAATGGCAGGGAATGGAATAGAACCGAATGGAAAGGAATGGAATCAACCCGAATGGAATGGAATGGAATGGAATGAAATGCAATGAAATGGAACGGAATGGAAACAAACCGAATGGAATGGAATGGAATGGAATGGAACGTAATCAACCCGAATGGAGTGGAGTGGAATGGAATGCAATGGAATGGAATGGAATCAACCCGAATGGAATGGAATGGAATGGAACGGAATGGAATGGAATGGAATGAAATCAACCCGAATGGAATGGAATGGAATGGAATGGAATGAAATCAACCCGAATGGAATGGAATTGAATGGAATGGAATGCAATGGAATCAACCCGAATGGAATGGAATTGAATGGCATGGAATGGAATGGAATGGAATGGAATCAACCCGAATGGAACAGAATGGAATGAAATGGAATGGAATGGAATGGAATGGAATGGAATGGAATGCAATCAACCCGAATGGAATGGAATGGGATGGAAAGGAATGGAACCAATACGAATGGAATGGAATGGAATGGAATGGAATGGAATTGAATGGAATGGAATCAACACGAGTCTAGTGGAATGGAATGGAATGGAATCAACAAGAATGGAATGGAATGGAATGGAATGGAATGGAATGCAATGGAATCAACCGGAATGAATGGAATGGAATGGAATAAACCCGTTTGGAATGGAATGGGATGGAACGGAATGGAATGGAATCAACCGGAATGGAATGGAATGGAATCAACCCTAATGGGATGGAATGGGATGGAACGGAGT
This sequence comes from Pan troglodytes, assembly GCF_028858775.2. Classification (NCBI taxonomy): domain Eukaryota; kingdom Metazoa; phylum Chordata; class Mammalia; order Primates; family Hominidae; genus Pan; species Pan troglodytes. The sequence continues at coordinate 7,490,988 of NC_072420.2, read as the reverse complement.
GGAATGGAATGGGATGGAACCGAGTGGAATGGAATGGAATGGAAACAACCCGAATGGAACTCAATGCAATGGAATGCAATGCAATGGAATGGAATGGATTGGAATGGAATCAACATGAGTGGAGTGGAATGGAATGCAATGGAATAGACTGGAATGGAATGGAATCAACCTGAATGGAAATCAATGGAATGGAATGGAATGGAATGGAATGGAATGGAAAGGAATCAACCCGAATGGAATGGGATGGAATGCCATGGAATGGAATGGAATGGAATGGAATCAACACGAATGGAAAGGAATGGAATGGCATGCAATGGAATGGAATGGAATGGAGTCAATCCGAATGGTATGGCATGGAATGGAATGGAATGGAATGAAACGGAATGGAATGGAATCAAACCGAACGGAGTGGAATGGAGTGGAGTCAACTCGAATGGAATGGAATGGAATGGAATGGAATGGAATGGAATGGAAAGAATGGAAACGAATGGAATCAAACCGAATGGGATGGAATGAAATGGAATGGAATGGAATGGAATCAACCCGAATGGAATGGAATGGAATGGAATGCAATGGAATGGAATCAACCCGAATGGAATGGAATGGAATGGAAGGGAATGGAATGGAATCAACCCGAATGGAATGGAATGGAATTGAATGGAATGGAATGGAATGGAATGAACCCGAATGGAATGGAATGGCATCAACCCGAAAGGAACCGAAGGCAATGGAATGGAATGTAATGGAATCCACCCAAATGGAATGGAATGGAATGGAATCAACTCGACTGGAACGGATTGGAATGGAATGGAATGGAATCAACCCGAATGGAATGGAATGCAATGGAATGGAATGGAATGGAATCAAGCCGAATGGAATGGAATGGAATGGAATCAACTCGAATGGAATGGAATGGAATGGAATGGAATGGAATGCAATGGAAGTAACCCGAATGGAATGGAATGGAATGGAATCAACCAGAATGGAATGGAATGGAATGGAATGGAATGGAATGGAATGGAATGGAATGGAATCAACCCGAATGGAATGGAATGGAATGTAATCAACTCGAATGGAATGGTATGGATTGGAATGGAATGGAATGGAGTCATCCCTAATGGAATGGAATGGATTGGAATCAACTCGAATGGAATGGAATGGAATTGATTGGAATGGAATGGAATGGAATGCAATGGAATCAACTCGTATGGATTGGAATGGAATGGAATGGAAAGGAATGGAATGGAATGGAATGGAAAGGAATGCAATGGAAGCAACCCGAATGGAATGGAAAGGAATGGAATGGAAAGGAATGGAATCAAACCCAATGGAATGGAATAGAATGGAAAGGAATCAACCCAAATGGAATGGATTGCAATGGAATGGAATGGAATGGAATCAACGTGAATGGAAGGAAATGGAATGGAATGGAATAGAATGCAAAGCAATCAAGCAGAATGGAATGGAATAAACCCGAATGGAATGGAATGGATTGGAATCAACTCAAATGTTATGGAATGGAATGGAATGGAATCAACACAAACGAAATGGAATGGAATCGAATGGAAATGAATGGAATGGAATGGAATGGAATGCAATGGAAGCAACCCGAATGGAATGGAATGGAATGGAATGGAATGGAATGGAGTGGAATCAACCCGAATGGAACGGAATGCAGTGGAATGGAATGGAATGGAATCAATCCGAATGGAATGGAATGCAATGGAATCAACTCGAATGGAATGGAATGGAATGGAATGGAATGGAATGGAATGGAATAAAATCAACCAGATTGGAATGGAATGAAATGGAATGGAATGGAATGGAATCAAACCGAATGGAATGGAATGGATTGGATTGGAATGGAATGGAATGGAATGCAATGGAATGATCCCGAATGGAATGGAATTGAATGGCATGGAATGGAATGGAAGCAACCCGACTGGAACGGAATGGAATGGAATGGAATGGAATGGAATGGAATAAACCGAACGGAATGGAATGGGATGGAATGGAAAGGAAACAACCCGAATGGAAAGGAATGGAATGGAATGGAATGGAATGGAATGGAATAAACCGAAAGGAATGGAATGGGATGGAACGGAAAGGAAATAACCCGCATGGAAAGGAATGGAATGGAATGGAATGGAATGGAATGGAATGGAATGGAATCAACACGAGTCTAATGGAATGGAATCGAATGGAATGAAGACGAATGGAATGGAATGGAATGGAATCAACCGGAATGGAATGGAATGGAATGGAATCAACCCGAATGGAATGGAATGGAATGGAATAGAATGGAATCAACCGGAATGGAATGGAATGGAATGGAATGGAATCAACCCGAATGGAATGGAAAGGGATGGAACGGAATGGAATGGAATGGAATGGAATCAACGGGAATGTAATGGAATGGAATGGAATGAACCCGAATGGAATGGAATGGAATGTAACGGAATGGAATGGAATAGAATGGAATCAACCCGAATGGAATGGAATGGAATGGAATGGAATGAACCCGAATGGAATGGAATGGAATGGAATGCAATGGAATGGAATGGAATCAACCCGAATGGAATGGATTGGAATGGCATGGAATGGAATAGAATGGAATGGAATCAACCCGAATGCAATGGAATGGAATGGAATGGAATCAACACGAATCTAATGGAATGGAACGGAATGGAATCAACCGGAATGGAATGGAATGGAATGGAATCAACTGGAATGGAATGGAATGGAATGGATTCAACACGAATGGACTGGAATCGGATGGAACGGAATGGAATCAATCCGAATGGAAAGGAATAGAATGGATTGGAATCAACACGAATCTAATGGAATGGAATGGAAAGGAATCAAAACGAATGGAATGGAATGCAATGGAACGGAATGGAATGGAATCAACCGGAAAGGAATGGAATGGAATGGAATGGAATCAACCCTAATGGGATGGAATGGGATGGAACGGAGTGGAATGCAATGGGATGGAACCGAGTGGAATGGAATGGAATGGAAACAACCCGAATGGAACTCAATGCAATGGAATGCAATGCAATGGAATGGAATGGAATCAAAACGAATGGAATGGAATGGAATGGAAAGGGATGGAATGGAATCAACCGGAATGGAATGGAATGGAATGGAATGGAATGGAATGGAATCAACCCTAATGGGATGGAATGGGATGGAACGGAGTGGAATGGAATGGGATGGAACCGAGTGGAATGGAATGGAATGGAAACAACCCGAATGGATCTCAATGCAATGGAATGCAATGCAATGGAATGGAATGGATTGGAATGGAATCAACATGAGTGGAGTGGAATGGAATGCAATGGAATAGACTGGAATGGAATGGAATCAACCCGAATGGAATGCAATGGAATGGAATGGAATGGAAAGGAATCAACCCGAATGGAATGGGATGGAATGGCATGGAATGGAATGGAATGGATTGGAATGGAATCAACACGAATGGAATGGAATGGAATGGCCTGCAATGGAATGGAATGGAATGGAGTCAATCCGAATGGTATGGCATGGAATGGAATGGAATGGAATGGAATGGAACAGAATGGAATGGATTGGAATGGAATGGAATGGAATGAAATGGAATATAATGGAATGGAATCAATCCGAATGGAATGGAATGGAATGCAATGGAATGGAATGGAATGAACCCGATTGGAATGGAATGGAATGGAATGGAATGGAACGGAATAGAATGGAATCATACCGAATGGAATGGAATGGAATGGAATGGAACGGAATAGAATGGAATCATCCCGAATGGAACGGAATGGAATGGAATGGAATGGAATCAACCCGAAGGAAATGGAATGGAATGGAATGGAATGGAATGGAATGGAATGGAATGGAATAGAATGGAATCAACCCGAAAGCAATGGAATGGCAGGGAATGGAATGGAATCGAATGGAAAGGAATGGAATCAACCCGAGTGGAATGGAATGGAATTGAATGAAATGCAATGAAATGGAATGGAATGGAATCAAACTGAATGGAATGGAATGGAATGGCATGGAATGGAATGGAATGGAACGTAATCAATCCGAATGGAGTGGAGGGGAATGGAATGGCATGGAATGGAATGGAATCAACCCGAATGGAATGGAATGGAATTGAATGGAATGGAATGGAATGGAATGAAATGGAATCAACCCGAATGGAATGGAATGGAATGAAATGGAATGGAAAGGAATCAACCCGAATGGAATGGAATTGAATGGAATGGAATGCAATGGAATGAACCCGAATGGAATGGAATTGAATGGCATGGAATGGAATGGAAGCAACCCGAATGGAACGGAATGGAATGGAATGGAATCAACCGAATGGAATGGAATGGGATGGAACGGAATGGAATCAACCCGAATGGAAAGGAATGGAATGGAATGGAATCAACACGAGTCTAATGGAATGGTATGGAATGGAATCAAGACGAATGGAATGGAATGGAATGGAATGGAATCAACCGGAATGGAATGGAATTGAATGGAATCAACCCGAATGGAATGGAATGGAATGGAATGGAATGGAATCAACCGGAATGGAATGGAATGGAATAGAATGGAATCAACCCGAATGGAATGGAATGGGATGGAACGGAATGGAATGGAATCAACACGAATGGAATGGAATGGAATGGAATGGATTAGAATTGAATGGAATGGAAAGGAATGGACTGGAATCAAGCTGATTGGAACGGAATGGAATGGAATGGAATGGAATCAACGGGAATGGAATGGAATCGAATGGAATGAACCCGAATGGAATGGAATGGAATGTAACAGAATGGAATGGAATAGAATGGAATCAACCCGAATGGAATGGAATGGAATGGAATCAACCTGAATGGAATGGAATGGAATGGAACGCAATGGAATGGAATGGAATGGAATCAACCCGAATGGAATGGAATGGAATGGCATGGAATGGAATAGAATGGAATGGAATCAACCGGAATGGAATGGAATGGAATGGAATGGAATCAACACGAATCTAATGGAATGGAATGGAATGGAATCAACCCGAATGGAATTGAATGGAATGGAATGGAATCAACACGAATCTAATGGAATGGAATGGAATGGAATCAACCGGAATGGAATGGAATGGAATGGAATGGAATGGAATCAACTGGAATGGAGTGGAATGGAATGGAATCAACACGAATGGAACAGAGTGGAATGGAATGGAATGGAATGGAATGGAACGGAATGGAACGCAATCAACCCGAATGGAATGGAATGGGATGGAACGTAATGGAATCAACACGAATGGAATGGAGTGAAATGGATTGGAATGGAATTGAATGGAATGGAGTCAACACGAGTCTAGTTGAATGGAATGGAATGGAATCAACACGAATGGAATGGAATGGAATGGAATGGAATGGAATGGAATGGAATGAAATCAACACGAATGGAATGGAATGGGATGGAATGGAATGGAATGCAATGGAATGGAATCAACACGAATGAAATGGAATGGAATGGATTGGAATGGAATGGAATGGAATGGAATGGAATGGAATGGAATGGAAAGGAATTTACTGGAATCAACCCGATTGGAACGGAATGGAATGGAATGGAATGGAATGGAATCAACGGGAATGGATTGAATGGAGTGGAATCAACCCGAATGGAATGGAAAGGAATGTAACGGAATGGAATGGAATAGAATGGAATCAATCCGAATGGAATGGAATGGAATTGAATGGAATTGAATCAACCCGAATGGAATGGAATGGAATGGAATGGAATGGAATGGAATTGAATCAACCCGAATGGAATGGAATGGAATGGCATGGAATGGAATGCAATGGAATGGAATCAACCCTAATGGGATGGAATGGGATGGAACGGAGTGGAATGGAATGGGATGGAACCGAGTGGAATGGAATGGAATGGAAACAACCCGAATGGATCTCAATGCAATGGAATGCAATGCAATGGAATGGAATGGATTGGAATGGAATCAACATGAGTGGAGTGGAATGGAATGCAATGGAATAGACTGGAATGGAATGGAATCAACCCGAATGGAATGCAATGGAATGGAATGGAATGGAAAGGAATCAACCCGAATGGAATGGGATGGAATGGCATGGAATGGAATGGAATGGATTGGAATGGAATCAACACGAATGGAATGGAATGGAATGGCCTGCAATGGAATGGAATGGAATGGAGTCAATCCGAATGGTATGGCATGGAATGGAATGGAATGGAATGGAATGGAACAGAATGGAATGGATTGGAATGGAATGGAATGGAATGAAATGGAATATAATGGAATGGAATCAATCCGAATGGAATGGAATGGAATGCAATGGAATGGAATGGAATGAACCCGATTGGAATGGAATGGAATGGAATGGAATGGAACGGAATAGAATGGAATCATACCGAATGGAATGGAATGGAATGGAATGGAACGGAATAGAATTGAATCATCCCGAATGGAACGGAATGGAATGGAATGGAATGGAATCAACCCGAAGGAAATGGAATGGAATGGAATGGAATGGAATGGAATGGAATGGAATGGAATAGAATGGAATCAACCCGAAAGCAATGGAATGGCAGGGAATGGAATGGAATCGAATGGAAAGGAATGGAATCAACCCGAGTGGAATGGAATGGAATTGAATGAAATGCAATGAAATGGAATGGAATGGAATCAAACTGAATGGAATGGAATGGAATGGCATGGAATGGAATGTAATGGAACGTAATCAATCCGAATGGAGTGGAGGGGAATGGAATGGCATGGAATGGAATGGAATCAACCCGAATGGAATGGAATGGAATTGAATGGAATGGAATGGAATGGAATGAAATGGAATCAACCCGAATGGAATGGAAAGGAATGAAATGGAATGGAAAGGAATCAACCCGAATGGAATGGAATTGAATTGAATGGAATGCAATGGAATGAACCCGAATGGAATGGAATTGAATGGCATGGAATGGAATGGAAGCAACCCGAATGGAACGGAATGGAATGGAATGGAATCAACCGAATGGAATGGAATGGGATGGAACGGAATGGAATCAACCCGAATGGAAAGGAATGGAATGGAATGGAATGGAATGGAATCAACACGAGTCTAATGGAATGGTATGGAATGGAATCAAGACGAATGGAATGGAATGGAATGGAATGGAATCAACCGGAATGGAATGGAATTGAATGGAATCAACCCGAATGGAATGGAATGGAATGGAATGGAATGGAATGGAATCAACCGGAATGGAATGGAATGGAATAGAATGGAATCAACCCGAATGGAATGGAATGGGATGGAATGGAATGGAATGGAATCAACACGAATGGAATGGAATGGAATGGAATGGATTAGAATTGAATGGAATGGAAAGGAATGGACTGGAATCAAGCCGATTGGAACGGAATGGAATGGAATGGAATGGAATCAACGGGAATGGAATGGAATCGAATGGAATGAACCCGAATGGAATGGAATGGAATGTAACAGAATGGAATGGAATAGAATGGAATCAACCCGAATGGAATGGAATGGAATGGAATCAACCTGAATGGAATGGAATGGAATGGAACGCAATGGAATGGAATGGAATGGAATCAACCCGAATGGAATGGAATGGAATGGCATGGAATGGAATAGAATGGAATGGAATCAACCCGAATGGAATGGAATGGAATGGAATGGAATCAACACGAATCTAATGGAATGGAATGGAATGGAATCAAACGGAATGGAATGGAATGGAATGGAATGGAATGGAATTAACTGGAATGGAGTGGAATGGAATGGAATCAACACGAATGGAACAGAATGGAACGGAATGGAATGGAATGGAATGGAATGGAATGGAATGGAACGGAATGGAACGCAATCAACCCGAATGGAATGGAATGGGATGGAACGTAATGGAATCAACACGAATGGAATGGAGTGAAATGGATTGGAATGGAATTGAATGGAATGGAATCAACACGAGTCTAGTTGAATGGAATGGAATGGAATCAACACGAATGGAATGGAATGGAATGGAATGGAATGGAATGAAATCAACACGAATGGAATGGAATGGGATGGAATGGAATGGAATGGAATGGAATCAACACGAATGAAATGGAATGGAATGGATTGGAATGGAATGGAATGGAATGGAATGGAAAGGAAAGGAATTTACTGGAATCAACCCGATTGGAATGGAATGGAATGGAATGGAATGGAATGGAATCAACGGGAATGGAATTGAATGGAGTGGAATCAACCCGAATGGAATGGAAAGGAATGTAACGGAATGGAATGGAATAGAATGGAATCAATCCGAATGGAATGGAATGGAATTGAATGGAATTGAATCAACCCGAATGGAATGGAATGGAATGGAATGGAATGGAATGGAATGGAATGGAATGGAATCAACCCGAATGGAATGGAATGGAATGGCATGGAATGGAATGCAATGGAATGGAATCAACCCAAATGGAATGAAATGGAATCAACACGAATCTAATGGAATGGAATGGAATGGTAACAACCAGAATGAAATGGAATGGAATGGAATGGAATCAACTGGAATGGAGTGGAATGGAATGGAATGGAATGGAGTGGTATGGAATCAACACTTATGGACTGGAATGGGATGAAACGGAATGGAACCAACCCGAATGGAAAGGAATAGAATGGAGTGGAATAAACACGAATCTAATGGAATGGAATGGAATGGAATCAAAACGAATGGAATGGAATGGAATGGAATGGAACGGAATGGAATGGAATCAACCGGAATGGAATGGAATGGAATCAACCATAATGGGATGGAATGGGATGGAACGGAGTGGAATGGAATGGGATGGAACCGAGTGGAATGGAATGGAATGGAAACAACCCGAATGGAACTCAATGTAATGGAATGCAATGCAATGGAATGGAATGGATTGGAATGGAATCAACATGAGTGGAGTGGAATGGAATGCAATGGAATAGACTGGAATGGAATGGAATCAACCCGAATGGAATGCAATGGAATGGAATGGAATGGAATGGAATGGAATGGAAAGGAATCAACCCGAATGGAATGGGATGGAATGCCATGGAATGGAATGGAATGGAATGGAATCAACACGAATGGAAAGGAATGGAATGGCATGCAATGGAATGGAATGGAATGGAGTCAATCCGAATGGTATGGCATGGAATGGAATGGAATGGAACGGAATGGAATGGAATCAAACCGAACGGAGTGGAATGGAGTGGAGTCAACTCGAATGGAATGGAATGGAATGGAATGGAATCAACCCGAATGGAATGGAATAGAATTGAATAGAATCAACAAGAATGAAATGGAATGGAATCAACCAGAATGGAATGGAATGGAATGGAATGGAATGGAAAGAATGGAAACGAATGGAATCAAACCGAATGGGATGGAATGGAATGGAATGGAATGGAATGGAGTGGAATGGAATGGAATCAACCCGAATGGAATGGAATGGAATGCAATGCAATGGAATGGAATCAACCCGAATGGAATGGAATGGAATGGAAGGGAATGGAATGGAATCAACCCGAATGGAATGGAATGGAATTGAATGGAATGGAATGGAATGGAATGAACCCGAATGGAATGGAATGGCATCAACCCGAAAGGAACCGAAGGCAATGGAATGGAATGGAACCCAACCAAATGGAATGGAATGGAATGGAATCAACTCGACTGGAACGGATTGGAATGGAATGGAATGGAATCAACCCGAATGGAATGGAATGCAATGGAATGGAATGGAATGGAATCAAGCCGAATGGAATGGAATGGAATGGAATCAAGTCGAATGGAATGGAATGGAATGGAATGCAATGGAAGCAACCCGAATGGAATGGAATGGAATGGAATCAACCAGAATGGAATGGAATGGAATGGAATGGAATGGAATGGAATGGAATGGAATCAACCCGAATGGAAAGGATTGGAATGTAATCAACTCGAATGGAATGGAATGGATTGGAATGGAATGGAATGGAGTCATCCCTAATGGAATGGAATGGATTGGAATCAACTCGAATGGAATGGAATGGAATTGATTGGAATGGAATGGAATGGAATGCAATGGAATCAACTCGTATGGATTGGAATGGAATGGAATGGAAAGGAATGGAATGGAATGGAATGGAAAGGAATGCAATGGAAGCAACCCGAATGGAATGGAAAGGAATGGAATGGAAAGGAATGGAATCAAACCCAATGGAATGGAATGGAATGGAAAGGAATCAACCCAAATGGAATGGATTGCAATGGAATGGAATGGAATGGAATCAACCTGAATGGAAGGAAATGGAATGGAATGGAATAGAATGCAAAGCAATCAACCAGAATGGAATGGAATAAACCCGAATGGAATGGAATGGATTGGAATCAACTCAAATGTTATGGAATGGAATGGAATGGAATGGAATCAACACAAACGAAATGGAATGGAATCGAATGGAAATGAATGGAATGGAATGGAATGGAATGCAATGGAAGCAACCCGAATGGAATGGAATGGAATGGAATGGAATGGAATGGAATGGAATCAACCCGAATGGAATGGAATGCAGTGGAATGGAATGGAATGGAATGGAATCAATCCGAATGGAATGGAATGCAATGGAATCAACTCGAATGGAATGGAATGGAATGGAATGGAATAAAATCAACCAGATTGGAATGGAATGCAATGGAATGGAATGGAATGGAATCAAACCGAATGGAATGGAATGGATTGGATTGGAATGGAATGGAATGGAATGCAATGGAATGATCCCGAATGGAATGGAATTGAATGGCATGGAATGGAATGGAAGCAACCCGACTGGAACGGAATGGAATGGAATGGAATGGAATGGAATGGAATAAACCGAATGGAATGGAATGGGATGGAACGGAAAGGAAACAACCCGAATGGAAAGGAATGGAATGGAATGGAATGGAATGGAATGGAATCAACACGAGTCTAATGGAATGGAATGGAATGGAATGAAGACGAATGGAATGGAATGGAATGGAATGGGATCAACCGGAATGGAATGGAATGGAATGGAATCAACCCGAATGGAATGGAATGGGATGGAACGGAAAGGAAACAACCCGAATGGAAAGGAATGGAATGGAATGGAATGGAATGGAATGGAATGGAATCAACACGAGTCTAATGGAATGGAATGGAATGGAATGAAGACGAATGGAATGGAATGGAATGGAATGGGATCAACCGGAATGGAATGGAATGGAATGGAATCAACCCGAATGGAATGGAATGGGATGGAAAGGAATGGAATCAATACGAATGGAATGGAATGGAATGGAATGGAATGGAATTGAATGGAATGGAATCAACACGAGTCTAGTGGAATGGAATGGAATGGAATCAACACGAATGGAATGGAATGGAATGGATTAGAATTGAATGGAATGGAAAGGAATGGAAAGGAATGGACTGGAATCAACCCGATTGGAACGGAATGGAATGGAATGGAATGGAATCAACGGGAATGTAATGGAATGGAATGGAATGAACCTGAATGGAATGGAATGGAATGTAACGGAATGGAATGGAATAGAATGGAATCAACCCGAATGGAATGGAATAGAATGGAATGGAATGGAATGAACCCGAATGGAATGGAATGGAATGCAATGGAATGGTATGGAATCAACCCGAATGGAATGGAATGGAATGGAATGGAATGGAATGGAATAGAATGGAATGGAATCAACCCGAATGGAATGGAATGGAATGGAATGGAATCAACACGAATCTAATGGAATGGAACGGAATGGAATCAACCGGAATGGAATGGAATGGAATGGAATGGAATGGAATCAACTGGAATGGAATGGAATGGAATGGATTCAACACGAATGGACTGGAATCGGATGGAACGGAATGGAATCAATCCGAATGGAAAGGAATAGAATGGATTGGAATCAACACGAATCTAATGGAATGGAATGGAAAGGAATCAAAACGAATGGAATGGAATGCAATGGAACGGAATGGAATGGAATCAACCGGAAAGGAATGGAATGGAATGGAATGGAATCAACCCTAATGGGATGGAATGGGATGGAACGGAGTGGAATGGAATGGGATGGAACCGAGTGGAATGGAATGGAATGGAAACAACCCGAATGGATCTCAATGCAATGGAATGCAATGCAATGGAATGGAATGGATTGGAATGGAATCAACATGAGTGGAGTGGAATGGAATGCAATGGAATAGACTGGAATGCAAAGGAATCAACCCGAATGGAATGCAATGGAATGGAATGGAATGGAAAGGAATCAACCCGAATGGAATGGGATGGAATGGCATGGAATGGAATGGAATGGATTGGAATGGAATCAACACGAATGGAATGGAATGGAATGGCATGCAATGGAATGGAATGGAATGGAGTCAATCCGAATGGTATGGCATGGAATGGAATGGAATGGAATGGAATGGAACGGAATGGAATGGATTGGAATGGAATGGAATGGAATGAAATGTAATATAATGGAATGGAATCAATCCGAATGGAATGGAATGGAATGCAATGGAATGGAATGGAATGGAATGAACCCGATTGGAATGGAATGGAATGGAACGGAATAGAATGGAATCATACCAAATGGAATGGAATGGAATGGAATGGAACGGAATAGAATGGAATCATCCCGAATGGAATGGAATGGAATGGAATGGAATGGAATGGAATGGAATGGAATCAACTGGAATGGAATGGAATGGAATGGAATCAACACGAATGGAACAGAATGGAATGGAATGGAATGGAATGGAATGGAATGCAATCAACCCGAATGGAATGGAATGGGATGGAACGGAATAGAATCAACACGAATGGAATGGAGTGAAATGGAATGGAATGGAATTGAATGGAATGGAATCAACACGAGTCTAGTGGAATGGAATGGAATGGAATCAACACGAATGGAACGGAATGGAATGGATTGGAATGGAATGGAATGGAATGGAATGGAAAGGAATGGACTGGAATCAACCCGATTGGAACGGAATGGAATGGAATGGAATGGAATCAACGGGAGTGTAACTGAATGGAGTGGAATCAACCCGAATGGAATGGAAAGGAATGTAACGGAATGGAATGGAATAGAATGGAATCAACCCGAATGGAATGGAATGGAATGGAATGGAATGGAATCAACCCGAATGGAATGGAATGGAATGGAATGGAATCAACCCGAATGGAATGGCATGGAATGGCATGGAGTGGAATGGAATGGAATGGAATGGAATCAACCCGAATGGAATGGAATGGAATGAAATGGAATGGAATTAACTGGAATGGAGTGGAATGGAATGGAATGGAATGGAATGGAATGGAATGGAATGGTATGGAATCAACACGAATGGACTGGAATGGGATGAAATGGAATGGAACCAACCCGAATGGAAAGGAATAGAATGGAGTGGAATAAACACGAATCTAATGGAATGGAATGGAATGGAATCAAGACGAATGGAATGGAATGGAATGGAATGGAATTGAATGGAATCAACCAGAATGGAATGGAATGGAATGGAATGGAATGGAATGGAATGGAATGGAATGGAATGCAATCAACCCTAATCGGATTTAATGGGATGGAACGGAGTGGAATGGAATGGGACGGAACTGAGTGGAATGGAATGGAATGGAAACAACCCGAATGGAACTCAATGCAATGGAATGCAATGCAATGGAATGGAATGGATTGGAATGGAATCAACATGAGGGGAGTGGAATGGAATGCAATGGAATACACTGGAATGGAATGGAATCAACCCGAATGGAATGCAATGGAATGGCATGGAATGGAATGGAATGGAATGGAATCAACATGAAAAGAATGGAATGGAATGGCATGTAATGGAATGGAATGGAATGGAGTCAATCCGAATGGTATGGCGTGGAATGGAATGGAATGGAATGGAACAGAATGGAATGGATTGGAATGGAATGGAATGGAATGAAATGGAATATAATGGAATGGAATCATCCCGAATGGGATGGAATGGAATGGAATGGAATGGAATGCAATGGAATGTAATGGAATGGAATGAACCCGGTTGGAATGGAATGGAATGGAATGGAACGGAATAGAATGGAATCTTACCGAATGGAATGGAATGGAAAGGAATGGAACGGAATAGAATGGAATCATCCCGAATGGAATGGAATGGAATGGAATCAACCCGAAGGAAATGGAATGGAATGGAATGGAATGGAATCAACCCGAATGGAATGGAATGGAATGGAATGGAATCAACCCGAAAGGAATGGAATGGCAGGGAATGGAATGGAATCGAATGGAAAGGCATGGAATCAACCCGAGTGGAATGGAATGGAATGGAATGGAATGAAGTGCAATGAAATGGAACGGAATGGAATCAAACCGAATGGAATGCAATGGAATGGCATGGAATGGAATGGAATGGAATGGAATCAATCCGAATGGAGTGGAGGGGAATGGAATGGAATGGAATGGAATGGAATCAACCCGAATGGAATGGAATGGAATGGAATGGAATGGAATGGAATGGAAAGGAATGAAATGGAATCAACCCGAATGGAATGGAATGGAATGATATGGAATGGAAAGGAATCAACCAGAATGGAATGGAATTGAATGGAATGGAATGCAATGGAATGAACCCGAATGGAATGGAATGGAAGCAACCCGAATGGAAAGGAATGGAATGGAATGGTATGGAATGGAATGGAATCAACCGAATGGAATGGAATGGGATGGAACGGAATGGATTCAAACAGAATGGAAAGGAATGGAGTGGAATGGAATGGAATGGAATGGAATCAACACGAGTCTAATGGAATGGAATGGAATGGTATCAAGACGAATGGAATGGAATGGAATGGAATGGAATCAACCGGAATGGAATGGAATGGAATGGAATCAACCCGAATGGAATGGAATGGATTGGAATGGAATGGAATGGAATCAACCGGAATGGAACGGAATGGAATGGAATCAACCAGAATGGAATGGAATGGTATGGAACGGAATGGAATGGAATGGAATGGAATCAACACGAATGGAATGGAATGGAATGGAATGGATTAGAATTGAATGGAATGGAAAGGAATGGAAAGGAATGGACTGGAATCAACCCGATTGGAACGGAATGGAATGGAATGGAATGGAATCAACGGGAATGGACTGGAATGGAATGGAATGAACCCGAATGGAATGGAATGGAACGGAATGGAATGGAATCAACACGAATGGAATGGAATGGAATGGAATGGAATGGAATGGAATCAACCAGAATAGAATGGAATGGAATGGAATAGTATGGAATGGAATGGATTCAATCCGAAATCAATGGAATGGAATGGAATGCAATGGGATGGAATGGAATCAACCAGAATGGAATGGAATGCAACGGAATGGAATGAAATCAACACGAATGCAATGGAATGGAGTGGAATGGAATGGAATGGAACAGAATGGAATGGAATCAACCCGAATGGAATGGAATGGAAACAACCCGAATGGAATGCAATGGAAAGGAATGGAATGGAATGGAATGGAATAGAATCAACCCGAACGGAATTGAATGGAATGCCATGGAAGGGAATGGAATCAACGCGAATGGAATGGAATGGAATGGAATGGAATCAATGCGAATGGAATGGAATGGAATGGAATGGAATGGAATGGAATGGAATGGCATGGATTGGAATGGAATGGAATCAACCCGAATGGAATGCAATGGAAGGGAATGGAATGGAATGGAACGGAACGGAAACAATCCGAATGGATTGGAATGGAATGGAATCAACCCGAAAGGAATGTCATGCAATGGAATGGATTGGAATGGTATCAACCCGAATGGAATGGAATGGAATGGAGTCTATCCGAATGGAATGGAATGGAATGGAATGGAAAGGAATGGAATGGAATGGAATGGAATCAAACCGCATGGATTGGAATGGAGAGGAATCAAGTCGAATGGAATGGAATGGAATGGAGTGGAATTGAATGGAATCGAATCAACCTGAATGGAATGGAATGGAATGGAATGGAATGGAATGGAATGGAATGGAATCAACACGAATGGAACGGAATGGAGGGGAATGGAATGGAATGGAATGCAATGGAATCAACCCGAATTGAATGGAATGGAATGGAATGGAATGCAATGGAATGGAATCAATCCTTATGAAATGGAATGGAATGGAATGGAAAGAAATCAACACGAATGGAATGGAATGGAATGGAAGGGAATGGAATGGAATGGAATGGAATCAACCCGAATGGATTGGAATGGAATGGAATGTAATGGCATGGATATAACCCGAATGGAATTGAATGGAATGGAATCAACTCAAAAGGAATGGAATGGAATGGAACAGAATGGAATGGTATGGAATGGAATCGAATGGAATTGAATCAACCCGATTGGAGTGGATTGGAATGCAAAGTAATGGAATGGGATGGGGTGGAATTGAATCAATATGAGTGGAATGGAATGGAAAGGAATGGAGTGGAGTGGAATGAAATGCAATGGAATGGAGTGGAGGGAATGGAATGGAATGGAATCAATCGGAATGGAATGGAATGGAATGCAATGGAATGGAATGGAATGGAATAAAATGGAAAGGAAGCAACTCGAATGGAATGTAATGGAATGGAATGGAATCAAACAGAATGGAATGGAATGGAATGGAATGCAATGGAATGGAATGGAATCAACTCGAATGGAATGGAATGCAATGGAATGAAATGGAGTCGAAACATCACGAATGGAAAGGAATGGTATGGAATGGAATCAACTCAAATGGAATGGAATGCAATGGAATGGAATGGAATGGAATGGATTCAACCCGAGCGGAGAGGAATGGAATGGAATGGAATGCAAACAATCCAAATGGAATGGAATAGAATCAACCCGAATGGAATGGAATAAAGTGGAATCAAATCAAATGGAATGGAATAGAATGGAATGGATTCAACCTGAATGGAATGGAATGGAATGGAATCAAACGGAATGGAATGGAAAGGAATGGAAAGGAATGGAATGGAACGGAATGGAATGGAATGGAATGGAATCAACCCGCATGGAATGGAATGGAGAGGAATCAAGTCGAATGGAATGGAATGGAATGGAATGGAATGGAATCAACCCGAATGGAATGGAATGGAATGGAATGGAATGGAATGGAATGGAATGAAATGGAATGGAATGCAATGGAATGGAATCAACCCGAGTGGAATGCAATGGAATGGAATGGAATGCAATGGAATCAACCAGAATGGAATGGAATGGTATGGAATCAACCCGAATGGAATGGAATGGAATGGAATGGAATGGAATGGAATGGAATCAACCCTAATGGACTGCAATGGAAGGGAATGGAATGGAATGGAATCAACCCGAATGGAATGGAATGGAAAGGAATGGAATGGAATGGAATGCAATCAACCCGAATGGAATGGAATTGAATGGAATGGAATGGAATGGAATGGAATGGAATGGAATCAACCCGAATGGAATGGAATCAAATGGAATGGAATGGAATGGAATCAATCTGAATGGAATGGAATGGAATGGAACGGAATGGAATGGAATCAACACGAACGGAATGGAATGGAGTGGATTCAACTCGAATGGAATGGAATGGAATGGAATGGAATGGAATGGAATGGAATCAAGCCGAATGGAATAGAATTGAATGGAATCAACAAGAATGAAATGGAGTGGATTCAACCCGAATGGAATGGAATGGAATGGAATGGAATGGAAAGAAAGGAAACGAATGGAATCAAACAGAATGGAATGGAATGAAATGGAATGGAATCAACCCGAATGAAATGGAATGGAATGGAATGCAGTGGAATGGAATCAACCCGAATGGAATGGAATGGAATGGAATGGAATGGAATGGAATGGAATGGAATCAAACCGAATGGAATGGAATGGAATGGAATGGAATGGAATGGAATGGAATGGAATCAACCCGAATGGAATGGAATGGAATCAACCCGAAAGGAATGGAAGGCAATTTAATGGAATGGAATGGAATCCACCCGAATGGAATGGAATGGAATGGAATCAACTCGAATGGAATGGATAGGAATGGAAAGGAATGGAATCAACCCGATTGGAAAGGAATGCAATGGAATGGAATTGAATGGAATGGAATCAACCCGAATGGAATGGAATGGAATGGAATGGAATGGAATTGAAAGCAAATCAGTCAACAAGAATGGAATCGAATGCAATGGAATGGAATGGAATAGAATGCAAAGCAATCAACCAGAATGGAATGGAATGGAATGGAATGGAATCAACCCGATTGGAATGGAATGGATTGGAATCAACACGAATGGAATTGAATGGAATGGAATGGAATGCAATGGAAGCAACCCGAAAGGAATGGAATGGAGTGGAATGGAATGGAATAGAATGGAATGGAATCAATGAGAATGGAATGGAATGGAATGGAATGGAATGGAATGGAATCAACCCGAATGAAATGGAATGCAATGGAATGCAATGGAATCGAATCAACATGAATGGAATGGAATGGAATGGAATCAACTCGAATGGAATGGAATGGAATGGAATCAACCCGAATGGAATGTAATCAAATCGAATGGAATGGAATGGAATCAATCCGAAAGGAATGGAATGGAACGGAATGGAATGGAATCAAACCGAACGGAATGGAATGGAGTGGAGTCAACTCGAATGGAATGGAATGGAATGGAATGGAATGGAATGGAATCAACCCGAATGGAATGGAATGCAATGGAATGGAATGGAATGGAATCAACCCGAATGGAATGGAATGGATTGGAATCAACTCGAATGGAATGGAATGGAATGCAATGGAAGCAACCCGAATGTAATGGAATGGAATGGAATGGAATCAACCAGAATGGAATGGAATGGAGTGGAATGGAATGGAATGGAATGGAATCAACCCGAATGGAATGGAATGGAATGGAATCAACTCGAATGGAATGGAATGGATTGGAATTGAATGGAATGGAGTCAACCTGAATGGAATGGAATGGATTGGAATCAACTCGAATTGAATGGAATGGAATTGATTGGAATGTAATGGAATGGAATGCAATGGAACCAACTCGTATGGATTGGAATGGAATGGAATGGAAAGGAATGGAACGGAACGGAATGGAATGGAATGGAATGGAATGGAAATGAATGCAATGGAAGCAACCCGAATGGAATGGAAATGAATGGAATGGAATGGAATGGAATCAAACCGAATGGAATGGAATGGAATGGAAAGGAATCAACCAAAATGGAATGGATTGCAATGGAATGGAATGGAATGGAATCAATCCGAATGGAAGGAAATGGAATGGAACGGAATAGAATGCAAAGCAGTCAACCAGAATGGAATGGAATGGTATGGAATTGAGTGGAATAGAATGCAAAGCAATCAACCAGAATGGAATGGAAACAACCCGAATGGAATGGAATGGATTGGAATCAACTCGAATGGAATGGTATGGAATGGAATGGAATGGAATGGAATCAACACAAATGGAATGGAATGGAATCGAAAGGAAATGAATGGAATGGAATGCAATGGAAGCAACCCGAATGTAATGTAATGGAATGGAATGGAATGGAATCAATCCGAATGGAATGGAGTGGAATGGAATCAACTCGAATGGAATGGAATGGAATATAATCAACCCGATTGGAATGGAATGCAATGGAATGGAGTGGAATGGAATCAACCCGAATGGAATGGATTGGAATGGAATGGAATGCAATGCACCGGATTCAACTGGTATGGAATAGAATGGAATGGAATGGAAAGGAATGGAATGGAATGGAATGGAATGGAGTGGAATGGAATGGAGAAACCCGAATGTAATGGAATGGAATATAATGGAATGGAATAAACCCGCATGGAATGAAATGGAATGGAATGGATTGAAATGGAATGCAATGGAATGGAATGGAAAGAAATGCAATGGAATAAACCCGAATGGAATGGAAAGGAATGGAATGGAATGGAATGGAATCAACACGAATGGAATGGAATGGAATGGAAAGGAATCAACCCGAATGGAATGGAATGGAATGGAAAGGAATCAATCCGAATGGAATGGAAGGAAATGGAATGGAAAGGAATGGGAAGGAATTGAATGGAATGGAGTCAACCCGAATGGAATGGAATGCAATGGAATGGAATCAACCCGAAAGGAGTGCAATTCAATGGAATGGAATGGAATCGAATCAACACGAATGGATTGGAATGGAATGGAATCAACTCAAATGGAATGGAATGGAATGGAATCGAATTGAATCAACCCGAATAGAATGGAATGGAATGGAATGGAATGGTATGGAATGGAATGGAATCAATCCGAAATGAATGGAATGGAATAGAATGGAATGGAGTGGAATGGCATCAAAACGAATGGAATGGAACGGTGTGCAATCATCTCCAATGGAATGGAATGGAATGGAAACGAATCAACCTGAATGGAAAGGAATGGAATGGAAACAACACGAATGGAATGGAATGGAGTGGAATGGAATGGAATGCAGTGGAATGGAATGGAAAAGAATGGAATCAAACCGAATGGAATGGAATCGAATCAAAGAAATGGAATGGAATGGAATGGAATGGAATGGAATGGAATCAACACGAATGGAATGGAACGGAATGGAATGGAATGCAATGGAATCAACTCGAATGGAATGGAATCAACTCGAATGGAATGGAATGGAATGGAATGGAATGGATTGTAACAGAATGGAATCAACCCCAATGGAATGGAATGGAATGGAATGGAATGGCATCAACCCGAAAGGAATGGAAGGCAATGGAATGGAATGGAATGAAATCCACACGAACGGAATGGAATGGAATGGAATGCAATCAACTCGAATGGAATGGATTGGAATGGAATGAAATGGAATCAACCCGAATGGAATGGAATGAAATGGATTGGAAGGGAATGGAATCAACCAGAATGGAAGGGAATGGAATGGAATGGAATGGAATGGAATGCAATAGAATGAAAAGCAGTCAACCAGAATGGAATGGAATGCAATGGAATGGAATGGAATAGAATGCAAAGCAATCAACCAGAAAGGAATGGAATGGAATGGAATGGAATCGAATGGAATGGAATCTATCCGAATGGAACGGATTGGAATGGAAAGGAAATGAATGGAATGGAAAAGAATGGAATCAACCCGCATGGATTGGAATGGAGAGGAATCAAGTCGAATGGAATTGAATGGAATGGAATGGAATGGAATGGAATGGAATGGAATCAACACGAATGGAATGGAATGCAATGGAATGTAATGGAATGGATACAACCCGAATGGAATGGAATGGAATCGAATCAACTCAAAAGGAATGGAATGGAATGGAATGGCACGGAATGGAATGGTATGGAATGGAATCGAATGGAATTGAGTCAACCCGATTGGCGTGGTTTGGAATGCAAAGTAATGGAATGGAATGGGGTGGAATTGAATCAATATGAGTGGAATGGAATGGAAAGGAATGGAGTGGAGTGGAATGAAATGGAATGGAATGGAGTGGACTGGAATGGAACGGAATGGAATCAACCGGAATGGAATGGAATAGAATGAAATGGAATGGAATGGAATGGAATAAAATGGAAAGGAAGCAACTCGAATGGAATGGAATGGAATGGAATGGAATCAACCAGAATGCAATGAAATGGAAAGGAATGCAATGGAAGGGAATGGAATCAAATCGAATGGAATGGAATGCAATGGAATGGAATGGAATCGAAACATCACGAATGGAATGGAATGGAATCAACTCAAATGGAATGGAATGCAATGGAACGGAATGGAATGGAATCAACCCGAGTGGAGTGGAATGGAATGGAATGGAATGGAATGGAATGCAATCAATCCCAATGGAATGTAATGGAATCAACCCGAATGGAATGGAATAAAGTGGAATCAAATTGAATGGAATGGAATGGATTCAATCTGAATGGAATGGAATGGAATGGAATCAAGCGGAATGGAATGGAATGGAATGGAAAGGAATGGAATGGAGTGGAATGGAATGGAACGGAATCAACCCGCATGGAATGGATGGAGAGGGATCAAGT
This sequence comes from Pan troglodytes, assembly GCF_028858775.2. Lineage (NCBI taxonomy): Eukaryota > Metazoa > Chordata > Mammalia > Primates > Hominidae > Pan > Pan troglodytes. The sequence goes on along the minus strand of NC_072420.2, from coordinate 7,468,797 downwards.
CGAATGGAATGGAATTGAATGGAATGGAATGGAATCAACTCGAATGGAATGAAATGGAATGGAATGGAATGAAATGGAATGGAATGGAATGGAATCAACCCGAATGGAATGCAATGGAATGGAATGCAATGCAATGGAATCAACCAGAATGCAATGGAATGGAATGGTATGGAATCAACCCGAATGGAATGGAATGGAATGGAATCAACCCTAATGGAATGCAATGGAAGGGAATGGAATGCAATAGAATCAACCCGAATGGAATGGAATGGAATGGAATGGAATGGAATGGAATGGAATGCAATCAAGCCGAATGGAATGGAATGGAATGGAATGGAATGGATTGGAATGGAATGGAATCAACCCGAATGGAATGGAATGGAATGGAATGAAATGGAATGAGATGGAATGGAATGGAATGGAATCAACCCGAATGGAATGCAATGGAATGGAATGCAATGCAATGGAATCAACCAGAATGCAATGGAATGGAATGGAATGGAATGGTATGGAATCAAACCGAATGGAATGGAATGGAATGGAATCAACCCTAATGGAATGCAATGGAAGGGAATGGAATGCAATAGAATCAACCCGAATGGAATGGAATGGAATGGAATGGAATGGAATGGAATGGAATGCAATCAACCCGAATGGAATGGAATGGAATGGAATGGAATGGAATGGATTGGAATGGAATGGAATCAACCCGAATGGAATGCATTCAACCCGAATGGAATGGAATGGAATGGAATGGAATGGATTGGAATGGAATGGAATCAACCCGAATGGAATGGAATGCAATGGAATGCAATGGAATCGAATCAACACGAATGGAATGGAATGGAATGGAATGGAATCAACTCGAATGGAATGGAATGGAATGGAATCAACCCGAATGGAATGGAATGCAATGGAATGGAATGGAACGGAATCAACCCGAATGGAATGGAAACAAATGGAATGGAATGGAATGGAATCAATCTGAATGGAATGGAATGGAATGGAACGGAATGGAATGGAGTGGAGTCAACACGAATGGAATGGAATGGAATGGAATGGAATGGAATCAAGTCGAATGGAAAGGAATAGAATTGAATGGAATCAACAAGAGTGAAATGGAATGGAATCAACCCGAATGGAATGGAATGGAATGGAATGCAATGGAATGGAAAGAATGGAAACGAATGGAATCAAACCGAATGGAATGGAATGGAATGGAATGGAATCAACCCGAATGGAATGGAATGGAATGGAATACAGTGGAATGGAATCAACCCGAATGGAATGGAATGGATTGGAATGGAATGGAATGGAACGGAATGGAATGGAATGGAATGGAATCAACCCGAATGGAATGGAATGGAATGGAATGCAATGGAATGGAATGGAATGGATTCAACACGAATGAAATGGAGTGGATTGGAATCAACCCGAATGGAACTCAATGCAATGGAATGCAATGCAATGGAATGGAATGGATTGGAATGGAATCAACATGAGTGGAGTGGAATGGAATGCAATGGAATAGACTGGAATGGAATGGAATGGAGTCAACTCGAATGGAATGGATTGGAATGGAATGCAATGGAATCAACCCGAATGGAATGGAATGCAATGGAATGGAATGGAATAGAATCAACCCGAATGGAAGGGAATGGAATGGAATGGAATGGAATGGAATGGAATGGAATGGAATGCAAATCAGTCAACAAGAATGGAATCGAATGCAATGAAATGGAATGGAATAGAATGCAAAGCTATCAACCAGAATGGAACGGAATGGAATGGAATGGAATGGAATGGAATCAACCCGAATGGAAAGGAACGGATTGGAATCAACTCGAATGGAATGGAATGGAATGGAATGGAATGGAATGGAATGGAATGCAATGGAAGCAACACGAATGGAATGGAATGGAATGGAATGGAATGGAATGGAATCAACCAGAATGGAATGGAACGGAATGGAATGGAATCAACCCGAATGGAATGGAACGGATTGGAATCAACTCGAATGGAATGGAATGGAACGGAATGGAATGGAATGGAATGCAATGGAAGCAACACGAATGGAATGGAATGGAATGGAATGGAATGGAATGGAATGGAATGGAATGGAATGGAATCAACCCGAATGGATTGGAATGGAATGGAATGTAATGGCATGGATATAACCCGAATGGAATTGAATGGAATGGAATCAACTCAAAAGGAATGGAATGGAATGGAACAGAATGGAATGGTATGGAATGGAATCGAATGGAATTGAATCAACCCGATTGGAGTGGATTGGAATGCAAAGTAATGGAATGGGATGGGGTGGAATTGAATCAATATGAGTGGAATGCAATGGAAAGGAATGGAGTGGAGTGGAATGAAATGCAATGGAATGGAGTGGAGGGAATGGAATGGAATGGAATCAATCGGAATGGAATGGAATGGAATGCAATGGAATGGAATGGAATGGAATAAAATGGAAAGGAAGCAACTCGAATGGAATGTAATGGAATGGAATGGAATCAAACAGAATGGAATGGAATGGAATGGAATGCAATGGAATGGAATGGAATCAACTCGAATGGAATGGAATGCAATGGAATGGAATGGAGTCGAAACATCACGAATGGAAAGGAATGGTATGGAATGGAATCAACTCAAATGGAATGGAATGCAATGGAATGGAATGGAATGGAATGGAATCAACCCGAGCGGGGAGGAATGGAATGGAATGGAATGCAAACAATCCAAATGGAATGGAATAGAATCAACCCGAATGGAATGGAATAAAGTGGAATCAAATCAAATGGAATGGAATAGAATGGAATGGATTCAACCTGAATGGAATGGAATGGAATGGAATCAAACGGAAAGGAATGGAAAGGAATGGAAAGGAATGGAATGGAACGGAATGGAATGGAATGGAATGGAATCAACCCGCATGGAATGGAATGGAGAGGAATCAAGTCGAATGGAATGGAATGGAATGGAATGGAATGGAATGGAATGGAATGGAATCAACCCGAATGGAATGGAATGGAATGGAATGGAATGAAATGGAATGGAATGGAATGGAATGGAATCAACCCGAGTGGAATGCAATGGAATGGAATGGAATGCAATGGAATCAACCAGAATGGAATGGAATGGAATCAACCCGAATGGAATGGAATGGAATGGAATGGAATGGAATGAAATCAACCCTAATGGACTGCAATGGAAGGGAATGGAATGGAATGGAATCAACCCGAATGGAATGGAATGGAAAGGAATGGAATGGAATGGAATGCAATCAACCCGAATGGAATGGAATTGAATGGAATGGAATGGAATGGAATGGAATGGAATCAACCCGAATGGAATGGAATGCAATGGAATGCAATGCAATCGAATCAACATGAATTTAATGGAATGGAATGGAATCAACACGAATGGAATGGAATGCAATGGACTAAACCCGAATGGAATGGAATGCAATGTAATGGAATGGAATGGAATCAACCCGAATGGAATGGAATCAAATGGAATGGAATGGAATGGAATCAATCTGAATGGAATGGAATGGAATGGAACGGAATGGAATGGAATCAACACGAACGGAATGGAATGGAGTGGATTCAACTCGAATGGAATGGAATGGAATGGAATGGAATGGAATGGAATCAAGCCGAATGGAATGGAATAGAATTGAATGGAATCAACAAGAATGAAATGGAGTGGATTCAACCCGAATGGAATGGAATGGAATGGAATGGAATGGAATGGAAAGAAAGGAAACGAATGGAATCAAACAGAATGGAATGGAATGAAATGGAATGGAATCAACCCGAATGAAATGGAATGGAATGGAATGCAGTGGAATGGAATCAACCCGAATGGAATGGAATGGAATGGAATGGAATGGAATGGAATGGAATCAAACCGAATGGAATGGAATGGAATGGAATGGAATGGAATGGAACGGAATGGAATCAACCCGAATGGAATGGAATGGAATCAACCCGAAAGGAATGGAAGGCAATTTAATGGAATGGAATGGAATCCACCCGAATGGAATGGAATGGAATCAACTCGAATGGAATGGATTGGAATGGAAAGGAATGGAATCAACCCCATTGGAAAGGAATGCAATGGAATGGAATTGAATGGAATGGAATCAACCCGAATGGAATGGAATGGAATGGAATGGAATGGAATGGAATGGAATGGAATGGAATTGAAAGCAAATCAGTCAACAAGAATGGAATCGAATGCAATGGAATGGAATGGAATAGAATGCAAAGCAATAAACCAGAATGGAATGGAATGGAATGGAATGGAATCAACCCGATTGGAATGGAATGGATTGGAATCAACACGAATGGAATTGAATGGAATGGAATGGAATGCAATGGAAGCAACCCGAAAGGAATGGAATGGAATGGAATGGAATGGAATAGAATGGAATGGAATCAATGAGAATGGAATGGAATGGAATGGAATGGAATGGAATGGAATCAACCCGAATGCAATGGAATGCAATGGAATGCAATGGAATCGAATCAACATGAATGGAATGGAATGGAATGGAATCAACTCGAATGGAATGGAATGGAATGGAATCAACCCGAATGGAATGTAATCAAATCGAATGGAATGGAATGGAATCAATCCGAAAGGAATGGAATGGAACGGAATGGAATGGAATCAAACCGAACGGAATGGAATGGAGTGGAGTCAACTCGAGTGGAATGGAATGGAATGGAATGGAATGGAATGGAATCAACCCGAATGGAATGGAATGCAATGGAATGGAATGGAATGGAATCAACCCGAATGGAATGGAATGGATTGGAATCAACTCGAATGGAATGGAATGGAATGCAATGGAAGCAACCCGAATGTAATGGAATGGAATGGAATGGAATCAACCAGAATGGAATGGAATGGAATGGAATGGAATGGAATGGAATGGAATCAACCCGAATGGAATGGAATGGAATGGAATCAACTCGAATGGAATGTAATTGATTGGAATTGAATGGAATGGAGTCAACCTGAATGGAATGGAATGGATTGGAATCAACTCGAATTGAATGGAATGGAATTGATTGGAATGTAATGGAATGGAATGCAATGGAACCAACTCGTATGGATTGGAATGGAATGGAATGGAAAGGAATGGAACGGAACGGAATGGAATGGAATGGAATGGAATGGAAATGAATGCAATGGAAGCAATCCGAATGGAATGGAAATGAATGGAATGGAATGGAATGGAATCAAACCGAATGGAATGGAAAGGAATCAACCAAAATGGAATGGATTGCAATGGAATGGAATGGAATGGAATTAATCCGAATGGAAGGAAATGGAATGGAACGGAATAGAATGCAAAGCAGTCAACCAGAATGGAATGGAATGGTATGGAATTGAGTGGAATAGAATGCAAAGCAATCAACCAGAATGGAATGGAAACAACCCGAATGGAATGGAATGGATTGGAATCAACTCGAATGGAATCGTATGGAATGGAATGGAATGGAATGGAATCAACACAAATGGAATGGAATGGAATCGAAAGGAAATGAATGGAATGGAATGCAATGGAAGCAACCCGAATGTAATGTAATGTAATGGAATGGAATGGAATCAATCCGAATGGAATGGAGTGGAATGGAATCAACTCGAATGGAATGGAATGGAATGGAATGGAATATAATCAACCCGATTGGAATGGAATGCAATGGAATGGAGTGGAATGGAATCAACCCGAATGGAATGGATTGGAATGGAATGGAATGCAATGCACCGGATTCAACTGGTATGGAATAGAATGGAATGGAATGGAAAGGAATGGAATGGAATGGAATGGAATGGAGTGGAATGGAATGGAGAAACCCGAATGTAATGGAATGGAATAGAATGGAATGGAATAAACCCGCATGGAATGAAATGGAATGGAATGGATTGAAATGGAATGCAATGGAATGGAATGGAAAGAAATGCAATGGAATAAACCCGAATGGAATGGAAAGGAATGGAATGGAATGGAATGGAATCAACACGAATGGAATGGAATGGAATGGAAAGGAATCAACCCGAATGGAATGGAATGGAATGGAATGGAATGGAATGGAATGGAATGGAATGGAAAGGAATCAATCCGAATGGAATGGAAGGAAATGGAATGGAAAGAATGGAAAGGAATTGAATGGAATGGAGTCAACCCGAATGGAATGGAATGCAATGGAATGGAATCAACCCGAAAGGAGTGGAATTCAATGGAATGGAATGGAATCGAATCAACACGAATGGATTGGAATGGAATGGAATCAACTCATATGGAATGGAATGGAATGGAATCGAATTGAATCAACCCGAATAGAATGGAATGGAATGGAATGCAATGGTATGGAATGGAATGGAATCAATCCGAAATGAATGGAATGGAATAGAATGGAATGGAGTGGAATGGCATCAAAACGAATGGAATGGAACGGTGTGCAATCATCTCCAATGGAATGGAATGGAATGGAAACGAATCAACCTGAATGGAATGGAATGGAATGGAAACAACACGAATGGAATGGAATGGAGTGGAATGGAATGGAATGCAGTGGAATGGAATGGAAAAGAATGGAATCAAACCGAATGGAATGGAATCGAATCAAAGAAATGGAATGGAATGGAATGGAATGGAATGGAATGGAATCAACACGAATGGAATGGAACGGAATGGAATGGAATGCAATGGAATCAACTCGAATGGAATGGAATCAACTCGAATGGAATGGAATGGAATGGAATGGAATGGAATGGAATGGAATGGAATGGAATGGATTGTAACAGAATGGAATCAACCCCAATGGAATGGAATGGAATGGAATGGAATGGCATCAACCCGAAAGGAATGGAAGGCAATGGAATGGAATGGAATGAAATCCACACGAATGGAATGGAATGGAATGGAATGCAATCAACTCGAATGGAATGGATTGGAATGGAATGAAATGGAATCAACCCGAATGGAATGGAATGAAATGGATTGGAAGGGAATGGAATCAACCAGAATGGAAGGGAATGGAATGGAATGGAATGGAATGCAATAGAATGAAAAGCAGTCAACCAGAATGGAATGGAATGCAATGGAATGGAATGGAATAGAATGCAAAGCAATCAACCAGAAAGGAATGGAATGGAATGGAATGGAATCGAATGGAATGGAATCTATCCGAATGGAACGGATTGGAATGGAAAGGAAATGAATGGAATGGAAAAGAATGGAATCAACCCGCATGGATTGGAATGGAGAGGAATCAAGTCGAATGGAATGGAATGGAATGGAATGGAATGGAATGGAATGGATTGTAATCAACACGAATGGAATGGAATGCAATGGAATGTAATGGAATGGATACAACCCGAATGGAATGGAATGGAATCGAATCAACTCAAAAGGAATGGAATGGAATGGAATGGCACGGAATGGAATGGTATGGAATGGAATCGAATGGAATTGAGTCAACCCGATTGGCGTGGTTTGGAATGCAAAGTAATGGAATGGAATGGGGTGGAATTGAATCAATATGAGTGGAATGGAATGGAAAGGAATGGAGTGGAGTGGAATGAAATGGAATGGAATGGAGTGGACTGGAATGGAACGGAATGGAATCAACCGGAATGGAATGGAATAGAATGAAATGGAATGGAATGGAATGGAATAAAATGGAAAGGAAGCAACTCGAATGGAATGGAATGGAATGGAATGGAATCAACCAGAATGGAATGAAATGGAAAGGAATGCAATGGAAGGGAATGGAATCAAATCGAATGGAATGGAATGCAATGGAATGGAATGGAATCGAAACATCACGAATGGAATGGAATGGAATCAACTCAAATGGAATGGAATGCAATGGAACGGAATGGAATGGAATCAACCCGAGTGGAGTGGAATGGAATGGAATGGAATGGAATGGAATGCAATCAATCCCAATGGAATGTAATGGAATCAACCCGAATGGAATGGAATAAAGTGGAATCAAATTGAATGGAATGGAATGGATTCAATCTGAATGGAATGGAATGGAATGGAATCAAGCGGAATGGAATGGAATGGAATGGAAAGGAATGGAATGGAATGGAATGGAATGGAACGGAATCAACCCGCATGGAATGGATGGAGAGGGATCAAGTCGAATGGAATGGAATCGAATGGAATGGAATGGAATCAACCCGAATGGAATGAAATGGAATGGAATGGAATGAAATGGAATGGAATGGAATGGAATCAACCCGAATGGAATGCAATGGAATGGAATGCAATGCAATGGAATCAACCAGAATGCAATGGAATGGAATGGTATGGAATCAACCCGAATGGAATGGAATGGAATGGAATCAACCCTAATGGAATGCAATGGAAGGGAATGGAATGCAATAGAATCAACCCGAATGGAATGGAATGGAATGGAATGGAATGGAATGGAATGGAATGCAATCAACCCGAATGGAATGGAATGGAATGGAATGGAATGGATTGGAATGGAATGGAATCAACCCGAATGGAATGGAATGGAATGGAATGGAATGGAATGAGATGGAATGGAATGGAATGGAATCAACCCGAATGGAATGCAATGGAATGGAATGCAATGCAATGGAATCAACCAGAATGCAATGGAATGGAATGGAATGGAATGGTATGGAATCAACCCGAATGGAATGGAATGGAATGGAATCAACCCTAATGGAATGCAATGGAAGGGAATGGAATGCAATAGAATCAACCCGAATGGAATGGAATGGAATGGAATGGAATGGAATGGAATGGAATGGAATGCAATCAACCCGAATGGAATGGAATGGAATGGAATGGAATGGATTGGAATGGAATGGAATCAACCCGAATGGAATGCATTCAACCCGAATGGAATGGAATGGAATGGAATGGAATGGATTGGAATGGAATGGAATCAACCCGAATGGAATGGAATGCAATGGAATGCAATGGAATCGAATCAACACGAATGGAATGGAATGGAATCAACTCGAATGGAATGGAATGGAATGGAATCAACCCGAATGGAATGGAATGCAATGGAATGGAATGGAATGGAATCAACCCGAATGGAATGGAAACAAATGGAATGGAATGGAACGGAATCAATCTGAATGGAATGGAATGGAATGGAATGGAATCAAGTCGAATGGAAAGGAATAGAATTGAATGGAATCAACAAGAGTGAAATGGAATGGAATCAACCCGAATGGAATGGAATGGAATGGAATGCAATGGAATGGAAAGAATGGAAACGAATGGAATCAAACCGAATGGAATGGAATGGAATCAACCCGAATGGAATGGAATGGAATGGAATACAGTGGAATGGAATCAACCCGAATGGAATGGAATGGATTGGAATGGAATGGAATGGAACGGAATGGAATGGAATGGAATGGAATCAACCCGAATGGAATGGAATGGAATGGAATGCAATGGAATGGAATGGAATGGATTCAACCCGAATGGAAAGGAATGGATTGGAATCAACCCGAATGGAACTCAATGCAATGGAATGCAATGCAATGGAATGGAATGGATTGGAATGGAATCAACATGAGTGGAGTGGAATGGAATGCAATGGAATAGACTGGAATGGAATGGAATGGAGTCAACTCGAATGGAATGGATTGGAATGGAATGCAATGGAATCAACCCGAATGGAATGGAATGCAATGGAATGGAATGGAATAGAATCAACCCGAATGGAAGGAATGGAATGGAATGGAATGGAATGGAATGGAATGCAAATCAGTCAACAAGAATGGAATCGAATGCAATGAAATGGAATGGAATAGAATGCAAAGCAATCAACCAGAATGGAACGGAATGGAATGGAATGGAATGGAATGGAATCAACCCGAATGGAAAGGAACGGATTGGAATCAACTCGAATGGAATGGAATGGAATGGAATGGAATGGAATGGAATGGAATGGAATGCAATGGAAGCAACACGAATGAAATGGAATGGAATGGAATGGAATGGAATGGAATGGAATCAACCAGAATGGAATGGAATGGAATGGAATGGAATCAACCCGAATGGAATGGAACGGATTGGAATCAACTCGAATGGAATGGAATGGAATGGAATGGAATGGAATGGAATGGAATGCAATGGAAGCAACACGAATGGAATGGAATGGAAAGAATGGAATGGAATGGAATGGAATGGAATCAACCAGAATGGAATGGAATGGAATGGAATGGAATGGAATGGAATGGAATGGAATGGAATGGAATCAAACCGCATGGATTGGAATGGAGAGGAATCAAGTCGAATGGAATGGAATGGAATGGAGTGGAATTGAATGGAATCGAATCAACCTGAATGGAATGGAATGGAATGGAATGGAATGGAATGGAATGGAATGGAATGGAATCAACACGAATGGAACGGAATGGAGGGGAATGGAATGGAATGGAATGCAATGGAATCAACCCGAATTGAATGGAATGGAATGGAATGGAATGCAATGGAATGGAATCAACCCGTATGGAATGGAATGGAATGGAATGGAAAGAAATCAACACGAATGGAATGGAATGGAATGGAAGGGAATGGAATGGAATGGAATCAACCCGAATGGATTGGAATGGAATGGAATGTAATGGCATGGATACAACCCGAATGGAATGGAATGGAATGGAATCAACTCAAAAGGAATGGAATGGAATGGAACAGAATGGAATGGTATGGAATGGAATCGAATGGAATTGAATCAACCCGATTGGAGTGGATTGGAATGCAAAGTAATGGAATGGCATGGGGTGGAATTGAATCAATATGAGTGGAATGGAATGGAAAGGAATGGAGTGGAGTGGAATGAAATGGAATGGAATGGAGTGGAGGGAATGGAATGGAATGGAATCAACCGGAATGGAATGGAATGGAATGCAATGGAATGGAATGGAATGGAATAAAATGGAAAGGAAGCAACTCGAATGGAATGTAATGGAATGGAATGGAATCAAACAGAATGGAATGGAATGGAATGGAATGCAATGGAATGGAATGGAATCAACTCGAATGGAATGGAATGCAATGGAATGGAATGGAGTCGAAACATCACGAATGGAAAGGAATGGTATGGAATGGAATCAACTCAAATGGAATGGAATGCAATGGAATGGAATGGAATGGAATCAACCCGAGCGGAGAGGAATGGAATGGAATGGAATGCAAACAATCCAAATGGAATGGAATAGAATCAACCCGAATGGAATGGAATGAAGTGGAATCAAATCAAATGGAATGGAATAGAATGGAATGGATTCAACCCGAGGGGAATGCAATGGAATGGAATGGAATGCAATGGAATCAACCAGAATGGAATGGAATGGTATGGAATCAACCCGAATGGAATGGAATGGAATGGAATGGAATGGAATGGAATGGAATGGAATCAACCCTAATGGACTGCAATGGAAGGGAATGGAATGGAATGGAATCAACCCGAATGGAATGGAATGGAAAGGAATGGAATGGAATGGAATGCAAGCAACCCGAATGGAATGGAATTGAATGGAATGGAATGGAATGGAATGGAATGGAATCAACCCGAATGGAATGGAATGCAATGGAATGCAATGCAATCGAATCAACATGAATTTAATGGAATGGAATGGAATCAACACGAATGGAATGGAATGCAATGGACAAAACGCGAATGGAATGGAATGCAATGTAATGGAATGGAATGGAATCAACCCGAATGGAATGGAATCAAATGGAATGGAATGGAATGGAATCAATCTGAATGGAATGGAATGGAATGGAACGGAATGGAATGGAATCAACACGAATGGAATGGAATGGAGTGGATTCAACTCGAATGGAATGGAATGGAATGGAATGGAATAGAATGGAATCAAGCCGAATGGAATGGAATAGAATTGAATGGAATCAACAAGAATGAAATGGAGTGGATTCAACTCGAATGGAATGGAATGGAATGGAATGGAATGGAATGGAATGGAATCAAACCGAATGGAATGGAATGGAATGGAATGGAATGGAACGGAATGGAATCAACCCGAATGGAATGGAATGGAATCAACCCGAAAGGAATGGAAGGCAATTTAATGGAATGGAATCGAATCCACCCGAATGGAATGGAATGGAATGGAATCAACTCGAATGGAATGGATTGGAATGGAAAGGAATGGAATCAACCCGATTGGAAAGAAATGCAATGGCATGGAATTGAATGGAATGGAATCAACCCGAATGGAATGGAATGGAATGGAATGGAATGGAATGGAATGGAATGGAAAGCAAATCAGTCAACAAGACTGGAATCGAATGCAATGGAATGGAATGGAATAGAATGCAAAGCAATCAACCTGAATGGAATGGAATGGAATGGAATGGAATGGAATCAACCCGATTGGAATGGAATGGATTGGAATCAACACGAATGGAATTGAATGGAATGGAATGGAATGCAATGGAAGCAACCCGAAAGGAATGGAATGGAATGGAATGGAATGGAATAGAATGGAATGGAATCAACGAGAATGGAATGGAATGGAATGGAATGGAATGGAATGGAATGGAATCAACCCGAATGCAATGGAATGCAATGGAATGCAATGGAATCGAATCAACATGAATGGAATGGAATGGAATGGAATCAACTCGAATGGAATGGAATGGAATGGAATCAACCCGAATGGAATGTAATCAAATCGAATGGAATGGAATGGAATCAATCCGAAAGGAATGGAATGGAACGGAATGGAATGGAATCAAACCGAACGGAATGGAATGGAGTGGAGTCAACTCGAATGGAATGGAATGGAATGGAATGGAATGGAATCAACCCGAATGGAATGGAATGCAATGGAATGGAATGGAATGGAATCAACCCGAATGGAATGGAATGGATTGGAATCAACTCGAATGGAATGGAATGGAATGCAATGGAAGCAACCCGAATGTAATGGAATGGAATGGAATGGAATCAACCAGAATGGAATGGAATGGAATGGAATGGAATGGAATCAACCCGAATGGAATGGAATGGAATGGAATCAACTCGAATGGAATGGAATTGATTGGAATTGAATGGAATGGAGTCAACCTGAATGGAATGGAATGGATTGGAATCAACTCGAATTGAATGGAATGGAATTGATTGGAATGGAATGGAATGGAATGCAATGGAACCAACTCGTATGGATTGGAATGGAATGGAATGGAAAGGAATGGAACGGAACGGAACGGAATGGAATGGAATGGAATGGAAATGAATGCAATGGAAGCAACCCGAATGGAATGGAAATGAATGGAATGGAATGGAATGGAATCAAACCGAATGGAATGGAATGGAATGGAAACTAATCAACCCAAATGGAATGGATTGCAATGGAATGGAATGGAATGGAATCAATCCGAATGGAATTAAATGGAATGGAATGGAATAGAATGCAAAGCAGTCAACCAGAATGGAATGGAATGGTATGGAAGTGAGTGGAATAGAATGCAAAGCAATCAACCAGAATGGAATGGAAACAACCCGAATGGAATGGAATGGATTGGAATCAACTCGAATGGAATGGTATGGAATGGAATGGAATGGAATGGAATCAACACAAATGGAATGGAATGGAATCGAAAGGAAATGAATGGAATGGAATGCAATGGAAGCAACCCCAATGTAATGGAATGGAATGGAATGGAATCAATCCGAATGGAATGGAGTGGAATGGAATCATCTCGAATGGAATGGAATGGAATGGAATGGAATATAATCAACCCGATTGGAATGGAATGCAATGGAATGGAGTGGAATGGAATCAACCCGAATGGAATGGATTGGAATGGAATGGAATGCAATGCACCGGATTCAACTGGTATGGAATAGAATGGAATGGAATGGAAAGGAATGGAATGGAATGGAATGGAATGGAGTGGAATGGAATGGAGAAACCCGAATGTAATGGAATGGAATAGAATGGAATGGAATAAACCCGCATGGAATGAAATGGAATGGAATGGATTGAAATGGAATGCAATGGAATGGAATGGAAAGAAATGCAATGGAATAAACCCGAATGGAATGGAAAGGAATGGAATGGAATGGAAGGGAATCAACACGAATGGAATGGAATGGAATGGAAAGGAATCAACCCGAATGGAATGGAATGGAATGGAATGGAATGGAATGGAATGGAATGGAAAGGAATCAACCCGAATGGAATGGAATGGAATGGAATGGAATGGAATGGAATGGAATGGAATGGAATGGAAAGGAATCAACCCGAATGGAATGGAATGGAAGGAAATGGAATGGAAAGGAATGGAAAGGAATTGAATGGAATGGAGTCAACCCAAATGGAATGGAATGCAATGGAATGGAATCAACCCGAAAGGAGTGGAATTCAATGGAATGGAATGGAATCGAATCAACACGAATGGATTGGAATGGAATGGAATCAACTCAAATGGAATGGAATGGAATGGAATCGAATTGAATCAACCCGAATAGAATGGAATGGAATGGAATGGAATGGTATGGAATGGAATGGAATCAATCCGAAATGAATGGAATGGAATAGAATGGAATGGAGTGGAATGGCATCAAAACGAATGGAATGGAACGGTGTGCAATCATCTCCAATGGAATGGAATGGAATGGAAACGAATCAACCTGAATGGAATGGAATGGAATGGAAACAACACGAATGGAATGGAATGGAGTGGAATGGAATGGAATGCAATGGAATGGAATGGAAAAGAATGGAATCAAACCGAATGGAATGGAATCGAATCAAATAAATGGAATGGAATGGAATGGAATGGAATGGAATCAACACGAATGGAATGGAACGGACTGGAATGGAATGCAATGGAATCAACTCGAATGGAATGGAATCAACTCGAATGGAATGGAATGGAATGGAATGGAATGGAATGGAATGGATTGTAACAGAATGGAATCAACCCCAATGGAATGGAATGGAATGGAATGGCATCAACCCGAAAGGAATGGAAGGCAATGGAATGGAATGGAATGAAATCCACACGAATGGAATGGAATGGAATGGAATGCAATCAACTCGAATGGAATGGATTGGAATGGAATGAAATGGAATCAACCCGAATGGAATGGAATGAAATGGATTGGAAGGGAATGGAATCAACCAGAATGGAAGGGAATGGAATGGAATGGAATGGAATGGAATGGAATGCAATAGAATGAAAAGCAGTCAACCAGAATGGAATGGAATGCAATGGAATGGAATGGAATAGAATGCAAAGCAATCAACCAGAAAGGAATGGAATGGAATGGAATGGAATCGAATGGAATGGAATCTATCCGAATGGAACGGATTGGAATGGAAAGGAAATGAATGGAATGGAAAAGAATGGAATCAACCCGCATGGATTGGAATGGAGAGGAATCAAGCCGAATGGAATTGAATGGAATGGAATGGAATGGAATGGAATGGAATGGAATGGAATCAACACGAATGGAATGGAATGCAATGGAATGTAATGGAATGGATACAACCCGAATGGAATGGAATGGAATCGAATCAACTCAAAAGGAATGGAATGGAATGGAATGGCACGGAATGGAATGGTATGGAATGGAATCGAATGGAATTGAGTCAACCCGATTGGAGTGGTTTGGAATGCAAAGTAATGGAATGGAATGGGGTGGAATTGAATCAATATGAGTGGAATGGAATGGAAAGGAATGGAGTGGAGTGGAATGAAATGGAATGGAATGGAGTGGACTGGAATGGAATGGAATGGAATCAACCGGAATGGAATGGAATAGAATGAAATGGAATGGAATGGAATGGAATAAAATGGAAAGGAAGCAACTCGAATGGAATGGAATGGAATGGAATGGAATCAACCAGAATGGAATGAAATGGAAAGGAATGCAATGGAATGGAATGGAATCAAATGGAATGGAATGGAATGCAATGGAATGGAATGGAATCGAAACATCACGAATGGAATGGAATGGAATAAACTCAAATGGAATGGAATGCAATGGAAAGGAATGGAATGGAATCCACCCGAGTGGAGTGGAATGGAATGGAATGGAATGGAATGGAATGGAATGGAATGCAATCAATCCCAATGGAATGGAATGGAATCAACCCGAATGGAATGGAATAAAGTGGAATCAAATAGAATGGAATGGAATGGAATGGAATGGATTCAATCTGAATGGAATGGAATGGAATGGAATCAAGCGGAATGGAATGCAATGGAATGGAAAGGAATGGAATGGAATGGAATGGAATGGAACGGAATCAACCCGCATGGAATGGATGGAGAGGGATCAAGTCGAATGGAATGGAATCGAATGGAATGGAATGGAATCAACCCGAATGGAATGAAATGGAATGGAATGGAATGAAATGGAATGGAATGGAATGGAATCAACCCGAATGGAATGCAATGGAATGGAATGCAATGCAATGGAATCAACCAGAATGCAATGGAATGGAATGGTATGGAATCAACCCGAATGGAATGGAATGGAATGGAATCAACCCTAATGGAATGCAATGGAAGGGAATGGAATGCAATAGAATCAACCCGAATGGAATGGAATGGAATGGAATGGAATGGAATGGAATGGAATGCAATCAACCCGAATGGAATGGAATGGAATGGAATGGAATGGATTGGAATGGAATGGAATCAACCCGAATGGAATGGAATGCAATGGAATGCAATGGAATCGAATCAACACGAATGGAATGGAATGGAATGGAATCAACACGAATGGAATGGAATGGAATGGAATCAACCCGAATGGAATGGAATGCAATGGAATGGAATGGAATCAACCCGAATGGAATGGAAACAAATGGAATGGAATGGAATGGAATCAATCTGAATGGAATGGAACGGAATGGAATGGAGTGGAGTCAACACGAATGGAATGGAATGGAATGGAATGGAATCAAGTCGAATGGAAAGGAATAGAATTGAATGGAATCAACAAGAGTGAAATGGAATGGAATCAACCCGAATGGAATGGAATGGAATGGAATGCAATGGAATGGAAAGAATGGAAACGAATGGAATCAAACCGAATGGAATGGAATGGAATGGAATGGAATCAACCCGAATGGAATGGAATGGAATGGAATGGAATACAGTGGAATGGAATCAACCAGAATGGAATGGAATGGATTGGAATGGAATGGAATGGAACGGAATGGATTGGAATGGAATTGAATCAACCCGAATGGAATGGAATGGAATGCAATGGAATGGAATGGAATGGATTCAACCCGAATGGAATGGAATGGATTGGAATCAACCCGAATGGAACTCAATGCAATGGAATGCAATGCAATGGAATGGAATGGATTGGAATGGAATCAACATGAGTGGAGTGGAATGGAATGCAATGGAATAGACTGGAATGGAATGGAATGGAGTCAACTCGAATGGAATGGATTGGAATGGAATGCAATGGAATCAACCCGAATGGAATGGAATGCAATGGAATGGAATGGAATAGAATCAACCCGAATGGAAGGGAATGGAATGGAATGGAATGGAATGGAATGGAATGCATATCAGTCAACAAGAATGGAATCGAATGCAATGAAATGGAATGGAATAGAATGCAAAGCAATCAACCAGAATGGAACGGAATGGAATGGAATGGAATGGAATGGAATCAACCCGAATGGAATGGAACGGATTGGAATCAACTCGAATGGAATGGAATGGAATGGAATGGAATGGAATGGAATGGAATGCAATGGAAGCAACCCGAATGGAATGGAATGGAATGGAATGGAATGGAATGGAATGGAATGGAATCAACCAGAATGGAATGGAATGGAATGGAATGGAATGGAATGGAATGGAATGGAATCAACCCGAATGGAATGGAATGCAATGGAATGCAATGGAATCGAATCAACACGAATGGAGTGGAATGGAATGGAATCAACTCGAATGGAATTGAATGGAATGGAATCAACCCGAATGGAATGGAATGCAATGGAATGGAATGGAATGGAATCAACACGAATCTAATGGAATGGAATGGAATGGAATCAACTGGAATGGAATGGAATGGAATGGAATGGAATGGAATCAACTGGAATGGAATGGAATGGAATGGAATCAACACGAATGGACTGGAATCAGATGGAACGGAATGGAATCAATCCGAATGGAAAGGAATAGAATGGAATGGAATCAACACGAATCTAATGGAATGGAATGGAATGGAATCAAAACGAATGGAATGGAATGGAATGGAACGGAATGGAATGGCATCAACCGGAATGGAATGGAATGGAATGGAATGGAATGGAATGGAATGGAATGGAATGGAATGGAATCAACCCTCATGGGATGGAATGGAATGGAACGGGGTGGAATGGAATGGGATGGAACCGAGTGGAATGGAATGGAATGGAAACAAGCCGAATGGAACGGAATGCAATGGAATGCAATGCAATGGAATGGAATAGAATGGAATGGAATGGAATCAACATGAATGGAGTGGAATGGAATGCAATGGAATAGACTGGAATGGAATGGAATCAACACGAATGGAATGGAATGGAATGCAATGGAATGGAAAGGTATGTAATGGAATTGAATGGAATCAACCCGAATAGAATGAAATGGAATGGAATGGAATGGAATAAACCCGAATGGAATGGAATGGAATGGAAGAGAATGGAATGGAATGGAACGGAATGGAATCAATCCGAATGGAATGGAATGCAATGGAAGGGAATGCAATGGAATGGAATCAACCCGAATGGATTGGAATGGAATGGAATGGAATGGAATGAAATGGAAAGAAATGGAATCAACACGAATGGAATGGAATGGAATGGAATGGAATGGAATGGAATGAAATCAACCCGAATGGATTGGTATGGAATGGAATGGAATGGAATAAACCCGAATGGAATGGAATGGAATGGAATGGAATATAATTCAATCAACCAGAATGGAATGGAATGGAATGGCATGGAATGCAATGGAGTCAACCCGAATGGATTGCAATGGATTGGAATCAAATCGAATGGAATGGAATGGAGTTGAATAGACTGGAATGGAATAGAATGCAATGGAATCAACTCGTATGGAATGCAATGGAAAGGAATGGAATGGAATGAAACGGAATGGAGAGGAATGGAATGGAGTGGAATGGAATGGAGAAAACCGAAGGGAATGGAATGGAATGGAATGAAATGCAATGAAATGGAACGGAATGGAATCAAACCCAATGGAATGGAATGGAATGGAATGGAACGTAATCAACCCGAATGGAGTGGAGTGGAATGGAATGGTATGGAATCAACCCGAATGGAATGGAATGGAATGGAATCAACCCGAATGGAATGGAATGGAATGGAATGGAATGGAAAGGAATGGAATGGAATGGAACGGACTGGAATCAACCCGAATGGAATGGAAGGGAATGGAATGGAAGGGAATGGAATGGAATCAACCCGAATGGAATGGAATGGAATGGAATGGAATGGAAAGGAATGGAATGGAATGGAACGGACTGGAATCAACCCGAATGGAATGGAATGGAATGGAATAGAATGGAATGCAATGGAATCAACCCGAATGAAATGGAATGGAATGGAATGGAATGGAATGGAATGGAATCAACCCGAATGGAATGGAATCAACCCGAATGGAATGGAATGGAATGGAACGGAATGGAATGGAATCAACCGGAATGGAATGGAATGGAATGGAATGGAATGGAATGGAAAGGAATCAAACCGAATGGAATGGAATGGAAGGGAATGGAATGGAATGGAATGGAATGGAATCAACACGAGTGGAATGGAATGTAATTGAATGGAATGGAATGGAATGGAATGGAATGGAACGAAATGGAAACAACCGGAGTGGAATGGAATGGAATGGAATGGAATCAACCCGAATGGAATGGGATGGAATGGCATGGAATGGAATGGAATGGAATGGAATCAACACGAATGGAATGGAATGGAATGGAAAGGAATCAACCCGAATGGAATGGAATGGAATGGAATGGAATGGAATGGAATGGAAAGGAATCAACCCGAATGGAATGGAATGGAATGGAATGGAATGGAATGGAATGGAAAGGAATCAATCCGAATGGAATGGAAGGAAATGGAATGGAAAGGAATGGAAAGGAATTGAATGGAATGGAGTGAACCCGAATGGAATGGAATGCAATGGAATGGAATCAACCCGAAAGGCGTGGAATTCAATGGAATGGAATGGAATCGAATCAACACGAATGGATTGGAATGGAATGGAATCAACTCAAATGGAATGGAATGGAATGGAATCGAATTGAATCAACCCGAATAGAATGGAATGGAATGGAATGGAATGGTATGGAATGGAATGGAATCAATCCGAAATGAATGGAATGGAATAGAATGGAATGGAGTGGAATGGCATCAAAACGAATGGAATGGAACGGTGTGCAATCATCTCCAATGGAATGGAATGGAATGGAAACGAATCAACCTGAATGGAATGGAATGGAATGGAAACAACACGAATGGAATGGAATGGAGTGGAATGGAATGGAATGCAATGGAATGGAATGGAAAAGAATGGAATCAAACCGAATGGAATGGAATCGAATCAAAGAAATGGAATGGAATGGAATGGAATGGAATGGAATCAACACGAATGGAATGGAACGGAATGGAATGGAATGCAATGGAATCAACTCGAATGGAATGGAATCAACTCGAATGGAATGGAATGGAATGGAATGGAATGGAATGGATTGTAACAGAATGGAATCAACCCCAATGGAATGGAATGGAATGGAATGGAATGGCATCAACCCGAAAGGAATGGAAGGCAATGGAATGGAATGGAATGAAATCCACACGAATGGAATGGAATGGAATGGAATGCAATCAACTCGAATGGAATGGATTGGAATGGAATGAAATGGAATCAACCCGAATGGAATGGAATGAAATGGATTGGAAGGGAATGGAATCAACCAGAATGGAAGGGAATGGAATGGAATGGAATGGAATGGAATGGAATGCAATAGAATAAAAAGCAGTCAACCAGAATGGAATGGAATGCAATGGAATGGAATGGAATAGAATGCAAAGCAATCAACCAGAAAGGAATGGAATGGAATGGAATGGAATCGAATGGAATGGAATCTATCCGAATGGAACGGATTGGAATGGAAAGGAAATGAATGGAATGGAAAAGAATGGAATCAACCCGCATGGATTGGAATGGAGAGGAATCAAGCCGAATGGAATTGAATGGAATTGAATGGAATGGAATGGAATGGAATGGAATGGAATGGAATGGAATGGAATGGAATCAACACGAATGGAATGGAATGCAATGGAATGTAATGGAATGGATACAACCCGAATGGAATGGAATGGAATCGAATCAACTCAAAAGGAATGGAATGGAATGGAATGGCACGGAATGGAATGGTATGGAATGGAATCGAATGGAATTGAGTCAACCCGATTGGAGTGGTTTGGAATGCAAAGTAATGGAATGGAATGGGGTGGAATTGAATCAATATGAGTGGAATGGAATGGAAAGGAATGGAGTGGAGTGGAATGAAATGGAATGGAATGGAGTGGACTGGAATGGAATGGAATGGAATCAACCGGAATGGAATGGAATAGAATGAAATGGAATGGAATGGAATGGAATAAAATGGAAAGGAAGCAACTCGAATGGAATGGAATGGAATGGAATGGAATCAACCAGAATGGAATGAAATGGAAAGGAATGCAATGGAATGGAATGGAATCAAATGGAATGGAATGGAATGCAATGGAATGGAATGGAATCGAAACATCACGAATGGAATGGAATGGAATAAACTCAAATGGAATGGAATGCAATGGAAAGGAATGGAATGGAATCAACCCGAGTGGAGTGGAATGGAATGGAATGGAATGGAATGGAATGGAATGCAATCAATCCCAATGGAATGGAATGGAATCAACCCGAATGGAATGGAATAAAGTGGAATCAAATAGAATGGAATGGAATGGAATGGAATGGATTCAATCTGAATGGAATGGAATGGAATGGAATCAAGCGGAATGGAATGCAATGGAATGGAAAGGAATGGAATGGAATGGAATGGAATGGAACGGAATCAACCCGCATGGAATGGATGGAGAGGGATCAAGTCGAATGGAATGGAATCGAATGGAATGGAATGGAATCAACCCGAATGGAATGAAATGGAATGGAATGGAATGAAATGGAATGGAATGGAATGGAATCAACCCGAATGGAATGCAATGGAATGGAATGCAATGCAATGGAATCAACCAGAATGCAATGGAATGGAATGGTATGGAATCAACCCGAATGGAATGGAATGGAATGGAATCAACCCTAATGGAATGCAATGGAAGGGAATGGAATGCAATAGAATCAACCCGAATGGAATGGAATGGAATGGAATGGAATGGAATGGAATGGAATGCAATCAACCCGAATGGAATGGAATGGAATGGAATGGAATGGATTGGAATGGAATGGAATCAACCCGAATGGAATGGAATGCAATGGAATGCAATGGAATCGAATCAACACGAATGGAATGGAATGGAATGGAATCAACACGAATGGAATGGAATGGAATGGAATCAACCCGAATGGAATGGAATGCAATGGAATGGAATGGAATGGAATCAACCCGAATGGAATGGAAACAAATGGAATGGAATGGAATGGAATCAATCTGAATGGAATGGAACGGAATGGAATGGAGTGGAGTCAACACGAATGGAATGGAATGGAATGGAATGGAATCAAGTCGAATGGAAAGGAATAGAATTGAATGGAATCAACAAGAGTGAAATAGAATGGAATCAACCCGAATGGAATGGAATGGAATGGAATGCAATGGAATGGAAAGAATGGAAACGAATGGAATCAAACCGAATGGAATGGAATGGAATGGAATGGAATCAACCCGAATGGAATGGAATGGAATGGAATACAGTGGAATGGAATCAACCCGAATGGAATGGAATGGATTGGAATGGAATGGAATGGAACGGAATGGAATGGAATGGAATGGAATCAACCTGAATGGAATGGAATGGAATGGAATGCAATGGAATGGAATGGAATGGATTCAACCCGAATGGAAAGGAATGGATTGGAATCTACCCGAATGGAACTCAATGCAATGGAATGCAATGCAATGGAATGGAATGGATTGGAATGGAATCAACATGAGTGGAGTGGAATGGAATGCAATGGAATAGACTGGAATGGAATGGAATGGAGTCAACTCGAATGGAATGGATTGGAATGGAATGCAATGGAATCAACCCGAATGGAATGGAATGCAATGGAATGGAATGGAATAGAATCAACCCGAATGGAAGGAATGGAATGGAATGGAATGGAATGGAATGGAATGCAAATCAGTCAACAAGAATGGAATCGAATGCAATGAAATGGAATGGAATAGAATGCAAAGCAATCAACCAGAATGGAACGGAATGGAATGGAATGGAATGGAATGGAATCAACCCGAATGGAAAGGAACGGATTGGAATCAACTCGAATGGAATGGAATGGAATGGAATGGAATGGAATGGAATGCAATGGAAGCAACACGAATGGAATGGAATGGAATGGAATGGAATGGAATGGAATGGAATGGAATCAACCAGAATGGAATGGAATGGAATGGAATGGAATCAACCCGAATGGAATGGAACGGATTGGAATCAACTCGAATGGAATGGAATGGAATGGAATGGAATGGAATGGAATGGAATGCAATGGAAGCAACACGAATGGAATGGAATGGAAAGAATGGAATGGAATGGAATGGAATGGAATCAACTGGAATGGAATGGAATGGAATGGAATGGAATGGAATCAAACCGCATGGATTGGAATGGAGAGGAATCAAGTCGAATGGAATGGAATGGAATGGAGTGGAATTGAATGGAATCGAATCAACCTGAATGGAATGGAATGGAATGGAATGGAATGGAATGGAATCAACACGAATGGAACGGAATGGAGGGGAATGGAATGGAATGGAATGCAATGGAATCAACCCGAATTGAATGGAATGGAATGGAATGGAATGCAATGGAATGGAATCAACCCGTATGGAATGGAATGGAATGGAATGGAAAGAAATCAACACGAATGGAATGGAATGGAATGGAAGGGAATGGAATGGAATGGAATCAACCCGAATGGATTGGAATGGAATGGAATGTAATGGCATGGATACAACCCGAATGGAATGGAATGGAATGGAATCAACTCAAAAGGAATGGAATGGAATGGAACAGAATGGAATGGTATGGAATGGAATCGAGTGGAATTGAATCAACCCGATTGGAGTGGATTGGAATGCAAAGTAATGGAATGGCATGGGGTGGAATTGAATCAATATGAGTGGAATGGAATGGAAAGGAATGGAGTGGAGTGGAATGAAATGGAATGGAATGGAGTGGAGGGAATGGAATGGAATGGAATCAACCGGAATGGAATGGAATGGAATGCAATGGAATGGAATGGAATGGAATAAAATGGAAAGGAAGCAACTCGAATTGAATGTAATGGAATGGAATGGAATCAAACAGAATGGAATGGAATGGAATGGAATGCAATGGAATGGAATGGAATCAACTCGAATGGAATGGAATGCAATGGAATGGAATGGAGTCGAAACATCACGAATGGAAAGGAATGGTATGGAATGGAATCAACTCAAATGGAATGGAATGCAATGGAATGGAATGGAATGGAATGGAATCAACCCGAGCGGAGAGGAATGGAATGGAATGGAATGCAAACAATCCAAATGGAATGGAATAGAATCAACCCGAATGGAATGGAATGAAGTGGAATCAAATCAAATGGAATGGAATAGAATGGAATGGATTCAACCCGAGTGGAATGCAATGGAATGGAATGGAATGCAATGGAATCAACCAGAATGGAATGGAATGGTATGGAATCAACCCGAATGGAATGGAATGGAATGGAATGGAATGGAATGGAATGGAATCAACCCTAATGGACTGCAATGGAAGGGAATGGAATGGAATGGAATCAACCCGAATGGAATGGAATGGAAAGGAATGGAATGGAATGGAATGCAAGCAACCCGAATGGAATGGAATTGAATGGAATGGAATGGAATGGAATGGAATGGAATCAACCCGAATGGAATGGAATGCAATGGAATGCAATGCAATCGAATCAACATGAATTTAATGGAATGGAATGGAATCAACACGAATGGAATGGAATGCAATGGACTAAACGCGAATGGAATGGAATGCAATGTAATGGAATGGAATGGAATCAACCCGAATGGAATGGAATCAAATGGAATGGAATGGAATGGAATCAATCTGAATGGAATGGAATGGAATGGAACGGAATGGAATGGAATCAACACGAATGGAATGGAATGGAGTGGATTCAACTCGAATGGAATGGAATGGAATGGAATGGAATAGAATGGAATCAAGCCGAATGGAATGGAATAGAATTGAATGGAATCAACAAGAATGAAATGGAGTGGATTCAACTCGAATGGAATGGAATGGAATGGAATGGAATGGAATGGAATCAAACCGAATGGAATGGAATGGAATGGAATGGAATGGAATGGAATGGAATGGAACGGAATGGAATCAACCCGAATGGAATGGAATGGAATCAACCCGAAAGGAATGGAAGGCAATTTAATGGAATGGAATCGAATCCACCCGAATGGAATGGAATGGAATGGAATCAACTCGAATGGAATGGATTGGAATGGAAAGGAATGGAATCAACCCGATTGGAAAGGAATGCAATGGAATGGAATTGAATGGAATGGAATCAACCCGAATGGAATGGAAGGGAATGGAATGGAATGGAATGGAAAGCAAATCAGTCAACAAGACTGGAATCGAATGCAATGGAATGGAATGGAATAGAATGCAAAGCAATCAACCAGAATGGAATGGAATGGAATGGAATGGAATCAACCCGATTGGAATGGAATGGATTGGAATCAACACGAATGGAATTGAATGGAATGGAATGGAATGCAATGGAAGCAACCCGAAAGGAATGGAATGGAATGGAATGGAATGGAATAGAATGGAATGGAATCAACGAGAATGGAATGGAATGGAATGGAATGGAATGGAATGGAATGGAATCAACCCGAATGCAATGGAATGCAATGGAATGCAATGGAATCGAATCAACATGAATGGAATGGAATGGAATGGAATCAACTCGAATGGAATGGAATGGAATGGAATCAACCCGAATGGAATGTAATCAAATCGAATGGAATGGAATGGAATCAATCCGAAAGGAATGGAATGGAACGGAATGGAATGGAATCAAACCGAACGGAATGGAATGGAGTGGAGTCAACTCGAATGGAATGGAATGGAATGGAATGGAATGGAATCAACCCGAATGGAATGGAATGCAATGGAATGGAATGGAATCAACCCGAATGGAATGGAATGGATTGGAATCAACTCGAATGGAATGGAATGGAATGCAATGGAAGCAACCCGAATGTAATGGAATGGAATGGAATGGAATCAACCAGAATGGAATGGAATGGAATGGAATGGAATGGAATCAACCCGAATGGAATGGAATGGAATGGAATCAACTCGAATGGAATGGAATTGATTGGAATTGAATGGAATGGAGTCAACCTGAATGGAATGGAATGGATTGGAATCAACTCGAATTGAATGGAATGGAATTGATTGGAATGGAATGGAATGGAATGCAATGGAACCAACTCGTATGGATTGGAATGGAATGGAATGGAAAGGAATGGAACGGAACGGAATGGAATGGAATGGAATGGAATGGAAATGAATGCAATGGAAGCAACCCGAATGGAATGGAAATGAATGGAATGGAATGGAATGGAATCAAACCGAATGGAATGGAATGGAATGGAAACTAATCAACCCAAATGGAATGGATTGCAATGGAATGGAATGGAATGGAATCAATCCGAATGGAATTAAATGGAATGGAATGGAATAGAATGCAAAGCAGTCAACCAGAATGGAATGGAATGGTATGGAAGTGAGTGGAATAGAATGCAAAGCAATCAACCAGAATGGAATGGAAACAACCCGAATGGAATGGAATGGATTGGAATCAACTCGAATGGAATGGTATGGAATGGAATGGAATGGAATGGAATCAACACAAATGGAATGGAATGGAATCGAAAGGAAATGAATGGAATGGAATGCAATGGAAGCAACCCCAATGTAATGGAATGGAATGGAATGGAATCAATCCGAATGGAATGCAATGGAATGGAATGCAATGCAATGGAATCAACCAGAATGCAATGGAATGGAATGGTATGGAATCAACCCGAATGGAATGGAATGGAATGGAATCAACCCTAATGGAATGCAATGGAAGGGAATGGAATGCAATAGAATCAACCCGAATGGAATGGAATGGAATGGAATGGAATGGAATGGAATGGAATGCAATCAACCCGAATGGAATGGAATGGAATGGAATGGAATGGATTGGAATGGAATGGAATCAACCCGAATGGAATGGAATGCAATGGAATGCAATGGAATCAAATCAACACGAATGGAATGGAATGGAATGGAATCAACACGAATGGAATGGAATGGAATGGAATCAACCCGAATGGAATGGAATGCAATGGAATGGAATGGAATCAACCCGAATGGAATGGAAACAAATGGAATGGAATGGAATGGAATCAATCTGAATGGAATGGAACGGAATGGAATGGAGTGGAGTCAACACGAATGGAATGGAATGGAATGGAATGGAATCAAGTCGAATGGAAAGGAATAGAATTGAATGGAATCAACAAGAGTGAAATGGAATGGAATCAACCCGAATGGAATGGAATGGAATGGAATGCAATGGAATGGAAAGAATGGAAACGAATGGAATCAAACCGAATGGAATGGAATGGAATGGAATGGAATCAACCCGAATGGAATGGAATGGAATGGAATACAGTGGAATGGAATCAACCAGAATGGAATGGAATGGATTGGAATGGAATGGAATGGAACGGAATGGATTGGAATGGAATTGAATCAACCCGAATGGAATGGAATGGAATGCAATGGAATGGAATGGAATGGATTCAACCCGAATGGAATGGAATGGATTGGAATCAACCCGAATGGAACTCAATGCAATGGAATGCAATGCAATGGAATGGAATGGATTGGAATGGAATCAACATGAGTGGAGTGGAATGGAATGCAATGGAATAGACTGGAATGGAATGGAATGGAGTCAACTCGAATGGAATGGATTGGAATGGAATGCAATGGAATCAACCCGAATGGAATGGAATGCAATGGAATGGAATGGAATAGAATCAACCCGAATGGAAGGGAATGGAATGGAATGGAATGGAATGGAATGCATATCAGTCAACAAGAATGGAATCGAATGCAATGAAATGGAATGGAATAGAATGCAAAGCAATCAACCAGAATGGAACGGAATGGAATGGAATGGAATGGAATGGAATCAACCCGAATGGAATGGAACGGATTGGAATCAACTCGAATGGAATGGAATGGAATGGAATGGAATGGAATGGAATGGAATGGAATGGAATGGAATGCAATGGAAGCAACCCGAATGGAATGGAATGGAATGGAATGGAATGGAATGGAATGGAATGGAATGGAATCAACCAGAATGGAATGGAATGGAATGGAATGGAATGGAATGGAATGGAATCAACCCGAATGGAATGGAATGCAATGGAATGCAATGGAATCGAATCAACACGAATGGAGTGGAATGGAATGGAATCAACTCGAATGGAATTGAATGGAATGGAATCAACCCGAATGGAATGGAATGCAATGGAATGGAATGGAATGGAATCAACACGAATCTAATGGAATGGAATGGAATGGAATCAACTGGAATGGAATGGAATGGAATGGAATGGAATGGAATCAACTGGAATGGAATGGAATGGAATGGAATCAACACGAATGGACTGGAATCAGATGGAACGGAATGGAATCAATCCGAATGGAAAGGAATAGAATGGAATGGAATCAACACGAATCTAATGGAATGGAATGGAATGGAATCAAAACGAATGGAATGGAATGGAATGGAACGGAATGGAATGGCATCAACCGGAATGGAATGGAATGGAATGGAATGGAATGGAATGGAATGGAATGGAATGGAATCAACCCTCATGGGATGGAATGGAATGGAACGGGGTGGAATGGAATGGGATGGAACCGAGTGGAATGGAATGGAATGGAAACAAGCCGAATGGAACGGAATGCAATGGAATGCAATGCAATGGAATGGAATAGAATGGAATGGAATGGAATCAACATGAATGGAGTGGAATGGAATGCAATGGAATAGACTGGAATGGAATGGAATCAACACGAATGGAATGGAATGGAATGCAATGGAATGGAAAGGTATGTAATGGAATTGAATGGAATCAACCCGAATAGAATGAAATGGAATGGAATGGAATGGAATAAACCCGAATGGAATGGAATGGAATGGAAGAGAATGGAATGGAATGGAACGGAATGGAATCAATCCGAATGGAATGGAATGCAATGGAAGGGAATGCAATGGAATGGAATCAACCCGAATGGATTGGAATGGAATGGAATGGAATGGAATGAAATGGAAAGAAATGGAATCAACACGAATGGAATGGAATGGAATGGAATGGAATGGAATGGAATGGAATGAAATCAACCCGAATGGATTGGTATGGAATGGAATGGAATGGAATAAACCCGAATGGAATGGAATGGAATGGAATGGAATATAATTCAATCAACCAGAATGGAATGGAATGGAATGGCATGGAATGCAATGGAGTCAACCCGAATGGATTGCAATGGATTGGAATCAACTCGAATGGAATGGAATGGAGTTGAATAGACTGGAATGGAATAGAATGCAATGGAATCAACTCGTATGGAATGCAATGGAAAGGAATGGAATGGAATGAAACGGAATGGAGAGGAATGGAATGGAGTGGAATGGAATGGAGAAAACCGAAGGGAATGGAATGGAATGGAATGAAATGCAATGAAATGGAACGGAATGGAATCAAACCCAATGGAATGGAATGGAATGGAATGGAACGTAATCAACCCGAATGGAGTGGAGTGGAATGGAATGGTATGGAATCAACCCGAATGGAATGGAATGGAATGGAATCAACCCGAATGGAATGGAATGGAATGGAATGGAATGGAAAGGAATGGAATGGAATGGAACGGACTGGAATCAACCCGAATGGAATGGAAGGGAATGGAATGGAAGGGAATGGAATGGAATCAACCCGAATGGAATGGAATGTAATTGAATGGAATGGAGTGGAATGGCATGAAATGGAACCAAATGGATTCAACCCGAATGGAATGGAATGGAATAGAATGGAATGCAATGGAATCAACCCGAATGAAATGGAATGGAATGGAATGGAATGGAATGGAATGGAATGGAATCAACCCGAATGGAATGGAATCAACCCGAATGGAATGGAATGGAATGGAACGGAATGGAATGGAATCAACCGGAATGGAATGGAATGGAATGGAATGGAATGGAATGGAAAGGAATCAAACCGAATGGAATGGAATGGAAGGGAATGGAATGGAATGGAATAGAATGGAATCAACACGAGTGGAATGGAATGTAATTGAATGGAATGGAATGGAATGGAATGGAATGGAACGAAATGGAAACAACCGGAGTGGAATGGAATGGAATGGAATGGAATCAAGACGAATGGAATGGGATGGAATGGCATGGAATGGAATGGAATGGAATGGAATCAACACGAATGGAATGGAATGGAATGGAAAGGAATCAACCCGAATGGAATGGAATGGAATGGAATGGAATGGAATGGAATGGAAAGGAATCAACCCGAATGGAATGGAATGGAATGGAATGGAATGGAATGGAAAGGAATCAATCCGAATGGAATGGAAGGAAATGGAATGGAAAGGAATGGAAAGGAATTGAATGGAATGGAGTGAACCCGAATGGAATGGAATGCAATGGAATGGAATCAACCCGAAAGGAGTGGAATTCAATGGAATGGAATGGAATCGAATCAACACGAATGGATTGGAATGGAATGGAATCAACTCAAATGGAATGGAATGGAATGGAATCGAATTGAATCAACCCGAATAGAATGGAATGGAATGGAATGGAATGGTATGGAATGGAATGGAATCAATCCGAAATGAATGGAATGGAATAGAATGGAATGGAGTGGAATGGCATCAAAACGAATGGAATGGAACGGTGTGCAATCATCTCCAATGGAATGGAATGGAATGGAAACGAATCAACCTGAATGGAATGGAATGGAATGGAAACAACACGAATGGAATGGAATGGAGTGGAATGGAATGGAATGCAATGGAATGGAATGGAAAAGAATGGAATCAAACCGAATGGAATGGAATCGAATCAAAGAAATGGAATGGAATGGAATGGAATGGAATGGAATCAACACGAATGGAATGGAACGGAATGGAATGGAATGCAATGGAATCAACTCGAATGGAATGGAATCAACTCGAATGGAATGGAATGGATTGTAACAGAATGGAATCAACCCCAATGGAATGGAATGGAATGGAATGGAATGGCATCAACCCGAAAGGAATGGAAGGCAATGGAATGGAATGGAATGAAATCCACACGAATGGAATGGAATGGAATGGAATGCAATCAACTCGAATGGAATGGATTGGAATGGAATGAAATGGAATCAACCCGAATGGAATGGAATGAAATGGATTGGAAGGGAATGGAATCAACCAGAATGGAAGGGAATGGAATGGAATGGAATGGAATGGAATGGAATGCAATAGAATAAAAAGCAGTCAACCAGAATGGAATGGAATGCAATGGAATGGAATGGAATAGAATGCAAAGCAATCAACCAGAAAGGAATGGAATGGAATGGAATGGAATCGAATGGAATGGAATCTATCCGAATGGAACGGATTGGAATGGAAAGGAAATGAATGGAATGGAAAAGAATGGAATCAACCCGCATGGATTGGAATGGAGAGGAATCAAGCCGAATGGAATTGAATGGAATGGAATGGAATGGAATGGAATGGAATGGAATGGAATGGAATCAACACGAATGGAATGGAATGCAATGGAATGTAATGGAATGGATACAACCCGAATGGAATGGAATGGAATCGAATCAACTCAAAAGGAATGGAATGGAATGGAATGGCACGGAATGGAATGGTATGGAATGGAATCGAATGGAATTGAGTCAACCCGATTGGAGTGGTTTGGAATGCAAAGTAATGGAATGGAATGGGGTGGAATTGAATCAATATGAGTGGAATGGAATGGAAAGGAATGGAGTGGAGTGGAATGAAATGGAATGGAATGGAGTGGACTGGAATGGAATGGAATGGAATCAACCGGAATGGAATGGAATAGAATGAAATGGAATGGAATGGAATGGAATAAAATGGAAAGGAAGCAACTCGAATGGAATGGAATTGAATGGAATGGAATCAACCAGAATGGAATGAAATGGAAAGGAATGCAATGGAATGGAATGGAATCAAATGGAATGGAATGGAATGCAATGGAATGGAATGGAATCGAAACATCACGAATGGAATGGAATGGAATAAACTCAAATGGAATGGAATGCAATGGAAAGGAATGGAATGGAATCAACCCGAGTGGAGTGGAATGGAATGGAATGGAATGGAATGGAATGGAATGCAATCAATCCCAATGGAATGGAATGGAATCAACCCGAATGGAATGGAATAAAGTGGAATCAAATAGAATGGAATGGAATGGAATGGAATGGATTCAATCTGAATGGAATGGAATGGAATGGAATCAAGCGGAATGGAATGCAATGGAATGGAAAGGAATGGAATGGAATGGAATGGAATGGAACGGAATCAACCCGCATGGAATGGATGGAGAGGGATCAAGTCGAATGGAATGGAATCGAATGGAATGGAATGGAATCAACCCGAATGGAATGAAATGGAATGGAATGGAATGAAATGGAATGGAATGGAATGGAATCAACCCGAATGGAATGCAATGGAATGGAATGCAATGCAATGGAATCAACCAGAATGCAATGGAATGGAATGGTATGGAATCAACCCGAATGGAATGGAATGGAATGGAATCAACCCTAATGGAATGCAATGGAAGGGAATGGAATGCAATAGAATCAACCCGAATGGAATGGAATGGAATGGAATGGAATGGAATGGAATGCAATCAACCCGAATGGAATGGAATGGAATGGAATGGAATGGATTGGAATGGAATGGAATCAACCCGAATGGAATGGAATGCAATGGAATGCAATGGAATCGAATCAACACGAATGGAATGGAATGGAATGGAATCAACACGAATGGAATGGAATGGAATGGAATCAACCCGAATGGAATGGAATGCAATGGAATGGAATGGAATGGAATCAACCCGAATGGAATGGAAACAAATGGAATGGAATGGAATGGAATCAATCTGAATGGAATGGAACGGAATGGAATGGAGTGGAGTCAACACGAATGGAATGGAATGGAATGGAATGGAATCAAGTCGAATGGAAAGGAATAGAATTGAATGGAATCAACAAGAGTGAAATAGAATGGAATCAACCCGAATGGAATGGAATGGAATGGAATGCAATGGAATGGAAAGAATGGAAACGAATGGAATCAAACCGAATGGAATGGAATGGAATGGAATGGAATCAACCCGAATGGAATGGAATGGAATGGAATACAGTGGAATGGAATCAACCCGAATGGAATGGAATGGATTGGAATGGAATGGAATGGAACGGAATGGAATGGAATGGAATGGAATCAACCTGAATGGAATGGAATGGAATGGAATGCAATGGAATGGAATGGAATGGATTCAACCCGAATGGAAAGGAATGGATTGGAATCTACCCGAATGGAACTCAATGCAATGGAATGCAATGCAATGGAATGGAATGGATTGGAATGTAATCAACATGAGTGGAGTGGAATGGAATGCAATGGAATAGACTGGAATGGAATGGAATGGAGTCAACTCGAATGGAATGGATTGGAATGGAATGCAATGGAATCAACCCGAATGGAATGGAATGCAATGGAATGGAATGGAATAGAATCAACCCGAATGGAAGGAATGGAATGGAATGGAATGGAATGGAATGGAATGCAAATCAGTCAACAAGAATGGAATCGAATGCAATGAAATGGAATGGAATAGAATGCAAAGCAATCAACCAGAATGGAACGGAATGGAATGGAATGGAATGGAATGGAATCAACCCGAATGGAAAGGAACGGATTGGAATCAACTCGAATGGAATGGAATGGAATGGAATGGAATGGAATGGAATGGAATGGAATGCAATGGAAGCAACACGAATGGAATGGAATGGAATGGAATGGAATGGAATGGAATGGAATGGAATCAACCAGAATGGAATGGAATGGAATGGAATGGAATCAACCCGAATGGAATGGAACGGATTGGAATCAACTCGAATGGAATGGAATGGAATGGAATGGAATGGAATGGAATGGAATGCAATGGAAGCAACACGAATGGAATGGAATGGAAAGAATGGAATGGAATGGAATGGAATGGAATCAACTGGAATGGAATGGAATGGAATGGAATGGAATGGAATGGAATGGAATCAAACCGCATGGATTGGAATGGAGAGGAATCAAGTCGAATGGAATGGAATGGAATGGAGTGGAATTGAATGGAATCGAATCAACCTGAATGGAATGGAATGGAATGGAATGGAATGGAATGGAATCAACACGAATGGAACGGAATGGAGGGGAATGGAATGGAATGGAATGCAATGGAATCAACCCGAATTGAATGGAATGGAATGGAATGGAATGCAATGGAATGGAATCAACCCGTATGGAATGGAATGGAATGGAATGGAAAGAAATCAACACGAATGGAATGGAATGGAATGGAAGGGAATGGAAGGGAATGGAATCAACCCGAATGGATTGGAATGGAATGGAATGTAATGGCATGGATACAACCCGAATGGAATGGAATGGAATGGAATCAACTCAAAAGGAATGGAATGGAATGGAACAGAATGGAATGGTATGGAATGGAATCGAGTGGAATTGAATCAACCCGATTGGAGTGGATTGGAATGCAAAGTAATGGAATGGCATGGGGTGGAATTGAATCAATATGAGTGGAATGGAATGGAAAGGAATGGAGTGGAGTGGAATGAAATGGAATGGAATGGAGTGGAGGGAATGGAATGGAATGGAATCAACCGGAATGGAATGGAATGGAATGCAATGGAATGGAATGGAATGGAATAAAATGGAAAGGAAGCAACTCGAATTGAATGTAATGGAATGGAATGGAATCAAACAGAATGGAATGGAATGGAATGGAATGCAATGGAATGGAATGGAATCAACTCGAATGGAATGGAATGCAATGGAATGGAATGGAGTCGAAACATCACGAATGGAAAGGAATGGTATGGAATGGAATCAACTCAAATGGAATGGAATGCAATGGAATGGAATGGAATGGAATGGAATCAACCCGAGCGGAGAGGAATGGAATGGAATGGAATGCAAACAATCCAAATGGAATGGAATAGAATCAACCCGAATGGAATGGAATGAAGTGGAATCAAATCAAATGGAATGGAATAGAATGGAATGGATTCAACCCGAGTGGAATGCAATGGAATGGAATGGAATGCAATGGAATCAACCAGAATGGAATGGAATGGTATGGAATCAACCCGAATGGAATGGAATGGAATGGAATGGAATGGAATGGAATGGAATCAACCCTAATGGACTGCAATGGAAGGGAATGGAATGGAATGGAATCAACCCGAATGGAATGGAATGGAAAGGAATGGAATGGAATGGAATGCAAGCAACCCGAATGGAATGGAATTGAATGGAATGGAATGGAATGGAATGGAATGGAATCAACCCGAATGGAATGGAATGCAATGGAATGCAATGCAATCGAATCAACATGAATTTAATGGAATGGAATGGAATCAACACGAATGGAATGGAATGCAATGGACTAAACGCGAATGGAATGGAATGCAATGTAATGGAATGGAATGGAATCAACCCGAATGGAATGGAATCAAATGGAATGGAATGGAATGGAATCAATCTGAATGGAATGGAATGGAATGGAACGGAATGGAATGGAATCAACACGAATGGAATGGAATGGAGTGGATTCAACTCGAATGGAATGGAATGGAATGGAATGGAATGGAATGGAATCAAGCCGAATGGAATGGAATAGAATTGAATGGAATCAACAAGAATGAAATGGAGTGGATTCAACTCGAATGGAATGGAATGGAATGGAATGGAATGGAATGGAATCAAACCGAATGGAATGGAATGGAATGGAATGGAATGGAATGGAATGGAATGGAACGGAATGGAATCAACCCGAATGGAATGGAATGGAATCAACCCGAAAGGAATGGAAGGCAATTTAATGGAATGGAATCGAATCCACCCGAATGGAATGGAATGGAATGGAATCAACTCGAATGGAATGGATTGGAATGGAAAGGAATGGAATCAACCCGATTGGAAAGGAATGCAATGGAATGGAATTGAATGGAATGGAATCAACCCGAATGGAATGGAAGGGAATGGAATGGAATGGAATGGAAAGCAAATCAGTCAACAAGACTGGAATCGAATGCAATGGAATGGAATGGAATAGAATGCAAAGCAATCAACCAGAATGGAATGGAATGGAATGGAATGGAATCAACCCGATTGGAATGGAATGGATTGGAATCAACACGAATGGAATTGAATGGAATGGAATGGAATGCAATGGAAGCAACCCGAAAGGAATGGAATGGAATGGAATGGAATGTAATAGAATGGAATGGAATCAACGAGAATGGAATGGAATGGAATGGAATGGAATGGAATGGAATGGAATCAACCCGAATGCAATGGAATGCAATGGAATGCAATGGAATCGAATCAACATGAATGGAATGGAATGGAATGGAATCAACTCGAATGGAATGGAATGGAATGGAATCAACCCGAATGGAATGTAATCAAATCGAATGGAATGGAATGGAATCAATCCGAAAGGAATGGAATGGAACGGAATGGAATGGAATCAAACCGAACGGAATGGAATGGAGTGGAGTCAACTCGAATGGAATGGAATGGAATGGAATGGAATGGAATCAACCCGAATGGAATGGAATGCAACGGAATGGAATGGAATGGAATCAACCCGAATGGAATGGAATGGATTGGAATCAACTCGAATGGAATGGAATGGAATGCAATGGAAGCAACCCGAATGTAATGGAATGGAATGGAATGGAATCAACCAGAATGGAATGGAATGGAATGGAATGGAATGGAATCAACCCAATGGAATGGAATGGAATGGAATCAACTCGAATGGAATGGAATTGATTGGAATTGAATGGAATGGAGTCAACCTGAATGGAATGGAATGGATTGGAATCAACTCGAATTGAATGGAATGGAATTGATTGGAATGGAATGGAATGGAATGCAATGGAACCAACTCGTATGGATTGGAATGGAATGGAATGGAAAGGAATGGAACGGAACGGAATGGAATGGAATGGAATGGAATGGAAATGAATGCAATGGAAGCAACCCGAATGGAATGGAAATGAATGGAATGGAATGGAATGGAATCAAACCGAATGGAATGGAATGGAATGGAAACTAATCAACCCAAATGGAATGGATTGCAATGGAATGGAATGGAATGGAATCAATCCGAATGGAATTAAATGGAATGGAATGGAATAGAATGCAAAGCAGTCAACCAGAATGGAATGGAATGGTATGGAAGTGAGTGGAATAGAATGCAAAGCAATCAACCAGAATGGAATGGAAACAACCCGAATGGAATGGAATGGATTGGAATCAACTCGAATGGAATGGTATGGAATGGAATGGAATGGAATGGAATCAACACAAATGGAATGGAATGGAATCGAAAGGAAATGAATGGAATGGAATGCAATGGAAGCAACCCCAATGTAATGGAATGGAATGGAATGGAATCAATCCGAATGGAATGGAGTGGAATGGAATCATCTCGAATGGAATGGAATGGAATGGAATGGAATATAATCAACCCGATTGGAATGGAATGCAATGGAATGGAGTGGAATGGAATCAACCCGAATGGAATGGATTGGAATGGAATGGAATGCAATGCACCGGATTCAACTGGTATGGAATAGATTGGAATGGAATGGAAAGGAATGGAATGGAATGGAATGGAGTGGAATGGAATGGAGAAACCCGAATGTAATGGAATGGAATAGAATGGAATGGAATAAACCCGCATGGAATGAAATGGAATGGAATGGATTGAAATGGAATGCAATGGAATGGAATGGAAAGAAATGCAATGGAATAAACCCGAATGGAATGGAAAGGAATGGAATGGAATGGAAGGGAATCAACACGAATGGAATGGAATGGAATGGAAAGGAATCAACCCGAATGGAATGGAATGTAATGGAATGGAATGGAATGGAATGGAATGGAATGGAAAGGAATCAACCCGAATGGAATGGAATGGAATGGAATGGAATGGAATGGAATGGAATGGAATGGAAAGGAATCAATCCGAATGGAATGGAAGGAAATGGAATGGAAAGGAATGGAAAGGAATTGAATGGAATGGAGTCAACCCAAATGGAATGGAATGCAATGGAATGGAATCAACCCGAAAGGAGTGGAATTCAATGGAATGGAATGGAATCGAATCAACACGAATGGATTGGAATGGAATGGAATCAACTCAAATGGAATGGAATGGAATGGAATCGAATTGAATCAACCCGAATAGAATGGAATGGAATGGAATGGAATGGTATGGAATGGAATCAATCCGAAATGAATGGAATGGAATAGAATGGAATGGAATGGAATGGCATCAAAACGAATGGAATGGAACGGTGTGCAATCATCTCCAATGGAATGGAATGGAATGGAAACGAATCAACCTGAATGGAATGGAAAGGAATGGAAACAACACGAATGGAATGGAATGGAGTGGAATGGAATGGAATGCAATGGAATGGAATGGAAAAGAATGGAATCAAACCGAATGGAATGGAATCGAATCAAAGAAATGGAATGGAATGGAATGGAATGGAATGGAATCAACACGAATGGAATGGAACGGAATGGAATGGAATGCAATGGAATCAACTCGAATGGAATGGAATCAACTCGAATGGAATGGAATGGAATGGAATGGAATGGAATGGAATGGAATGGAATGGATTGTAACAGAATGGAATCAACCCCAATGGAATGGAATGGAATGGAATGGAATGGCATCAACCCGAAAGGAATGGAAGGCAATGGAATGGATTGGAATGAAATCCACAAGAATGGAATGGAATGGAATGGAATGCAATCAACTCGAATGGAATGGATTGGAATGGAATGAAATGGAATCAACCCGAATGGAATGGAATGAAATGGATTGGAAGGGAATGGAATCAACCAGAATGGAAGGGAATGGAATGGAATGGAATGCAATGGAATGGAATGCAATAGAATGAAAAGCAGTCAACCAGAATGGAATGGAATGCAATGGAATGGAATGGAATAGAATGCAAAGCAATCAACAAGAAAGGAATGGAATGGAATGGAATGGAATCGAATGGAATGGAATCTATCCGAATGGAACGGATTGGAATGGAAAGGAAATGAATGGAATGGAAAAGAATGGAATCAACCCGCATGGATTGGAATGGAGAGGAATCAAGTCGAATGGAATTGAATGTAATGGAATGGAATGGAATGGAATGGAATGGAATCAACACGAATGGAATGGAATGCAATGGAATGTAATGGGATGGATACAACCCGAATGGAATGGAATGGAATCGAATCAACTCAAAAGGAATGGAATGGAATGGAATGGCACGGAATGGAATGGTATGGAATGGAATCGAATGGAATTGAGTCAACCCGATTGGAGTGGTTTGGAATGCAAAGTAATGGAATGGAATGGGGTGGAATTGAATAAATATGAGTGGAATGGAATGGAAAGGAATGGAGTGGAGTGGAATGAAATGGAATGGAATGGAGTGGACTGGAATGGAATGGAATGGAATCAACCGGAATGGAATGGAATAGAATGAAATGGAATGGAATGGAATGGAATAAAATGGAAAGGAAGCAACTCGAATGGAATGGAATGGAATGGAATGGAATCAACCAGAATGGAATGAAATGGAAAGGAATGCAATGGAATGCAATGGAATCAAATGGAATGGAATGGAATGCAATGGAATGGAATGGAATCGAAACATCACGAATGGAATGGAATGGAATAAACTCAAATGGAATGGAATGCAATGGAAAGGAATGGAATGGAATCAACCCGAGTGGAGTGGAATGGAATGGAATGGAATGGAATGGAATGGAATGCAATCAATCCCAATGGAATGGAATGGAATCAACCGGAATGGAATGGAATAAAGTGGAATCAAATAGAATGGAATGGAATGGAATGGAATGGATTCAATCTGAATGGAATGGAATGGAATGGAATCAAGCGGAATGGAATGCAATGGAATGGAAAGGAATGGAATGGAATGGAATGGAATGGAACGGAATCAACCCGCATGGAATGGATGGAGAGGGATCAAGTCGAATGGAATGGAATCGAATGGAATGGAATGGAATCAACCCGAATGGAATGAAATGGAATGGAATGGAATGAAATGGAATGGAATGGAATGGAATCAACCCGAATGGAATGCAATGGAATGGAATGCAATGCAATGGAATCAACCAGAATGCAATGGAATGGAATGGTATGGAATCAACCCGAATGGAATGGAATGGAATGGAATGGAATCAACCCTAATGGAATGCAATGGAAGGGAATGGAATGCAATAGAATCAACCCGAATGGAATGGAATGGAATGGAATGGAATGGAATGCAATCAACCCGAATGGAATGGAATGGAATGGAATGGAATGGATTGGAATGGAATGGAATCAACCCGAATGGAATGGAATGCAATGGAATGCAATGGAATCGAATCAACACGAATGGAATGGAATGGAATGGAATCAACACGAATGGAATGGAATGGAATGGAATCAACCCGAATGGAATGGAATGCAATGGAATGGAATGGAATCAACCCGAATGGAATGGAAACAAATGGAATGGAATGGAATGGAATCAATCTGAATGGAATGGAACGGAATGGAATGGAGTGGAGTCAAC
The DNA here is from genome assembly GCF_028858775.2 of Pan troglodytes. Lineage (NCBI taxonomy): Eukaryota > Metazoa > Chordata > Mammalia > Primates > Hominidae > Pan > Pan troglodytes. The sequence continues at coordinate 7,427,347 of NC_072420.2, read as the reverse complement.
ACGAATGGAATGGAATGGAATGGAATGGAATCAAGTCGAATGGAAAGGAATAGAATTGAATGGAATCAACAAGAGTGAAATGGAATGGAATCAACCCGAATGGAATGGAATGGAATGGAATACAGTGGAATGGAATCAACCAGAATGGAATGGAATGGATTGGAATGGAATGGAATGGAACGGAATGGATTGGAATGGAATTGAATCAACCCGAATGGAATGGAATGGAATGCAATGGAATGGAATGGAATGGATTCAACCCGAATGGAATGGAACGGATTGGAATCAACTCGAATGGAATGGAATGGAATGGAATGGAATGGAATGGAATGGAATGCAATGGAAGCAACCCGAATGGAATGGAATGGAATGGAATGGAATGGAATGGAATGGAATGGAATCAACCAGAATGGAATGGAATGGAATGGAATGGAATGGAATGGAATGGAATCAACCCGAATGGAATGGAATGCAATGGAATGCAATGGAATCGAATCAACACGAATGGAGTGGAATGGAATGGAATCAACTCGAATGGAATTGAATGGAATGGAATCAACCCAAATGGAATGGAATGCAATGGAATGGAATGGAATGGAATCAACACGAATCTAATGGAATGGAATGGAATGGAATCAACTGGAATGGAATGGAATGGAATGGAATGGAATGGAATCAACTGGAATGGAATGGAATGGAATGGAATCAACACGAATGGACTGGAATCAGATGGAACGGAATGGAATCAATCCGAATGGAAAGGAATAGAATAGAATGGAATCAACACGAATCTAATGGAATGGAATGGAATGGAATCAAAACGAATGGAATGGAATGGAATGGAACGGAATGGAATGGCATCAACCGGAATGGAATGGAATGGAATGGAATGGAATGGAATCAGCCCTCATGGGATGGAATGGAATGGAACGGGGTGGAATGGAATGGGATGGAACCGAGTGGAATGGAATGGAATGGAAACAAGCCGAATGGAACGGAATGCAATGGAATGCAATGCAATGGAATGGAATAGAATGGAATGGAATGGAATCAACATGAATGGAGTGGAATGGAATGCAATGGAATAGACTGGAATGGAATGGAATCAACACGAATGGAATGGAATGGAATGCAATGGAATGGAAAGGTATGTAATGGAATTGAATGGAATCAACCCGAATAGAATGAAATGGAATGGAATGGAATGGAATAAACCCGAATGGAATGGAATGGAATGGAAGAGAATGGAATGGAATGGAACGGAATGGAATCAATCCGAATGGAATGGAATGCAATGGAAGGGAATGCAATGGAATGGAATCAACCCGAATGGATTGGAATGGAATGGAATGGAATGGAATGAAATGGAAAGAAATGGAATCAACACGAATGGAATGGAATGGAATGGAATGGAATGGAATAAACCCGAATGGAATGGAATGGAATGGAATGGAATATAATTCAATCAACCAGAATGGAATGGAATGGAATGGCATGGAATGCAATGGAGTCAACCCGAATGGATTGCAATGGATTGGAATCAACTCGAATGGAATGGAATGGAGTTGAATAGACTGGAATGGAATAGAATGCAATGGAATCAACTCGTATGGAATGCAATGGAAAGGAATGGAATGGAATGAAACGGAATGGAGAGGAATGGAATGGAGTGGAATGGAATGGAGAAAACCGAAGGGAATGGAATGGAATGGAATGAAATGCAATGAAATGGAACGGAATGGAATCAAACCCAATGGAATGGAATGGAATGGAATGGAACGTAATCAACCCGAATGGAGTGGAGTGGAATGGAATGGTATGGAATCAACCCGAATGGAATGGAATGGAATGGAATCAACCCGAATGGAATGGAATGGAATGGAATGGAATGGAATGGAAAGGAATGGAATGGAATGGAACAGACTGGAATCAACCCGAATGGAATGGAATGGAAGGGAATGGAATGGAAGGGAATGGAATGGAATCAACCCGAATGGAATGGAATGTAATTGAATGGAATGGAGTGGAATGGCATGAAATGGAACCAAATGGATTCAACCCGAATGGAATGGAATGGAATGGAATGGAACGAAATGGAAACAACCGGAGTGGAATGGAATGGAATGGAATGGAATCAACCCGAATGGAATGGGATGGAATGGCATGGAATGGAATGGAATGGAATGGAATCAACACGAATGGAATGGAATGGAATGGAGTCAATCCGAATGGAATGGAATGGAATGGAATGGAATAGAATGGAATGGGTTGGAATGGAATGGATTGGAATGAAATGGAATATAATGGAATGTAATCATCCCGAATGGAATGGAATGGTATGGAATGGAGTGCAATGGAATGGAATGGAATGGAATCAACCCGATTGGAATGGAATGTTATGGAATGGCATGGAATAGAATGGAATCAACCCGAATGGAATGGAATGGAATGGAATGGAATGGAATGGAATGGAATGGAATGGAATCAACCCGAAAGGAATGGAATGGCAGGGAATGAAATAGAACCGAATGGAAAGGAATGGAATCAACCCGAATGGAATGGAATGGAATGGCATGAAATGCAATGAAATGGAAGGGAATGGAAACAAACCGAATGGAATGGAATGGAATGGAATGGAATGAAATCAACCCGAATGGAATGTAATGCAATGGAATGGAATGAAATCAACCCGAATGGAATGGAATTGAATGGAATGGAATGCAATGGAATCAACCCGAATGGAATGGAATTGAATGGCATGGAATGGAATGGAATGGAATGAAATCAACCCGAATGGAATGGAATTGAATGGAATGGAATGCAATGGAATCAACCCGAACGGAATGGAATTGAATGGCATGGAATGGAATGGAATGGAATGGAATCAACCCGAATGGAACAGAATGGAATGAAATGGAATGGAATGGAATGGAATGGAATGGAATGGAATGCAATCAACCCGAATGGAATGGAATGGGATGGAAAGGAATGGAATCAATACGAATGGAATGGAATGGAATGGAATGGAATGGAATTGAATGGAATGGAATCAACACGAGTCTAGTGGAATGGAATGGAATGGAATCAACAAGAATGGAATGGAATGGAATGGAATGGAATGGAATGGAATGGAATGGAATCAACCCGAATGAATGGAATGGAATGGAATCAACCCGTATGGAATGGAATGGGATGGAACGGAATGGAATGGAATGGAATGGAATCAACACGAATGGAATGGAATGGAATGGATTGGAATGGAATGGAATGGAATGGAATGGGATGGAAAGGAATGGACTGGAATCAACCCGATTGGAACGGAATGGAATGGAATGGAATGGAATGGAGTCAACGGGAATGGAATTGAATGGAGTGGAATCAACCCGAATGGAATGGAAAGGAATGTAACGGAATGGAATGGAATAGAATGGAATCAACCCGAATGGAATGGAATGGAATTGAATGGAATTGAATCAACCCGAATGGAATGGAATGGAATGGAATGGAATGGAATGGAATGGAATGGAATGGAATCAACCCGAATGGAATGGAATGGAATGGCATGGAATGGAATGCAATGGAATGGAATCAACCCGAATGGAATGGAATGGAATCAACACGAATCTAATGGAATGGAATGGAATGGTAACAACCAGAATGGAATGGAATGGAATGGAATGGAATGGAATGGAATCAACTGGAATGGAGTGGAATGGAATGGAATGGAATGGAGTGGTATGGAATCAACACGTATGGACTGGAATGGGATGAAACGGAATGGAACCAACCCGAATGGAAAGGAATAGAATGGAGTGGAATAAACACGAATCTAATGGAATGGAATGGAATGGAATCAAAACGAATGGAATGGAATGGAATGGAATGGAACGGAATGGAATGGAATCAACCGGAATGGAATGGAATGGAATCAACCCTAATGGGATGGAATGGGATGGAACGGAGTGGAATGGAATGGGATGGAACCGAGTGGAATGGAATGGAATGGAAACAACCCGAATGGAACTCAATGCAATGGAATGCAATGCAATGGAATGGAATGGATTGGAATGTTATCAACATGAGTGGAGTGGAATGGAATGCAATGGAATAGACTGGAATGGAATGGAATCAACCCGAATGGAATGCAATGGAATGGAATGGAATGGAATGGAATGGAATGGAAAGGAATCAACCCGAATGGAATGGGATGGAATGCCATGGAATGGAATGGAATGGAATGGAATCAACACGAATGGAAAGGAATGGAATGGCATGCAATGGAATGGAATGGAATGGAGTCAATCCGAATGATATGGCATGGAATGGAATGGAATGGAATGGAACGGAATGGAATGGAATCAAACCGAACGGAGTGGAATGGAGTGGAGTCAACTCGAATGGAATGGAATGGAATGGAATGGAATGGAATGGAATGGAATGGAATGGAATCAACCCGAATGGAATGGAATAGAATTGAATAGAATCAACAAGAATGAAATGGAATGGAATCAACCAGAATGGAATGGAATGGAATGGAATGGAAAGAATGGAAACGAATGGAATCAAACCGAATGGGATGGAATGGAATGGAATGGAATGGAATGGAATCAAACCGAATGGAATGGAATGTAATGGAATGCAATGGAATGGAATCAACCCGAATGGAATGGAATGGAATGGAAGGGAATGGAATGGAATCAACCCGAATGGAATGGAATGGAATTGAATGGAATGGAATGGAATGGAATGGAATGAACCCGAATGGAATGGAATGGCATCAACCCGAAAGGAACCGAAGGCAATGGAATGGAATGGAATAGAATCCACCCAAATGGAATGGAATGGAATGCAATCAAATCGACTGGAACGGAATGGAATGGAATGGAATGGAATCAACCCGAATGGAATGGAATGCAATGGAATGGAATGGAATGGAATCAAGCCGAATGGAATGGAATGGAATGGAATCAACTCGAATGGAATGGAATGGAATGGAATGGAATGCAATGGAAGCAACCCGAATGGAATGGAATGGAATGGAATCAACCAGAATGGAATGGAATGGAATGGAATGGAATGGAATGGAATGGAATGGAATGGAATGGAATCAACCTGAATGGAATGGAATGGAATGTAATCAACTCGAATGGAATGGAATGGATAGGAATGGAATGGAATGGAGTCATCCCTAATGGAATGGAATGGATTGGAATCAACTCGAATGGAATGGAATGGAATTGATTGGAATGGAATGGAATGGAATGCAATGGAATCAACTCGTATGGATTGGAATGGAATGGAATGGAAAGGAATGGAATGGAATGGAATGGAAAGGAATGCAATGGCAGCAACCCGAATGGAATGGAAAGGAATGGAATGGAAAGGAATGGAATCAAACCCAATGGAATGGAATGGAATGGAAAGGAATCAACCCAAATGGAATGGATTGCAATGGAATGGAATGGAATGGAATCAACCTGAATGGAAGGAAATGGAATGGAATGGAATAGAATGCAAAGCAATCAACCAGAATGGAATGGAATAAACCCGAATGGAATGGAATGGATTGGAATCAACTCAAATGTTATGGAATGGAATGGAATGGAATGGAATCAACACAAACGAAATGGAATGGAATCGAATGGAAATGAATGGAATGGAATGGAATGGAATGCAATGGAAGCAAACCGAATGGAATGGAATTGAATGGAATGGAATGGAATGGAATCAACCCGAATGGAACGGAATGCAGTGGAATGGAATGGAATGGAATGGAATCAATCCGAATGGAATGGAATGCAATGGAATCAACTCGAATGGAATGGAATGGAATGGAATGGAATGGAATGGAATGGAATAAAATCAACCAGATTGGAAGGGAATGCAATGGAATGGAATGGAATGGAATCAAACCGAATGGAATGGAATGGATTGGATTGGAATGGAATGGAATGGAATGCAATGGAATGATCCCGAATGGAATGGAATTGAATGGCATGGAATGGAATGGAAGCAACCCGACTGGAACGGAATGGAATGGAATGGAATGGAATGGAATGGAATAAACCGAATGGAATGGAATGGGATGGAACGGAAAGGAAACAACCCGAATGGAAAGGAATGGAATGGAATGGAATGGAATGGAATGGAATGGAATCAACACGAGTCTAATGGAATGGAATGGAATGGAAAGAAGACGAATGGAATGGAATGGAATGGAATGGAATGGAATCAACCGGAATGGAATGGAATGGAATGGAATCAACCCGAATGGAATGGAATGGAATGGAATAGAATGGAATCAACCGGAATGGAATGGAATGGAATGGAATGGAATGGAATCAACCCGAATGGAATGGAAAGGGATGGAACGGAATGGAATGGAATGGAATGGAATCAACACGAATGGAATGGAATGGAATGGATTAGAATTGAATGGAATGGAAAGGAATGGAAAGGAATGGACTGGAATCAACCCGATTGGAACGGAATGGAATAGAATGGAATGGAATCAACGGGAATGGAATGGAATGGAATGGAATGAACCCGAATGGAATGGAATGGAATGTAACGGAATGGAATGGAATAGAAGGGAATCAACCCGATTGGAATGGAATGGAATGGAATGGAATGAACCCGAATGGAATGGAATGGAATGGAATGCAATGGAATGGAATGGAATCAACCCGAATGGAATGGAATGGAATGGCATGGAATGGAATAGAATGGAATGGAATCAACCCGAATGGAATGGAATTTAATGGAATGGAATCAACACGAATCTAATGGAATGGAACGGAATGGAATCAACCGGAACGGAATGGAATGGAATGGAATGGAATGGAATCAACAGGAATGGAATGGAATGGAATGGATTCAACACGAATGGACTGGAATCGGATGGAACGGAATGGAATCAATCCGAATGGAAAGGAATAGAATGGATTGGAATCAACACGAATCTAATGGAATGGAATGGAAAGGAATCAAAACGAATGGAATGGAATGCAATGGAACGGAATGGAATGGAATCAACCGGAAAGGAATGGAATGGAATGGAATGGAATCAACCCTAATGGGATGGAATGGGATGGAACGGAGTGGAATGCAATGGGATGGAACCGAGTGGAATGGAATGGAATGGAAACAAACCGAATGGAACTCAATGCAATGGAATCCAATGCAATGGAATGGAATGGAATCAAAACGAATGGAATGGAATGGAATGGAAAGGAATGGAATGGAATCAACCGGAATGGAATGGAATGGAATGGAATGGAATGGAATGGAATGGAATCAACCCTAATGGGATGGAATGGGATGGAATGGAGTGGAATGGAATGGGATGGAACCGAGTGGAATGGAATTTAATGGAAACAACCCGAATGGATCTCAATGCAATGGAATGCAATGCAATGGAATGGAATGGATTGGAATGGAATCAACATGAGTGGAGTGGAATGGAATGCAATGGAATAGACTGGAATGGAATGGAATCAACCCGAATGGTATGCAATGGAATGGAATGGAATGGAAAGGAATCAACCCGAATGGAATGGGATGGAATGGCATGGAATGGAATGGAATGGATTGGAATGGAATCAACACGAATGGAATGGAATGGAATGGCATCCAATGGAATGGAATGGAATGGAGTCAATCCGAATGGTATGGCATGGAATGGAATGGAATGGAATGGAATGGAACAGAATGGAATGGATTGGAATGGAATGGAATGGAATGAAATATAATGGAATGGAATCAATCCGAATGGAATGGAATGGAATGGAATGGAATGGAATGAACCCGATTGGAATGGAATGGAATGGAATGGAATGGAACGGAATAGAATGGAATCATACCGAATGGAATGGAATGGAATGGAATGGAACGGAATAGAATGGAATCATCCCGAATGGAATGGAATGGAATGGAATGGAATGGAATGGAATGGAATGGAATCAACCCGAAGGAAATGGAATGGAATGGAATGGAATGGAATGGAATGGAATGGAATAGAATGGAATCAACCCGAAAGGAATGGAATGGCAGGGAATGGAATGGAATCGAATGGAAAGGAATGGAATCAACCCGAGTGGAATGGAATGGAATTGAATGAAATGCAATGAAATGGAATGGAATGGAATCAAACTGAATGGAATGGAATGGAATGGCATGGAATGGAATGTAATGGAACGTAATCAATCCGAATGGAGTGGAGGGGAATGGAATGGCATGGAATGGAATGGAATCAACCCGAATGGAATGGAATGGAATTGAATGGAATGGAATGGAATGGAATGAAATGGAATCAACCCGAATGGAATGGAATGGAATGAAATGGAATGGAAAGGAATCAACCCGAATGGAATGGAATTGAATGGAATGGAATGCAATGGAATGAACCCGAATGGAATGGAATTGAATGGCATGGAATGGAATGGAAGCAACCAGAATGGAACGGAATGGAATGGAATGGAATGGAATGGAATCAACCGAATGGAATGGAATTGGATTGAACGGAATGGAATCAACCCGAATGGAAAGGAATGGAATGGAATGGAATGGAATGGAATGGAATGGAATGGAATCAACACGAGTCTAATGGAATGGAATGGAATGGAATCAAGACGAATGGAATGGAGTGGAATGGAATGGAATCAACCGGAATGGAATGGAATGGAATGGAATCAACCCGAATGGAATGGAATGGAATGGAATGGAATGGAATGAAATCAACCGGAATGGAATGGAATGGAATAGAATGGAATCAACCCGAATGGAATGGAATGGGATGGAACGGAATGGAATGGAATCAACACGAATGGAATGGAATGGAATGGAATGGATTAGAATTGAATGGAATGGAAAGGAATGGAAAGGAATGGACTGGAATCAAGCCGATTGGAACGGAATGGAATGGAATGGAATGGAATCAACGGGAATGGAATGGAATCGAATGGAATGAACCCGAATGGAATGGAATGGAATGTAACAGAATGGAATGGAATAGAATGGAATCAACCCGAATGGAATGGAATGGAATGGAATGGAATGGAATGGAATCAACCTGAATGGAATGGAATGGAATGGAACGCAATGGAATGGAATGGAATGGAATCAACCCTAATGGAATGGAATGGAATGGCATGGAATGGAATAGAATGGAATGGAATCAACCCGAATGGAATGGAATGGAATGGAATGGAATGGAATCAACACGAATCTAATGGAATGGAATGGAATGGAATCAACCGGAATGGAATGGAATGGAAGGGAATGGAATGTAATGGAATGGAATGGAATCAACTGGAATGGAGTGGAATGGAATGGAATCAACACGAATGGAACAGAATGGAATGGAATGGAATGGAATGGAATGGAATGGAATGGAACGCAATCAACCCGAATGGAATGGAATGGGATGGAACGTAATGGAATCAACACGAATGGAATGGAGTGAAATGGAATGGAATGGAATTGAATGGAATGGAATCAACACGAGTCTAGTTGAATGGAATGGAATGGAAGCAACACGAATGCAATGGAATGGAATGGAATGGAATGGAATGGAATTAAATCAACACGAATGGAATCGAATGGGATGGAATGGAATGGAATGGAATGGAATGGAATCAACACGAATGGAAAGGAATGGAATGGATTGGAATGGAATGGAATGGAATGGAATGGAATGGAATGGAAAGGAATGGACTGGAATCAACCCGATTGGAACGGAATGGAATGGAATGGAATGGAATGGAATGGAATCAACCCGAAGGAAATGGAATGGAATGGAATGGAATGGAATCAACCCGAAGGAAATGGAATGGAATGGAATGGAATCAACCTGAATGGAATGGAAAGGAATGGAATGGAATGGAATGGAATGGAATGGAATCAACCTGAAAGGAATGGAATGGCAGGGAATGGAATGGAATCGAAAGGAAAGGAATGGAATGAACCCGAGTGGAATGGAATGGAATGGAATGAAGTGCAATGAAATGGAACGGAATGGAATCAAACCGAATGGAATGGAATGGAATGGCATGGAATGGAATGGAATGGAATGTAATCAATCCGAATGGAGTGGAGGGGAATGGAATGGAATGGAATGGAATGGAATCAACCCGAATGGAATGGAATGGAATGGAATGGAATGGAATGGAATGGAAAGGAATGAAATGGAATCAACCCGAATGGAATGGAATGGAATGATATGGAATGGAAAGGAATCAACCAGAATGGAATGGAATTGAATGGAATGGAATGCAATGGAATGAACCCGAATGGAATGGAATGGAAGCAACCCGAATGGAACGGAATGGAATGGAATGGTATGGAATGGAATGGAATCAACCGAATGGAATGGAATGGGATGGAACGGAATGGAATCAACCCGAATGGAAAGGAATGGAGTGGAATGGAATGGAATGGAATGGAATGGAATGGAATGGAATCAACCGGAATGGAACGGAATGGAATGGAATCAACCCGAATGGAATGGAATGGTGTGGAACGGAATGGAATGGAATGGAATGGAATCAACACGAATGGAATGGAATGGAATGGAATGGATTAGAATTGAATGGAATGGAAAGGAATGGAAAGGAATGGACTGGAATCAACCCGATTGGAACGGAATGGAATGGAATGGAATGGAAACAACGGGAATGGAATGGAATGGAATGAACCCGAATGGAATGGAATGGAACGGAATGGAATGGAATCAACACGAATGGAATGGAATGGAATGGAATGGAATGGAACGGAATGGAATCAACCAGAATAGAATGGAATGGAATGGAATAGTATGAAAAGGAATGGATTCAATCCGAAATCAATGGAATGGAATGGAATGCAATGGGATGGAATGGAATCAAACAGAATGGAATGGAATGCAACGGAATGGAATGAAATCAACACGAATGCAATGGAATGGAGTGGAATGGAATGGAATGGAACGGAATGGAATGGAATCAACCCGAATGGAATGGAATGGAATGGAATGGAAACAACCCGAATGGAATGCAATGGAAAGGAATGGAATGGAATGGAATGGAATAGAATCAACCCGAACGGAATTGAATGGAATGCCATGGAAGGGAATGGAATCAACGCGAATGGAATGGAATGGAATGGAATGGAATCAATGCGAATGGAATGGAATGGAATTGAATGGAATGGAATGGCATGGATTGGAATGGAATGGAATCAACCCGAATGGAATGCAATGGAAGGGAATGGAATGGAACGGAACGGAATCAATCCGAATGGATTGGAATGGAATGGAATCAACCCGAAAGGAATGTCATGCAATGGAATGGATTGGAATGGTATCAACCCGAATGGAATGGAATGGAATGGAGTCTATCCGAATGGAATGGAATGGAATGGAATGGAATGGAATGGAAAGGAATGGAATGGAATGGAATGGAATCAAACCGCATGGATTGGAATGGAGAGGAATCAAGTCGAATGGAATGGAATGGAATGGAGTGGAATTGAATGGAATCGAATCAACCTGAATGGAATGGAATGGAATGGAATGGAATGGAATGGAATCAACACGAATGGAACGGAATGGAGGGGAATGGAATGGAATGGAATGCAATGGAATCAACCCGAATTGAATGGAATGGAATGGAATGGAATGCAATGGAATGGAATCAACCCGTATGGAATGGAATGGAATGGAATGGAAAGAAATCAACACGAATGGAATGGAATGGAATGGAAGGGAATGGAATGGAATGGAATGGAATCAACCCGAATGGATTGGAATGGAATGGAATGTAATGGGATGGATACAACCCGAATGGAATGGAATGGAATGGAATCAACTCAATAGGAATGGAATGGAATGGAACAGAATGGAATGGTATGGAATGGAATCGAATGGAATTGAATCAAACCGATTGGAGTGGATTGGAATGCAAAGTAATGGAATGGCATGGGGTGGAATTGAATCAATATGAGTGGAATGGAACGGAAAGGAATGGAGTGGAGTGGAATGGAATGGAATGGAGTGGAGGGAATGGAATGGAATGGAATCAACCGGAATGGAATGGAATGGAATGCAATGGAATGGAATGGAATGGAATAAAATGGAAAGGAAGCAACTCGAATGGAATGTAATGGAATGGAATGGAATCAAACAGAATGGAATGGAATGGAATGGAATGCAATGGAATGGAATGGAATCAACTCGAATGGAATGGAATGCAATGGAATGGAATGGAGTCGAAACATCACGAACGGAAAGGAATGGTATGGAATGGAATCAACTCAAATGGAATGGAATGCAATGGAATGGAATTGAATGGAATGGAATCAACCCGAGAGGAGAGGAATGGAATGGAATGGAATGCAAACAATCCAAATGGAATGGAATAGAATCAACCCGAATGGAATGGAATAAAGTGGAATCAAATCAAGTGGAATGGAATAGAATGGAATGGATTCAACCTGCATGGAATGGAATGGAATGGAATCAAACGGAATGGAATGGAATGGAATGGAACGGAATGGAATGGAATGGAATCAACCCGCATGGAATGGAATGGAGAGGAATCAAGTCGAACGGAATGGAATGGAATGGAATGGAATCAACCCGAATGGAATGGAATGGAATGGAATGGAATGAAATGGAATGGAATGGAATGGAATGGAATCAACCCGAGTGGAATGCAATGGAATGGAATGGAATGCAATGGAATCAACCAGAATGGAATGGAATGGTATGGAATCAACCCGAATGGAATGGAATGGAATGGAATGGAATGGAATGGAATCAACCCTAATGGACTGCAATGGAAGGGAATGGAATGGAATGGAATCAACCCGAATGGAATGGAATGGAAAGGAATGGAATGGAATGGAATGCAATCAACCCGAATGGAATGGAATTGAATGGAATGGAATGGAATGGAATGGAATGGAATCAACCCGAATAGAATGGAATGCAATGGAATGCAATGCAATCGAATCAACATGAATTTAATGGAATGGAATGGAATCAACACGAATGGAATGGAATGCAATGGACTAAACCCGAATGGAATGGAATGCAATGTAATGGAATGGAATGGAATCAACCCGAATGGAATGGAATCAAATGGAATGGAATGGAATGGAATCAATCTGAATGGAATGGAATGGAATGGAACGGAATGGAATGGAATCAACACGAACGGAATGGAATGGAGTGGATTCAACTCGAATGGAATGGAATGGAATGGAATGGAATGGAATGGAATGGAATCAAGCCGAATGGAATGGAATAGAATTGAATGGAATCAACAAGAATGAAATGGAGTGGATTCAACCGGAATGGAATGGAATGGAATGGAATGGAATGGAATGGAATGGAAAGAAAGGAAACGAATGGAATCAAACAGAATGGAATGGAATGAAATGGAATGGAATCAACCCGAATGAAATGGAATGGAATGGAATGCAGTGGAATGGAATCAACCCGAATGGAATGGAATGGAATGGAATGGAATCAAACCGAATGGAATGGAATGGAATGGAATGGAACGGAATGGAATCAACCCGAATGGAATGGAATGCAATCAACCCGAAAGGAATGGAAGGCAATTTAATGGAATGGAATGGAATCCACCAGAATGGAATGGAATGGAATGGAATCAACTCGAATGGAATGGATTGGAATGGAAAGGAATGGAATCAACCCGATTGGAAAGTAATGCAATGGAATGGAATTGAAAGGTATGGAATCAACCCGAATGGAATGGAATGGAATGGAATGGAATGGAATTGAAAGCAAATCAGTCAACAAGAATGGAATCGAATGCAATGGAATGGAATGGAATAGAATTCAAAGCAATCAACCAGAATGGAATGGAATGGAATGGAATGGAATCAACCCGATTGGAATGGAATGGATTGGAATCAACACGAATGGAATGGAATGGAATGGAATGGAATGCAATGGAAGCAACCCGAAAGGAATGGAATGGAATGGAATGGAATGGAATAGAATGGAATGGAATCAACGAGAATGGAATGGAATGGAATGGAATGGAATGGAATGGAATGGAATCAACCCGAATGCAATGGAATGCAATGGAATGCAATGGAATCGAATCAACATGAATGGAATGGAATGGAATGGAATCAACTCGAATGGAATGGTATGGAATGGAATCAACTCGAATGGAATGGAATGGAATGGAATCAACCCGAATGGAATGTAATCAAATCGAATGGAATGGAATGGAATGGAATCAATCCGAAAGGAATGGAATGGAACGGAATGGAATGGAATCAAACCGAACGGAATGGAATGGAGTGGAGTCAATTGGAATGGAATGGAATGGAATGGAATGGAATGGAATGGAATGGAATCAACCCGAATGGAATGGAATGCAATGGAATGGAATGGAATGGAATCAACCCGAATGGAATGGAATGGATTGGAATCAACTCGAATGGAATGGAATGGAATGCAATGGAAGCAACCCGAATGTAATGGAATGGAATGGAATGGAATCAACCAGAATGGAATGGAATGGAATGGAATGGAATGGAATGGAATGGAATGGAATCAACCCGAATGGAATGGAATGGAATGGAATCAACTCGAATGGAATGGAATTGATTGGAATTGAATGGAATGGAGTCAACCCGAATGGAATGGAATGGATTGGAATCAACTCGAATGGAATGGTATGGAATGGAATGGAATGGAATGGAATCAACACAAATGGAATGGAATGGAATCGAAAGGAAATGAATGGAATGGAATGCATTGGAAGCAACCCGAATGTAATGGAATGGAATGGAATGGAATCAATCCGAATGGAATGGAGTGGAATGGAATCAACTCGAATGGAATGGAATGGAATGGAATGGAATATAATCAACCCGATTGGAATGGAATGCAATGGAATGGAGTGGAATGGAATCAACCCGAATGGAATGGATTGGAATGGAATGGAATGCAATGCACCGGATTCAACTGGTATGGAATAGAATGGAATGGAATGGAGAGGAATGGAATGGAATGGAATGGAATGGAGTGGAATGGAATGGAGAAAACCGAATGTAATGGAATGGAATAGAATGGAATGGAATAAACCCGCATGGAATGAAATGGAATGCAATGGATTGAAATGGAATGCAATGGAATGGAATGGAAAGAAATGCAATGGAATAAACCCGAATGGAATGGAAAGGAATGGAATGGAATGGAATGGAATCAACACGAATGGAATGGAATGGAATGGAAAGGAATCAACCCGAATGGAATGGAATGGAATGGAATGGAATGGAATGGAATGGAAAGGAATCAATCCGAATGGAATGGAAGGAAATGGAATGGAAAGGAATGGAAAGGAATTGAATGGAATGGAGTCAACCCGAATGGAATGGAATGCAATGGAATGGAATCAACCCGAAAGGAGTGGAATTCAATGGAATGGAATGGAATCGAATTGAATCAACCCGAATAGAATGGAATGGAATGGTATGGAATGGAATGGAATCAATCCGAAATGAATGGAATGGAATAGAATGGAATGGAGTGGAATGGCATCAAACCGAATGGAATGGAATCGAATCAAAGAAATGGAATGGAATGGAATGGAATGGAATGGAATCAACACGAATGGAATGGAACGGAATGGAATGGAATGCAATGGAATCAACTCGAATGGAATGGAATCAACTCGAATGGAATGGAATGGAATGGAATGGAATGGAATGGAATGGATTGTAACAGAATGGAATCAAACCCAATGGAATGGAATGGAATGGAATGGAATGGCATCAACCCGAAAGGAATGGAAGGCAATGGTATGGAATGGAATGAAATCCACCCGAATGGAATGGAATGGAATGGAATGCAATCAACTCGAATGAAATGGATTGGAATGGAATGAAATGGAATCAACCAGAATGGAATGGAATGAAATGGATTGGAAGGGAATGGAATCAACCAGAATGGAAGGGAATGGAATGGAATGGAATGGAATGGAATGGAATGGAATGCAATAGAATGAAAAGCAGTCAACCAGAATGGAATGGAATGCAATGGAATGGAATGGAATAGAATGCAAAGCAATCAACCAGAAAGGAATGGAATGGAATGGAATGGAATCGAATGGAATGGAATCTATCTGAATGGAACGGATTGGAATGGAAAGGAAATGAATGCAATGGAAAAGAATGGAATCAACCCGCATGGATTGGAATGGAGAGGAATCAAGTCGAATGGAATGGAATGGAATGGAATGGAATGGAATGGAATGGAATCAACACGAATGGAATGGAATGCAATGGAATGTAATTGAATGGATACAACCCGAATGGAATGGAATGGAATCGAATCAACTCAAAAGGAATGGAATGGAATGGAATGGCACGGAATGGAATGGTATGGAATGGAATCGAATGGAATTGAGTCAACCCGATTGGAGTGGTTTTGAATGCAAAGTAATGGAATGGAATGGGGTGGAATTGAATCAATATGAGTGGAATGGAATGGAAAGGAATGGAGTGGAGTGGAATGAAATGGAATGGAATGGAGTGGACTGGAATGGAATGGAATGGAATCAACCGGAATGGAATGGAATAGAATGAAATGGAATGGAATGGAATGGAATAAAATGGAAAGGAAGCAACTCGAATGGAATGGAATGGAATGGAACGGAATCAACCAGAATGGAATGAAATGGAAAGGAATGCAATGGAATGGAATGGAATCAAATCGAATGGAATGGAATGCAATGGAATGAAATGGAATCGAAACATCACGAATGGAATGGAATGGTATCAACTCAAATGGAATGGAATGCAATGGAACTGAATGGAATGGAATCAACCCGAGTGGAGTGGAATGGAATGGAATGGAATGGAATGCAATCAATCCCAATGGAATGGAATGGAATCAACCCGAATGGAATGGAATAAAGTGGAATCAAATTGAATGGAATGGAATGGAATGGAATGGATTCAATCTGAATGGAATGGAATGGAATGGAATCAAGCGGAATGGAATGGAATGGAATGGAAAGGAATGGAATGGAATGGAATGGAATGGAACGGAATCAACCCGCATGGAATGGATGGAGAGGGATCAAGTCGAATGGAATGGAATCGAATGGAATGGAATGGAATCAACCCGAATGGAATGAAATGGAATGGAATGGAATGAAATGGAATGGAATGGAATGGAATCAACCCGAATGGAATGCAATGGAATGGAATGCAATGCAATGGAATAAACCAGAATGCAATGGAATGGAATGGAATGGAATGGTATGGAATCAACACGAATGGAATGGAATGGAATGGAATCAACCCTAATGGAATGCAATGGAAGGGAATGGAATGCAATAGAATCAACCCGAATGGAATGGAATGGAATGGAATGGAATGCAATCAAGCCGAATGGAATGGAATGGAATGGAATGGAATGGATTGGAATGGAATGGAATCAACCCGAATGGAATGGAATGCAATGGAATGCAATGGAATCGAATCAACACGAATGGAATGGAATGGAATGGAATCAAATCGAATGGAATGGAATGGAATGGAATCAACCCGAATGGAATGGAATGCAATGGAATGGAATGGAATGGAATCAACCCGAATGGAATGGAAACAAATGGAATGGAATGGAATGGAATCAATCTGAATGGAATGGAATGGAATGGAACGGAATGGAATGGAGTGGAGTCAACACGAATGGAATGGAATGGAATGGAATGGAATCAAGTCGAATGGAAAGGAATAGAATTGAATGGAATCAACAAGAGTGAAATGGAATGGAATCAACCCGAATGGAATGGAATGGAATGGAATGCAATGGAATGGAAAGAATGGAAACGAATGGAATCATACCGAATGGAATGGAATGGAATGGAATGGAATCAACCCGAATGGAATGGAATGGAATGGAATACAGTGGAATGGAATCAACCCGAATGGAATGGAATGGATTGGAATGGAACGGAATGGAACGGAATGGAATGGAATGGAATGCAATGGAATGGAATGGAATGGATTCAACCCGAATGGAATGGAATGGATTGGAATCAACCCGAATGGAACTCAATGCAATGGAATGCAATGCAATGGAATGGAATGGATTGGAATGGAATCAACATGAGTGGAGTGGAATGGAATGCAATGGAATAGACTGGAATGGAATGGAATGGAGTCAACTCGAATGGAATGGATTGGAATGGAATGCAATGGAATCAACCCGAATGGAATGGAATGCAATGGAATGGAATGGAATAGAATCAACCCGAATGGAAGGGAATGGAATGGAATGGAATGGAATGGAATGGAATGCAAATCAGTCAACAAGAATGGAATCGAATGCAATGAAATGGAATGGAATAGAATGCAAAGCAATCAACCAGAATGGAACGGAATGGAATGGAATGGAATGGAATCAACCCGAATGGAATGGAACGGATTGGAATCAACTCGAATGGAATGGAATGGAATGGAATGGAATGGAATGGAATGGAATGCAATGGAAGCAACCCGAATGGAATGGAATGGAATGGAATGGAATGGAATGGAATGGAATGGAATCAACCAGAATGGAATGGAATGGAATGGAATGGAATGGAATGGAATGGAATGGAATGGAATCAACCCGAATGGAATGGAATGCAATGGAATCGAATCAACACGAATGGAGTGGAATGGAATGGAATCAACTCGAATGGAATTGAATGGAATGGAATCAACCCGAATGGAATGGAATGCAATGGAATGGAAAGGAATGGAATCAACACGAATCTAATGTAATGGAATGGAATCAACCGGAATGGAATGGAATGGAATGGATTGAAATGGAATCAACTGGAATGGAATGGAATGGAATGGAATCAACACGAATGGACTGGAATCGGATGGAACGGAATGGAATCAATCCGAATGGAAAGGAACAGAATGGAATGGAATCATCACGAATCTAATGGAATGGAATGGAATGGAATCAAAACGAATGGAATGGAATGGAATGGAACGGAATGGAATGGCATCAACCGGAATGGAATGGAATGGAATGGAATGGAATGGAATCAACCCTCATGGGATGGAATGGAATGGAACGGGGTGGAATGGAATGGGATGGAACCGAGTGGAATGGAATGGAATGGAAACAAGCCGAATGGAACGGAATGCAATGGAATGCAATGCAATGGAATGGAATAGAATGGAATGGAATGGAATCAACATGAATGGAGTGGAATGGAATGCAATGTAATAGACTGGAATGGAATGGAATCAACACGAATGGAATGGAATGGAATGCAATGGAATGGAAAGGTATGTAATCTAATTGAATGGAATCAACCCGAATAGAATGAAATGGAATGGAATGGAATGGAATAAACCCGAATGGAATGGAATGGAATGGAAGAGAATGGAATGGAATGGAACGGAATGGAATCAATCCGAATGGAATGGAATGCAATGGAAGGGAATGCAATGGAATGGAATCAACCCGAATGGATTGGAATGGAATGGAATGGAATGGAATGAAATGGAAAGAAATGGAATCAACACGAATGGAATGGAATGGAATGGAATGGAATGGAATGGAATGAAATCAACCCGAATGGATTGGTATGGAATGGAATGGAATCAACCCGAATGGAATGGAAAGGAATGTAACGGAATGGAATGGAATTGAATGGAATTGAATCAACCCGAATGGAATGGAATGGAATGGAATGGAATGGAATGGAATGGAATTGAATCAACCCGAATGGAATGGAATGGAATGGCATGGAATGGAATGCAATGGAATGGAATCAACCCGAATGGAATGGAATGGAATCAACACGAATCCAATGGAATGGAATGGAATGGTAACAACCAGAATGAAATGGAATGGAATGGAATGGAATGGAATGGAATCAACTGGAATGGAGTGGAATGGAATGGAATGGAATGGAGTGGTATGGAATCAACACGTATGGACTGGAATGGGATGAAACGGAATGGAACCAACCCGAATGGAAAGGAATACAATGGAGTGGAATAAACACGAATTTAATGGAATGGAATCAAAACGAATGGAATGGAATGGAATGGAATGGAACGGAATGGAATGGAATCAACCGGAATGGAATGGAATGGAATCAACCCTAAAGGGATGGAATGGGATGGAACGGAGTGGAATGGAATGGGATGGAACCGAGTGGAATGGAATGGAATGGAAACAACACGAATGGAACTCAATGCAATGGAATGCAATGCAATGGAATGGAATGGATTGGAATGGAATCAACATGAGTGGAGTGGAATGGAATGCAATGGAATAGACTGGAATGGAATGGAAGCAACCCGAATGGAATGCAATGGAATGGAATGGAATGGAATGGAATGGAATGGAAAGGAATCAACCCGAATGGAATGGGATGGAATGCCATGGAATGGAATGGAATGGAATGGAATCAACACGAATGGAAAGGAATGGAATGGCATGCAATGGAATGGAATGGAATGGAGTCAATCCGAATGGTATGGCATGGAATGGAATGGAATGGAATGGAACGGAATGGAATGGAATCAAACCCAACGGAGTGGAATGGAGTGGAGTCAACTCGAATGGAATGGAATGGAATGGAATGGAATGGAATGGAATGGAATGGAATCAACCCGAATGGAATGGAATAGAATTGAATAGAATCAACAAGAATGAAATGGAATGGAATCAACCAGAATGGAATGGAATGGAATGGAATGGAATGGAAAGAATGGAAACGAATGGAATCAAACCGAATGGGATGGAATGGAATGGAATGGAATGGAATGGAATCAACCCGAATGGAATGGAATGGAATGGAATGCAATGGAATGGAATCAACCCGAATGGAATGGAATGGAATGGAAGGGAATGGAATGGAATCAACCCGAATGGAATGGAATGGAATTGAATGGAATGGAATGGAATGGAATGGAATGGAATGAACCCGAATGGAATGGAATGGCATCAACCCGAAAGGAACCGAAGGCAATGGAATGGAATGGAATGGAATCCACCCAAATGGAATGGAATGGAATGCAATCAAATCGACTGGAACGGATTGGAATGGAATGGAATGGAATCAACCCGAATGGAATGGAATGCAATGGAATGGAATGGAATGGAATCAAGCCGAATGGAATGGAATGGAATGGAATCAACTCGAATGGAATGGAATGGAATGGAATGGAATGGAATGGAATGGAAGCAACCCGAATGGAATGGAATGGAATGGAATGGAGTGGAATGGAATGGAATGGAATCAACCCGAATGGAATGGAATGCAATGGAATGCAATGCAATCGAATCAACATGAATTTAATGGAATGGAATGGAATGGAATCAACACGAATGGAATGGAATGCAATGGACTAAACGCGAATGGAATGGAATGCAATGTAATGGAATGGAATGGAATCAACCCGAATGGAATGGAATCAAATGGAATGGAATGGAATGGAATCAATCTGAATGGAATGGAATGGAATGGAAGGGAATGGAATGGAATCAACACGAATGGAATGGAATGCAGTGCATTCAACTCGAATGGAATGGAATGGAATGGAATGGAATAGAATGGAATCAAGCCGAATGGAATGGAATAGAATTGAATGGAATCAACAAGAATGAAATGGAGGGGATTCAACTCGAATGGAATGGAATGGAATGGAATGGAATGGAATGGAATCAAACCGAATGGAATGGAATGGAATGGAATGGAATGGAATGGAATGGAATGGAATGGAACGGAATGGAATCAACCCGAATGGAATGGAATGGAATCAACCCGAAAGGAATGGAAGGCAATTTAATGGAATGGAATCGAATCCACCCGAATGGAATGGAATGGAATGGAATCAACTCGAATGGAATGGATTGGAATGGAAAGGAATGGAATCAACCCGATTGGAAAGGAATGCAATGGAATGGAATTGAATGGAATGGAATCAACCCGAATGGAATGGAATGGAATGGAATGGAAAGCAAATCAGTCAACAAGAATGGAATCGAATGCAATGGAATGGAATGGAATAGAATGCAAAGCAATCAACCAGAGTGGAATGGAAAGGAATGGAATGGAATCAACCCGATTGGAATGGAATGGATTGGAATCAACACGAATGGAATTGAATGGAATGGAATGGAATGCAATGGAAGCAACCCGAAAGGAATGGAATGGAATGGAATGGAATGGAATAGAATGGAATGGAATCAATGAGAATGGAATGGAATGGAATGGAATGGAATGGAATGGAATGGAATGGAATCAACCCGAATGCAATGGAATGCAATGGAATGCAATGGAATCGAATCAACATGAATGGAAGGGAATGGAATGGAATCAACTCGAATGGAATGGAATGGAATGGAATCAACCCGAATGGAATGTAATCAAATCGAATGGAATGGAATGGAATCAATCCGAAAGGAATGGAATGGAACGGAATGGAATGGAATCAAACCGAACGGAATGGAATGGAGTGGAGTCAACTCGAATGGAATGGAATGGAATGGAATGGAATGGAATCAACCCGAATGGAATGGAATGCAATGGAATGGAATGGAATGGAATCAACCCGAATGGAATGGAATGGATTGGAATCAACTCGAATGGAATGGAATGGAATGCAATGGAAGCAACCCGAATGTAATGGAATGGAATGGAATGGAATCAACCAGAATGGAATGGAATGGAATGGAATGGAATGGAATCAACCCGAATGGAATGGAATGGAATGGAATCAACTCGAATGGAATGGAATTGATTGGAATTGAATGGAATGGAGTCAACCTGAATGGAATGGAATGGATTGGAATCAACAAGAATTGAATGGAATGGAATTGATTGGAATGGAATGGAATGGAATGCAATGGAACCAACTCGTATGGATTGGAATGGAATGGAATGGAAAGGAATGGAACGGAACGGAATGGAATGGAATGGAATGGAATGGAAATGAATGCAATGGAAGCAACCCGAATGGAATGGAAATGAATGGAATGGAATGGAATGGAATCAAACCGAATGGAATGGAATGGAATGGAAACTAATCAACCCAAATGGAATGGATTGCAATGGAATGGAATGGAATGGAATCAATCCGAATGGAAGGAAATGGAATGGAATGGAATAGAATGCAAAGCAGTCAACCAGAATGGAATGGAATGGTATGGAATTGAGTGGAATAGAATGCAAAGCAATCAACCAGAATGGAATGGAAACAACCCGAATGGAATGGAATGGATTGGAATCAACTCGAATGGAATGGTATGGAATGGAATGGAATGGAATGGAATCAACACAAATGGAATGGAATGGAATCGAAAGGAAATGAATGGAATGGAATGCAATGGAAGCAACCCCAATGTAATGGAATGGAATGGAATGGATTCAATCCGAATGGAATGGAGTGGAATGGAATCATCTCGAATGGAATGGAATGGAATGGAATGGAATATAATCAACCCGATTGGAATGGAATGCAATGGAATGGAGTGGAATGGAATCAACCCGAATGGAATGGATTGGAATGGAATGGAATGCAATGCACCGGATTCAACTGGTATGGAATAGAATGGAAAGGAATGGAAAGGAATGGAATGGAATGGAATGGAATGGAGTGGAATGGAATGGAGAAACCCGAATGTAATGGAATGGAATAGAATGGAATGGAATAAACCCGCATGGAATGAAATGGAATGGAATGGATTGAAATGGAATGCAATGGAATGGAATGGAAAGAAATGCAATGGAATAAACCCGAATGGAATGGAAAGGAATGGAATGGAATGGAATGGAATCAACACGAATGGAATGGAATGGAATGGAAAGGAATCAACCCGAATGGAATGGAATGGAATGGAATGGAATGGAATGGAATGGAATGGAAAGGAATCAACCCGAATGGAATGGAATGGAATGGAATGTAATGGAATGGAAAGGAATCAATCCGAATGGAATGGAAGGAAATGGAATGGAAAGGAATGGAAAGGAATTGAATGGAATGGAGTCAACCCGAATGGAATGGAATGCAATGGAATGGAATCAACCCGAAAGGAGTGGAATTCAATGGAATGGAATGGAATCGAATCAACACGAATGGATTGGAGTGGAATGGAATCAACTCAAATGGAATGGAATGGAATGGAATCGAATTGAATCAACCCGAATAGAATGGAATGGAATGGAATGGAATGGTATGGAATGGAATGGAATCAATCCGAAATGAATGGAATGGAATAGAATGGAATGGAGTGGAATGGCATCAAAACGAATGGAATGGAACGGTGTGCAATCATCTCCAATGGAATGGAATGGAATGGAAACGAATCAACCTGAATGGAATGGAATGGAATGGAAACAACACGAATGGAATGGAATGGAGTGGAATGGAATGGAATGCAATGGAATGGAATGGAAAAGAATGGAATCAAAACGAATGGAATGGAATCGAATCAAAGAAATGGAATGGAATGGAATGGAATGGAATGGAATCAACACGAATAGAATGGAACGGAATGGAATGGAATGCAATGGAATCAACTCGAATGGAATGGAATCAACTCGAATGGAATGGAATGGAATGGAATGGAATGGAATGGAATGGAATGGATTGTAACAGAATGGAATCAACCCCAATGGAATGGAATGGAATGGAATGGAATGGCATCAACCCGAAAGGAATGGAAGGCAATGGAATGGAATGGAATGAAATCCACACGAATGGAATGGAATGGAATGGAATGCAATCAACTCGAATGGAATGGATTGGAATGGAATGAAATGGAATCAACCCGAATGGAATGGAATGAAATGGATTGGAAGGGAATGGAATCAACCAGAATGGAAGGGAATGGAATGGAATGGAATGGAATGGAATGCAATAGAATGAAAAGCAGTCAACCAGAATGGAATGGAATGCAATGGAATGGAATGGAATAGAATGCAAAGCAATCAACCAGAATGGAATGGAATGGAATGGAATGGAATCGAATGGAATGGAATCTATCCGAATGGAACGGATTGGAATGGAAAGGAAATGAATGGAATGGAAAAGAATGGAATCAACCCGCATGGATTGGAATGGAGAGGAATCAAGTCGAATGGAATTGAATGGAATGGAATGGAATGGAATGGAATGGAATGGAATGGAATCAACACGAATGGAATGGAATGCAATGGAATGTAATGGAATGGATACAACCCGAATGGAATGGAATGGAATCGAATCAACTCAAAAGGAATGGAATGGAATGGAATGGCACGGAATGGAATGGTATGGAATGGAATCGAATGGAATTGAGTCAACCCGATTGGAGTGGTTTGGAATGCAAAGTAATGGAATGGAATGGGGTGGAATTGAATCAATATGAGTGGAATGGAATGGAAAGGAATGGAGTGGAGTGGAATGAAATGGAATGGAATGGAGTGGACTGGAATGGAATGGAATGGAGTCAACCGGAATGGAATGGAATAGAATGAAATGGAATGGAATGGAATGGAATAAAATGGAAAGGAAGCAACTCGAATGGAATGGAATGCAATGGAATGGAATCAACCAGAATGGAATGAAATGGAAAGGAATGCAATGGAATGGAATGGAATCAAATTGAATGGAATGGAATGCAATGGAATGGAATGGAATCGAAACATCACGAATGGAATGGAATGGAATCAACTCAAATGGAATGGAATGCAATGGAAAGGAATGGAATGGAATCAACCCGAGTGGAGTGGAATGGAATGGAATGGAATGGAATGGAATGCAATCAATCCCAATGGAATGGAATGGAATCAACCCGAATGGAATGGAATAAAGTGGAATCAAATAGAATGGAATGGAATGGAATGGAATGGATTCAATCTGAATGGAATGGAATGGAATGGAATCAAGCGGAATGGAATGCAATGGAATGGAAAGGAATGGAATGGAATGGAATGGAATGGAACGGAATCAACCCGCATGGAATGGATGGAGAGGGATCAAGTCGAATGGAATGGAATGGAATGGAATGGAATGGAATCAACCCGAATGGAATGAAATGGAATGGAATGGAATGAAATGGAATGGAATGGAATGGAATCAACCCGAATGGAATGCAATGGAATGGAATGCAATGCAATGGAATCAACCAGAATGCAATGGAATGGAATGGTATGGAATCAACCCGAATGGAATGGAATGGAATGGAATCAACCCTAATGGAATGCAATGGAAGGGAATGGAATGCAATAGAATCAACCCGAATGGAATGGCATGGAATGGAATGGAATGGAATGGAATGCAATCAACCCGAATGGAATGGAATGCAATGGAATGGAATGGAATGGAATCAACCCGAATGGAATGGAAACAAATGGAATGGAATGGAATGGAATCAATCTGAATGGAATGGAATGGAATGGAACGGAATGGAATGGAGTGGAGTCAACACGAATGGAATGGAATGGAATGGAATGGAATCAAGTCGAATGGAAAGGAATAGAATTGAATGGAATCAACAAGAGTGAAATGGAATTGAATCAACCCGAATGGAATGGAATGGAATGGAATGCAATGGAATGGAAAGAATGGAAACGAATGGAATCAAACCGAATGGAATGGAATGGAATGGAATGGAATCAACCCGAATGGAATGGAATGGAATGGAATACAGTGGAATGGAATCAACCAGAATGGAATGGAATGGATTGGAATGGAATGGAATGGAACGGAACGGATTGGAATGGAATTGAATCAACCCGAATGGAATGGAATGGAATGCAATGGAATGGAATGGAATGGATTCAACCCGAATGGAATGGAATGGATTGGAATCAACCCGAATGGAACTCAATGCAATGGAATGCAATGCAATGGAATGGAATGGATTGGAATGGAATCAACATGAGTGGAGTGGAATGGAATGCAACGGAATAGACTGGAATGGAATGGAATGAAGTCAACTCGAATGGAATGGGTTGGAATGGAATGCAATGGAATCAACCCGAATTGAATGGAATGCAATGGAATGGAATGGAATAGAATCAACCCGAATGGAAGGGAATGGAATGGAATGGAATGGAATGGAATGCATATCAGTCAACAAGAATGGAATCGAATGCAATGAAATGGAATGGAATAGAATGCAAAGCAATCAACCAGAATGGAACGGAATGGAATGGAATGGAATGGAATGGAATCAACCCGAATGGAATGGAACGGATTGGAATCAACTCGAATGGAATGGAATGGAATGGAATGGAATGGAATGGAATGGAATGGAATGGAATGCAATGGAAGCAACCCGAATGGAATGGAATGGAATGGAATGGAATGGAGTGGAATGGAATGGAATGGAATGGAATCAACCAGAATGGAATGGAATGGAATGGAATGGAATGGAATGGAATGGAATGGAATCAACCCGAATGGAATGGAATGCAATGGAATGCAATGGAATCGAATCAACACGAATGGAGTGGAATGGAATGGAATCAACTCGAATGGAATTGAATGGAATGGAATCAACCCGAATGGAATGGAATGCAATGGAATGGAATGGAATGGAATCAACACGAATCCAATGGAATGGAATGGAATGGAATCAACCGGAATGGAATGGAATGGAATGGAATCAACTGGAATGGAATGGAATGGAATGGAATCAACACGAATGGACTGGAATCAGATGGAACGGAATGGAATCAATCCGAATGGAAAGGAATAGAATGGAATGGAATCAACACGAATCTAATGGAATGGAATGGAATGGAATCAAAACGAATGGAATGGAATGGAATGGAACGGAATGGAATGGCATCAACCGGAATGGAATGGAATGGAATGGAATG